>NW_026056198.1:1205586-1721952 GCF_023757985.1 Alternaria ethzedia
CGAACAGCAGACGAGCGATCGACCTAAAAATAACGACAACACAACATCTTCTTCCATCCCATTTCATGCCTGCACCTCAGACACAGTCTCTGAAGCTTCCCGCATTGCTTGTTTGGCAGCGGCGTTCTTTTCTCTCTCCTGCTGGATTCGCTCAGCATACAGACTCTTAGCTCTCATAGTAGGGCCCCATTTATAGATGAAGAAGACCGGGGCGCAAACGAGAGCGGAGATCGCGAACAAGACCCAAGTCGAATTTGTAACACCGAGCTTCTTGTACATCGGACCGGTGTAGAAGGAGCAAATACCGGCAAGGACGTCTCGAGCGAAGCCATTACCACCGGTGGCTGAAGCGGAATACGTGCCTCCGTACGCGGCAACCATGTAGTCGATCGTGGCGAAGTAGATGGCGAGATTTGCGCATCCGATCAGGACCGCGAAGATGAGGGGCGCAATCCAGGGAAGGGGTGGGCCGGCTACTACAAACGCTGACCCGAATAGGCCAATCGGCAGGAGCAAGACGATCCAGCGGAGGGCTGATAGTCGGCTTTCGGGACTCAGCACTTTCCCGTTGCTGCGCTGCTGATTGTGTTTTCGGATGACGGGTACGTAAAGCACTGCTGCTAGCCAGTAGCCGATGAAAAGAGCGAACAAGGCGAGCCCTAGCTGACTAGGAGTGAAGCCCCATCCGTCCTTACCGAATACGTAGCCGTATGACTCGAGGAAACTGAAGATGAGGGCGTCGCTGAATCCACTGAGCAGCGACAGGAAGCCAACGATCGGTTCACAGACCAGCATCTTGTATGGCCGACCCATGATCTTGCCGCATTTCTTTAAGTTCAGCTTCTCCGTCTCGGTCGGACCGACGACATTGGCATCTGGGTTCTGCTTGCGTTGCTTCTTGGCTACCTTGTTAAGCATGATTGTCGACCTGGTCTCCGGCACGAAGCAGAAGTGAACGAACTGAACAGTGGCGCCTAGGATAAGCTGGATCCAGAAGTTCCATCGCCAGTGAAGGAATTGCTCGATGGGCCCTCCACAGATGCCGCCAATTACTGGAGACAATTAGCATTCCATTCCTCAGACATCTACGACATGAGCTTTACATACCTGAACCTAGACAGCTCCACAAGCTGACCCAGAGGATAGGGAGCTGCTGATCTTCGGGATCGAACATGTCCGCAACCATTCCGAGTGTGACGGAGCCGCCGGCAGAGCAGATACCGCCGAGCAGACGCGCAGCCAGCACATGGCCCCAGGACGTACTGGCACCGGCCATGATCTGCCAGATGTTGACAGTGAAGAGGGATATCTGCATGACTGGCCAACGTCCGTACTCCTCGGACCAGGGTGCCCATAGTTCGCACCCAATACCGTACAGGATCAAAAACCAAGCCATACCCGCTCTTGCGTTGGTAAAATGGTTGCTGCCGAGATGGTAGTGCTCGTTGAGCGGCCCAATTGCGTTGGAGTAGACCGCTGCGTTATAGTCTGTCGTTTGTTAGCCTCGTATGACTAGACGGTTGGCAAGACCACTTACTCATGCTGGTTTGGCAGAGTCCAACGACAGTCAAAATCGCCCATTTCTTCTTGTTTGAGAACGCATACCCGGTCTTCTCATATGCGTTCACTTCATTGAGCTCCAGGGGGCCGCTGGGTTGAGCTTGACGGCTGTGTGTCGCGACCATCTCAATCGCATCCGCAGCTTGCTTGTTGCGAGGGCCAGAGCCACCAGAACTGGCGTCGCTGTCGTTCCTAACTTGGGTCGTCATGATTTGGATGTTATCAGTAAGTTCAGTCGTGGAAGTTGAACGGCCTGTAAGACACTGAACTCTAGATAAGGCAGAGTGCAGTCGGTGGTAAGTCTGGGAATGTGAAGGTTGAAAGATGGAGAGTGCGGGGAGGCGACAGATCTTATGGCTGGCATGCACGGCGATGGAACTTGGGACGAGAGCCCCAGCTCTGTACTGACAAAGGTCAGCACATATGCAATACACCTCGATGTAGTGGACCCCGTTGACGGAAGCGCGAGACGGCCCGCCCCCTACTACCATGGTCCTCGAATGCGTCCGCGCACATTTGCTCGCGATTACCAGCATCATTTTCTTCGATTCAATGCGACCATATTTCCGCTCATAAATGGACTCAAGCAGAGACGCTGCTAGCCTGGAACGGCATTCAAAAACACCTCGCAACACCCTCTGCTCGACAGACGTAAGTTCATGCACACCAACCCCTCCCCAGGAATGAAAGTCTGGTTCGGAACAACGCGGGGAACTATTACCACTAAAACCACTACAATGATGCAGGCACATCATGGGCCGAAACCCCTCGCTCAAAAGTAGCGTACCAGTTTACCATTTCCAGCCATTTTGAGAGGCACGTGAGCAACACCCTCTCGCGTATGCTCCCCACACTCTATCTACATCGCTCTCCATTGGCCCGAGCAAGTGCGCAAGTCACATGAACAATACCTCATCACCACCTCACGATGCTCCGCCTCTCCAGCCGCGCATGTGATTCTCAGGACCACTCGAACACATTGTCCCCCTCATTGCTGCCATCATCGCTCCACTCCCACTCTTCGTCACCCCACGGCCGCAACGGTGTCCAGCTAATTCCCCTTTTGCACTCAAACTCGCGCTGTAGAACATGGAAATGCGCGTCCAACTCTGCCCTCAACTGCGTACGTGCCACCATCTCTTCCTCGGCACAGGATGTCGAAGTTATGTGGGTCGTATGGTTGCGTATCTCATCTTCGCTGATGGGTTTGAAGAGATGCACCAGTGGCCGGGATTCGACTGGGGAACGAGAAGTGGAGTCGCAGTTATAGGATGTGAGTGTGATGAATGGCTTGCCGTCCTGTTCCATCCCGAGCGTCTTTGTGTCTGGCATGGGCGCACTCCTCTCGCTTGAGTTCATGTGCTTTGCATAGTCGTAGGCCATCTCTAGGTTCATCGAGGAGTCGCTATTTACCACTTTGGTACTGACAGCGCCCCGTGTGGCTTCGTGCTGCGAATCTTGGCGTTGCGTTGACATAGCGGCGCTGATACTCAGCTATTACCAGCATGAAATGAAGAGTTGTGTCACTTCTATACGCACTACAAACGCGACTTTGAAACGTCACAAGCAAGCAGTCAGTCGCATGTCTCTCTGTTCGGAGACAAACGCTCATTGTTCGGTGATCAGCAAACCACCAACAATGAGTGGTGTCAAAGGATTTGCCACGAGACTTCACAGTGCACGAGTTGTCTAGACGCGCAATGATATTCGTGTCATGTATTGTTTCCACTGATGGCTTAGATATGCGCATGCACCAGTCGCAGACGTCGCTTCTGCTGTGCAGAGGTGTTCACCAATGCGTCCTCCCCATCGAGTAGCAGAGTCCTTCCACTTTGACCATGATAGTCAAGAAGATGGGCATACTAATGATCAAGATAATTCTCCCCCGGAACTCCGACTCCTAAACTAGCACCGAACTTTGGATGGTGGCGGGCGAATGTCCGCTCGTGAAGTGAGAGCCTGTGTGTGTCTGCGATTAGCGTGGGTCTTCCAGGAAAGGAAGTATATGCATACCACATAAGCCGCCGTTTCGATGCATACTCGGGATGTGATACAGTTCATGCCGGTCCCATAGCCTGCCACCAGTGCTTGTGGGCAGAGCTGACTTTGTTACAGTAACTGTCAAGCTCAGCGCGCTGCATAACCATGAGCTCTCGCTCGGGTGCAACCTTCTCAAGATCCATCTCGTGTTCCATGGCGCGTATGAGCAACACTTTGATCTTGGTGGCATGATCAACGTGTACACGATTGCTGACGGTGGTTGCGGTGGCGGCGGTAGTAGTAGGAGGAGGAAGAGGAGGAGGAAGCTGGTTGTTGACGATGTATCGGTTCAGCAGCTCTTGCTGCATGCGCAAGCCCTAAAGCATATTAGTACATGTTGGAAGTATAGTTTTTCTAAGACTTACATCTCTAGGATCCTGTATACCGGGATCTTCCATAACCACTTGCCATGCTAAGATCTTATCTTCGAATTCGCCTACCTCCTTCTCAACCACCTCCTCTTGTTCGGCCGGAGCCTCATATACCTTGGCATTCGGGTTCAGGCTGACTGTGACGGACTTCTGATGAGCTGCTTTGATAGTCTCGTCTGGCTTGCCTCTCAGGTGCGGAGGCATGGACTTCTTGCGACTAGTCTCAGGTCGAGTCGAGACATTTGCAGTGGCCGCTGGAGCAGCTTCGGCAAGTGCCTTCTCCATCGTGAGCTCCCATGCCGAGAGTTGCCTCTTTACGGGTGAAACTGAGCGTGTGGAAGCCTTTGATGCGACTGGCGTCTCTGGACGGCGATGGTATGGCGCAGACATGAGCTCCATTGTGCCCTTGGGAGGACCTGCGACGCGTGCGACTGGCTTCGTTGCAGCTAGCTTGGGCCTAGAGATTTGAACGTTTTCGCCGACAGGGTCCGCCGGAGGTGAGGGAGAGCCAGAGCCTCGCACCAGGTCACGAGGGTAACCTGTACTGCGTGGAGCTGGAGCAGGCCATGCACCGATCCCAAGACCTAGAGATTTACCGTTTGTAGATGTTGACTCCGGCAGCTGGCTGTGTTGTTGTGCTGCAGCAAGCATCTTCGCTTCCTTTCGAAAGGACTTGCTACGACGGTCATGTTCCGGGTCACGGTTGAACCGAGGATCTGGAAGATCTCCGGGCCTGGCGATGCAATCAGGATCTGGTGTCCCTATTCACTAAGTCAGCGATGTCTTATGTGTGCTCAAGTATGGGCATACATACACGTCTCAGCCTCCGGGGGCGGTGCAGGGAAGGCATCCCATACAAAGGCCGGGGCCGCGCTCACTATACATCGGTCAGCGTTTCCATACCAACATAGCAGCAGATTGACCTGCAGCGTCATCGAGAAAGCTCACCTGTATTCTTGGGCGTGAGGAAAGGCATGCTCACTTTGCGAGCGCGAGCGCTAGGAGATACTGAGTTCGCAGATGTTGAGACAAGGTTGGAAGAAGAAGTGCGGCCAACGTTGTTGACGAGGCAGCCGACTAGCTCTTGCCGCGGGTTGGAGTCGAGGTGAGCACGCCTTCCCGAAGCGGAAGCAGCAGCCTGGAGCACCAGCAGCTCAAATGTTTGCTGGGTGACCACGAAATGACGTCGACTTGCTAGTATCGAAAGACCACCAGGTAGGAGCGAGACTCAACTCAACTAAGGGGCTTACTGGAATGGAATTGTAGCTATGCGATGGAAACTTTGGATATTGCTGTACGTGAAAAGACTATGCTCGGAAAAGCGAGATGACAAGATGATCTGAAGACTCGAGAATGGAAGAGGAGGCAGGACTGGGAAGAGCAAAGCCACGTCACGGGGCAACGGCGTCTCTCACCTCGAGAGGGACTTCGCATGCTTGACTTTGCAGAGTATTTCCAATTAAAGAGGTCCTCTTGCGAGTTACTAGAGTGTTGCGATCATAGAGTAATGAAAAGACCTTCTTCTTGTCGACCCGAGCGGAGGCCATGGCTGGGGTAAGATTGAAGACGACGAGATACGTCGCAATGCTCAAAATCTGCTCCCGCGACCTAACAAACGAAGAAGAACATGAGTCTTTATCTACGGCTACGTTGGCATCCAGACACGCGGGTAGCTCTTCTCTTGATGATGTGCCCGGCGAGGTTTGTGCTGCCTCAGAAACGGTGCCACTAAGAACCGGCCGCTAACCAAATTCATCGTTGATGACTACTACTATCCCACGTGAGACCGCGACAAGCGGAGATCTATTTCTACATCCGATCGTCGTGCACACAGGTTCGTTGGGCTTTGGGATTTCGCGTAGGCATCGTTCGACGGTTCAGGGAACGCAATCACTCCTACGCACCGTACTCACGCCCTGGGTTTGCTTGCTTAACCACCTGCAGCGGCTGTTGCGCGTGGTAAGCTGCTCAAGTCTGCGAAAGCACGCACACTGGGTCTCCACGACCAGCTTCACTCACTTTCCTTTCTTCGTTATTCTTTCATTTAACGAGTCGCTACCTTAATTGGTAATAGGTGGATCAAACTGCACCTGCCACAATAGAGCAGCCTCGCACTTTCTTCGGTTGCGGCGAGGGAAACTTGCTCTCCCCAATCCGAACTCGCCATTTTCGCACTTCTCTCAAAAGTCATCAACTTCTTCCGCAAAATGGCGGGAAAAGTCACTTATTCACGGCGCCCAAACAAACGTCGCGCACCTCACGACCGCGATCCAGCAGATGAGAACGACGACCGTCACAAGCGTCCTAGAACAAATACCGAACCAAATGGATTGCGGCTACCGACACCACCCTCAAGCCGACGAGGAAAGAAATCCTGGTTCAACGGTCCCGTCTCCATTCCTGATGACGACATGAACCCTCCGCGCTCCATCTTCGATAAGGTTCTCGAAAACAAGAAGCACCAAGCCCCAAAGCCGCATCAGCGCAGTGCCCAGGGTGACCGTGAGAATTTCAAAGGCCTTATGAAAACGAGGCACAAGTCGAGAGAACAAAATGGCTGGGCGAGGAACGGCTCTCTGCCAACGCCACCAGCGGAGGCCCAGAAGAAAGCCCACCAGCAAGCACGGAGAGATGAGAATTTCGCGCGGTACAAGGGAATCACTCACAGGAGCGAGCCGGCGATACTCAAGTCGTCACCCACGGCGCCAAACCAGACATCACGGCTCTTCGAGCGGGTCATTAAAAACGAGCAGCCGAAAGCACCATATCAGCCGAAGACATACAAAGCTGAGGAGATTGCAGCACCACGGCGAACTATAATGGGGGAACGTCTGTCTAGAAGTTCAGACCAAGCCCGCAAGTATGTCTCAGACGACACTCACCTTATGCACAGAACTGACTGTATCAGATTCAAAATGAACCAGACCGACTCGCCTCTCCTGCAGCTCCCCGAAAACGTGAGGAACCTCATCTACACGTACACACTTGGTGGTAAGACTATCAACATCGGCTACCAGACCTATCACCTTACCTTTGATCCTACAAAGCCCAAGAAGGTAAAGCGGGTTACACCCATCTTCAAGTATCAGTGCACAGTATACGATGGTACTCAGAATCCCTTTAAGACGATATCTCAGCCCTGGGTTAAGAGGCCCACGGTGTTTACCATGCTCAACGGTGTCTGTCGTCAGATGTACCAGGAAACAGCGACCCTGCCTTACAGGCTCAACCTAATCGCCTTCGACTCGTATAGCATCATGTTCAACTTCTTGTTCATGGAGGACCGCCTGCGTCGCGAGCATCTCGATGCCTTCACCGAGCTTTTACTATCGGACCAGCTACCCGGGTCAAATGCACTCGCCCGCTTGAGCAACGTCAGCAAGGTGTATCTAGGAGTCACACAGGAGGAAAAACCTAAGGGGTGGTACCGTGTAGTGCGTACTCAAAGCGAGGAGCCGAGACTTGCAAGAGTCGTGAAGTAGTGTAAGGCATGCTTGACAGCATGAGTGTGCAAATGTGGGCTTGAAAGGAGTTTCGGCGCGACTGTATGGCATTTTTGTTTATCAGTTGCATGATACCCGGTATGGCAACGACGTTATGAGTCAGCTACACGCCACCATTTCATGGGCAAGGCCAGTATCTATCTGGTAGCTTGAAATAGATTCCCATAACACAGGCGATTATCTACATGGACAATTGCGTTGCTTCTTTCCTTTTTTGTATGAGTCAGTAGGGTGTAAGTCTGACATGTGAAAGAGGCGCCAGCTGTAAGCCGGTCGGTCCCTGTGCGAATGGCCACGACTGACTGTGTCACACCCATATTCTTTTTGAGGGTGCATTGTCTTATGCATAGAGCCTCGTGGACTCACAAGATCGAAGATGGCGGTCAAAACAGGTAGGGATGGCTGCCCCACGTCTGCAGCTCTCTCCAGATCTGCCGTCTGCAGCGCGGGATCGCGATTTCGGACGAGCAACTATTCGCGGCGCTACACGGCCTTTCTAAACTAATGCTGCGTGCCCACAGTTCACAACTAAGGGCTTTTGGGAGTTGAGCACAGCAACAGGTCAGAGGACTCTCGGCCTTTGCTACCAGCTACATATAAGACACATGATCCATGGCTGCATGTGCAGTAGTCTGCCAACACTGGACCTGCAGGTACAGGTAGAAGATGCGTGTCGTATCAGCGTCGGTTGATGACTACTGCCGACGCGACACCCTCGCCGGCTTTGTTTAGTTGATCCTTGCCGATGACGATGTACCATGCGCATGTCCCCACGCTCCCTAGCATGCGCTGCACGCATCGAATACTTCAAAGGCGTCAATGCCGACCCTTCTCGCGCTCGTTTCGTCGTCCGGCGACAACATTGCACAAGTATTGAAGCGGCAAGCCTGTGACGCACCTTCCGCGACTTGCGCGACCGAGGCGCATGACCACCCGCAGTTGACCATCTCCGGCCACCCTACACCGCGTCTTCTCGAAAAGCACTATTACTAGGCTACAGACCCCCTCGACCGCGACAGACTCTCTGGAAACCGACTTTCCTACTTCGACACCACCGCAAGCTGCCTTCACGACCACTCGATCTACCGATCCTCCTACCACCGGCTAAGCCAGGCTTCGTAGGATTCGCGCATGGCGTGTACCGGCGCTCGATGTCATTGCTGTCTGACACCATCTTTACAGGCGGCAGTACGCGACTGCACGTAAGAGGAGGACAAGATGGGCAGAAATCCATAAGGAAGAGCAAAAGCCATGGCGGCTTCCTCGGACCCCTGGTGCAGCTGGCCAGGAATCCGTTGGGGACTCTGGGCGATCCAGCAGGCGACTACCATGTTCCTGAATTAGCCGTGGATGCTGCGGAAGCAAATCGTAGGCAGGTCCTGTACCTGCACATGAAAGACGTGGGTTCCTCAGATTGGTCGTGCCCTTTCACATGCTGACGAGATCGCCACGCAGGCCGAGACATACGACCAATGGAAAGCCGCCGCGACCGAGCTCGATATCTTAGAAGGAAACGAAGCCTGGAAAGAAGAGGATGACACTCCGGAATACAATGTGGATCTGGTTGCTGCCCGGCTGAAAGAGCTGGACGATGCTCGCATGAGCTGCGACGTGAAGAGGATGCTGTTCCTGATCAGGACCACCCTCACACGCGGACTGGGCGACATGGGCGACCTGCGTCTGTACAAGCACTCGCACATTGGAACCAAGCGTCTGATCGAGAGGTACATCGAGTCGGCCCAGCAAACTATGGCCGCTTTGCTGGACGTCTCAGAGAAACAGGGAGATCAGTGTCCTATCGAGCCGCGGCGACTAGTCGACCAATTGCTTCAAACACGCCAATCATTCGGTAGGAGCGCATTGTTACTCTCAGGCGGTGGGACCTTTGGCATGAACCACATCGGCGTCGTCAAGGGTCTTTGGGACGCTCGTCTTCTTCCACGCATCATATCGGGAGCCTCTGCAGGAAGCATCGTCAGCGCTGTTCTATGCGCAAAGACTGATGCAGAGATCCCGGAGGTTATGCACCAATTTTGCTTTGGAGACTTGAACGTATTTGAAAGCCCGGATCACCCAGAAAGCATGATCAACAAAGCAATGCGCTTGATGAAGTCCGGAGCTCTCTTTGACATTGCACATCTCATGAGAGTTATGCGTGATCTGCTCGGCGATTTGACCTTTCAAGAAGCATACAACCGGACTCGACGTATCTTGAACATTCCTGTTTCGACTTCGTCGCTCTACGAATTGCCCAGGCTCTTGAATTACATCACAGCGCCGAACGTGATGATCTGGTCTGCAGTGTAAGTTCACGAAACCAAGGAACCATTATGGCTATGCTAACGCTACGTAGATGCACTTCTTGCTCAGTTCCGCTCGTCTACAAGAAGGCATCTCTGCTGGCCAAGGACCCGAAGACCGGCCTGGAAGTACCTTGGGATCCAAATCCTGACGCGACATGGATCGATGGCTCAGTAGACAACGACCTACCGATGACTCGGTTGGCCGAGATGTTCAACGTGAATCACTTCATTGTCTCGCAGGTCAACCCGCACGTTGTTCCCTTTCTCGCGAAAGAGGAGGAGATTGTCGCTGCGGAAGCGCAAGACGCCGTCACTGGTCCCGGTTGGATGAGTCTCTCAGCTAGTCTTTGCAAGGGTGAGGTAATGCACCGCCTCCAACAGCTAGCGGACACTGGATTCCTCCCAAACCTTGTCACAAAAGGACGTTCGGTGCTCAGCCAGCGATACTCAGGCGACATCAACATCTTCCCCAAAATCAACTACGCGGACTTCCCTAGAGTCTTGAGCAACCCCACGCCCGAGTTCATGGTCGGATGCATGCTGACTGGACAGCGAGCTACATGGCCAAAGCTCTCGCGGATACAAAATCATGTCGCTATCGAGCTCGCGTTGGACGACACGATCCAAAAGCTCAAGGGACGGCTCGTCTTTACACCACAGCAAGACGTCAATATCAGGCGGACCAGCTCTCAGGATAATGATCTCGCTCAAAGAAAGCGAGCGAAATCGACGCATAAGATGACGCGCTTCGAGCTCAGGACGGAGCCCCCCAGCCCTGTGCTGCGGAAGTCTGCACCCACCAGTCCTCTCTTGTCCCGCGCAGCCTTGAGAGCGTCCTCACAACCGCTTTCCGTCGCGAAGCAAGCTCACAGCGCAAACAATGCAAGGCGCCAGTGGACCGAGACCATCCAACTCGATCCCATGTCGTCCACGAACGACACGTCTGACCACGACTACTTTGCCGACCCCGAGTCAGACACTACAGACAGGCTCTCTTCACCCTCGCCTTCTACATCACCCACCTTCACCGGTCCCACCCTCTGGCCTTCAACTCCTCAAGCCACGATGCAAGCTACCCCACAGCCCACGCTACAGCCCATGCCACAGCCAACTCAAAGTCCGCTCAGTCGTCGTACCAACACGCTGTTCAATCTCACCATGACCTCGGCCGCAAGATCCTCCTCCAATCCAAACGTACCAAGCTCACCAGAACTGCGATACAAGCGCCTATTTCATCCTCCAGGGCCCGCTACGCCCGATGTCAGTGTAGGCCCACCGATACTGGATGTAGAGCCCATCAACACAACACGTTCTCCGTCTGCCAGCAGACCTGGTAGCCGTCGCGGCAGTGCATCGGGCCTGCCAATTGACCCGTCAGGGACTAGGGGCATGCTGCTAAGGAAGAAGAGTTACATGTAGCGTGGATCGCTGAGCTTGATATCTTTTTCGCGATTACCCTTCTTATACATAGTCTTTCACATTCTGTTCATCCTTTTGCCATCTTCACACACCTTTTCTTTTGTTCAACCAGCATGGAAGGCGAACCAAGATAGGTCGCCACACGATTCGAGAGAGTAGACTGGAATAGCAACAGCAACAGCACACAAGAGTAGTGATACCCCTTCCGTGTACCGTATCTCTATGAATATACATAAGAAGTAGCAGAGACCAGACCATATAGATGATGATATAAATACACAATACAAATCCAACATTACTCGTCGTCATCATCATTACCTCCATCCCTCACCCATTCATTACCCACCCATCTCAAATCATTCATTCATTCGTTGACCCCTCTGTCTCCCTAAAAACCTGCTTAACCTCCTTCCCCCTCCACCGCTCAAATAACTCATATCCAAACACCAACACAATCGGCAAACTCACTATTATCGCTGTTACCCGGCGCGACGCGGGTTTATATTTGGGTGGTAGCCTGATGTCTGGTGTGGGCTCGATGAGGCGTGTGGGGTGTTGGCGGTGCGGTGGAGATGGAGGTGCTTGTTGGTTGGAGGGACGAATGGTGGTTGGGTAGGGGTTTGGCGGTATGTGGCGGGTGGAGGTTGTGGGTTTGGAGAAGCGTGGGTATGGGTTTGGAGGAGGTGGTGGGGAGACGGGCGATGGCGCTTTTGTGGGGTGTGAGGGGAGGGGGATTGTTGTTGGGCGTGGAGTGGTGGGAGCTGTAGTCGGTTTTGGAGGAGGAGGCTTCGTGGATGCTGATACTGCTGGTTTCGATGTCGGTTCTTGGGTCTGGGGTTGTGGCGCCGCTGTCTTCTTGTCCGTACTCGACGCTTGTTTCTCCACGACCTTCGCAGCCTGAGCCTTCTTCAACGTCCCTTTCGCTTGTACTTCCTCTAATATCTTGCTTGTGAAGGGCGTGACGGGCGTGGGTTGTTCGGGCGCAATTGGCGACTGAGGCGCCGCGGCAGGAGTAGCAGCAGGAGCAAGCGTCTTTGCGCTTTTCACAACCGTCTTCTTCTCTTTCTTGACTTCCACGGGTTTCGCCTTTCCAGCAGGCTTCGCAGCCACCTTCTTTACGGCCGCCTTGCTCGCTTCGACCGCTGGTATTGCCCCCGCATCCTCGGCTACGACTTTCTTCGGGCGTCCGCGTTTCTTAACCGCTGGGGCTTCGCTTGGTGGTGGTGATGCCATTGTCGCTGTTCAATTGGCGTGCAGACAGCATGCGCAACGTGTCTGAGGTCGTAGGGAGGGCGAAATGGGCGTTGCGACACAGCGACTAGGGCGGGCGCAATTCGAGGGGTGAAGCGGGAAATTTTGGGCGAGTATGATTTAGGCGGACGGAGATGAGATGCGATGCAGGGATGCGCGCGCATCCAACGGTTCGTAGCGTGTCTGGGGGACAGACGTGACTTTGCTGCATGGCGACTAGTTTGCATGAGGGTAGACAGGCACTCCATGTGTACTTCATTTCATTCATTCAGATATCTACGTTACAGCATTTACAAACTCCATGACACGTATTGTACCGGCAATTCCATCCAACACCAGTAACGCCTTATCGTACCGTAACTACTTCTGCGCTTCTTCCCTCTTCACTCTGAAGAAGGCCAGCTTGGCGAAACGTCCTAATTGACCCCAGTAGTGCCGACCAGCAGAGTGGTCCATGATCCTCTCTAGTAATCTCACGACCGCCATCCTGACATCCTGTCGAGGATGAAACAAGCCTAGACTAAGATAGAAGAGACCAGCATCTGGGATCACACAGAGCAGCTGCAGAATGGTGTCGTACTGAAGCTGCGAATTCGCCTTGCGCTCAGAGTCATTTGCGATGGAAAGTGACTGGGCCATGGACGACAAATCACTCGAAGAGGCATTCGCGCTCTCATTAGGTGGTGAGCCCGCTTCTTCCACACACCGCGCAAGTGCAAGATATATACCCGCGGATTGATCGTGTGTAAGTTTCAAGCATCGCAGCTTGTCGTGCTGGTGGCCAATATCAAGACCGCGCACTGGTCTCTTTTTCCAATGTCTCGCGAGATCTTGGACGCAACTGTAGTAACTTCTTGTGTTGCGCCAGCCCTCGATACGGTGTACATTTGCAGCGAGCTCGCGTAGCTTGTGGTTCTCGTCTGGCCAGACGTAGCCATGGCCAGAGACACCATATGCGCCAACGTCGGTCTCATGGGAGCCAATGTACAATGCCGAAGCGCCATAGACCGTCTCTTCGAAAGCGGCCGCGATGCGAGTGAACTTGAGTACCCACGAACGCCACTTCGCTCGGATAGCATTCTCGCCGTGACGGTTGGCGATGCTCTCGAGAAGTCTGTCCATAAATTGGGTGTCGCCGGTTGGGTCAACGCCGCCACCCTTGCCGTCAAAGGCGGGTGGTGCACCTGGCCCATTTAGTGGTAGGCCCTGTTGCTGGAAGAACATTGACCCCTCTGTGGGTGACGCCGTTTCAATGCGATTGCTGATCTTCATGCGACCAGTCGGTAGATCGCAAAGCAGATCCCACCACTCTGGCTTGTACGAGAATGCAGGGTTGGTGACCCCAGCAATGAAGCCAGGTACCTTCAGCAGATCATCTACTTTAGTAAGATCGGTGTATGGGAACGCATGGCGAACGAAGCCACGGAGAATGCCACCAGAGGCCAGAGCACATGCTGCCAGTACAGCTTCGGCGACTTCGCCTGAGGGGCGATTATGTCCGATGAAGATGATGCGCTTCTGTGTGAGGAGGGCGTTGACGAGGACGATGATGGGGTGAGTGAATGCGCCGCTCGTAGTCAGATGTGGGTGTAAAGCGAAGGGCTGCGGTTGCGCCGCATGAGGCGCGGAGAAGGTTTGTATGAGCTTGATCAAGGAGAAGTCGCCCACAGTCTCTGGACTCAAAGCGGTGGGTATCTTGACAGGAACGGGTATGCCGTTGTAGTTGATCTTGGACTCGAACTCGTGCGTGTCTCGTGGGACAGTGTACGTCTTCTTGCGCGACTGAGGGTCTGAAGAGGTTTCGACGGAGTCTCTCGCAGCGTCGAGCTTCTTCCGCTGCCGGACCATGAGCTCAAACTTCTCCACAAACATGTCTTTGGCATCACTGGCGCCAAGCACGAAGTTCTCCAGGGGTGAGAGCCTCGGGAGGAGTGAGAGGTCCATGGCATTGAGGGCGTTGTATAGAGATTCGAGGGTTTCCAGGACAGGTGCCCTGAAGTATTCCTCGAGAGCCAGCAGTAACAGGGGCTTGTATATGTGCAGAAAGGGATGGCGCGTGCATATAGCCATGGCTTTGACGATGGCACCTCTACATAGTGTTAGTCTTGCCAAGTTCATGGGTATGTCATTCCTACCTCTTCACTGTATTGTCCTGCTTGGTGTTGACCAGGTTCAAGACATAGACCAACGGGGGCCCGTCAGGGTCTGGCTCCCCTTCGCTTTCGGTGTCGTCGTCTCCGTCATCGTATTCGTCGTCTTGCTCTTCAGTGCCGGCAGTCGCATCGTCGTCGCCGTCGTCTTCCAGGCCCTCTTTCCGCCGCCGTCTCCTCCTCCTGCGCTCTCTCCGTGCTTCGCGCTCCTCCTCTTCGGCTGTGGTGTCCTTGTGCAGGAAGAAGATGGTCCAGTCTTGACTGCGCACGTGGGCCTGATCGGGCAACATGAGCTCTGCTAGCATAGTCTCGTCTCCACTGATAGCCGCCGGGTACTGGTGCTCCATGATGGAGCCGCGGTCAATGTCGAACGAGGCGACCAGGATGTACTCGACATGGTTCTCAACTGCATCGGCGGGATACTGCGAGCGCAACTTGGCGGTTCCTCTGGGAATGGCGGCCATGGAGGACTGATACGACTCGTCGTGCGAGGACTGGATCGAGTCGTCTTCGTCGCCCTCGCGGAGCATGGGGGGTTGCGGGGAGCGAGCTTTCGGATGGTGGCCATTGCGGGTAGAGGGCGATCGCGAGGGAGGGAACGAGGAGAAGGAGGGCTGGCGCTGCAGGGACACAGGCTGAGCGGCATTGGGCCCGCTTGGCCGCTGTGCGATTACTTCAGCCATGAGTGTCTCCATCTTCTTCTGTACGGGCACCTGGCGACTCGGATGCTACATTATAGATCGACGGCGCTAGGGGAGCCTAATGTAACCGTCCCGAAACAACATGACGCGCTGTAGCAGGCGGTGATGGGGGATTGATCCAGCAGGCCGTGGATCTGGAGGCGTGAATGGCTACCGCATAGTATCCGGAGCTGTGACTATGCGTGTGACCCGCTATGCTGCCCGCAGAGAGTGAACGAACCCTGCATGCCTACGCCAATTATCCATGTCAGCTTATCGATAGGCTCGTTGCTAGGCCATCCCATTGACAACACCAAACAACGCGACGACCAGCGACATCACCAAAACGAATATACGCACCATGGTATGCTGGACCCTTGTGGACTATACGAATGCGACTAACAAAGACATGCAGTCTACAACACCAACGCCCTACAAGCCCTCGCCCCTCTCCTTCAACAGCCCGCGCCAGTCGCCCTTCCGCAGACCAGGCTCCATCAGGGAGAGCTCACCGTCTACCTTGCGACCATCGACGCCGAACAGTTCGCCTCTAAAGCCCAAAGAGACTCCGACATCCCCTGCGCAAACCCCCAACCGTCTGTCCATCGGGGGCAACCCATCGCAAAACCCGCCATCCTGGCTGAACACACGGGGGACGACGGGCACCCCAGAAGCGCCCAATTCGCCTTCTCGAAATCTTTCACCTGGACGCAATGTTTCGCCAACGCGGAATGTTTCCTCGTCTTCGCAGATGACGGTGCGACCTCTGAGTACTTCATCCATCGCAGCCAAGTTTGAGGCTGCCGGGAGGGACGACGCACCACCGCCTCTGTTTAGCAGGAAGAAGTCACCACCTGTCGAGAATACCGAGCCAATTGAGAGCCTCAAGCCAACCGAGATTCATACTTCAATTGAGGAGCCTAAGCCGGCCGAGACATACAAGCCAGTCGAGACGTTTAAGCCAGTCGAAACCTACAAACCAGTCGAAACCTTCAAGCCAGTCGAAATCTTCAAGCCAGTCGAAACCTACAAGCCAGTTGAAACCTACAAACCAGTCGAAACCTTCAAGCCAGTCGAAACCTACAAACCCGTCGAGACCTACAAGCCAGCAGAGCGCACAGCACGACCAGCACCCATGCAACGAATGGCCTCTTCAGACGCCCTCTCCAAACTGCCCCCACCCCTCCTCCACAGCATGCGCGAATCCTTCAGCGTCATGGACCGCGACGACGACGGCCACGTCAACTCCGCCGACGTCGCAGACATGCTCTCCCAACTCGGTCTCTCAGCCACCCCCTCCCAACTCTCCACCTACTTCAACGGCGCGCAATCCATCAACCTAGCCACCTACCTGACAACGCTATCCGACCTCCTGGGCAACCTCTCCCACCAGAACGAACTGACCGCTGCGTTCGAAGCCTTCGATGATAATGACGATGGGCAGATTGATTTGGCAGAGTTGAAGGATGCTTTGTTGCATACTGCGCCTGAGGCCGGGGAGAGGAAGTTGACGGAGAGGGAGATTGATATGGCTATTGAGGGGTTTAGTGGACGGAGGGCTTTCGCTAAGGGAGGGAAGAGTTTGGGTAATAGGACCGAGGTGTTTAGATGGCAGGAGTTTATGTCTAGTCTTACGGGTGGAAATGGCAATAGCGGTGAGAATGGCGAGGGGGCTGCTGCGCCGGCGTAGATATATCCATGGGAGGCAAGTACAATTGGGTTCTGGTTTTGAGTTGGGATTTTGGCTTTATGCGCAGTCAAGTGCGGTTTTATGTATACCAATGATTATTTGATTTATGCACGAGCAGCGCATGTTATTCAGTATATATATGTCTACGATTTGTGTCCACTTTGAGGTTATATTACCTCTTCTGCTAGAACGGTAGTATTCTCGAGCTCAATGCATGTTCATGAAAGAAGAGTTTATTACTCAGCTACTGGTGACCTCGATTCAAATGTAGACCAGGTGCTCAACTCCCAAAGACTCATAGTAGTCGGACTGCGGACTCTATCAATCGACCTCTCCCAAGGTCCGCGGCAGCAAACAAAGCAATCGCTTTTGAACGAGCTTAATTCTCGCTGTGGCCCAGCAGCCACGCTCAGATCTTTTGAAGATCGAAATCCATTTCCTCCACTCCGTTCTACGTGAAACCACCGCTTTTGGCCTTATTGTCCACTTCTTCCTCACCCGCCACAGTCCTGTAAAAACACCTGCGGGTCTCTCTCGTCTCGATTTCATTTTCCGTGAACTCCAGGTCAACCCGCCCTTTTGAAGTTAGACACCTGTCTCTTCGAAGTTTGATGTAGCGCTCTATGT
Source organism: Alternaria ethzedia (assembly GCF_023757985.1). Taxonomy (NCBI): domain Eukaryota; kingdom Fungi; phylum Ascomycota; class Dothideomycetes; order Pleosporales; family Pleosporaceae; genus Alternaria; species Alternaria ethzedia. The sequence continues at coordinate 1,223,181 of NW_026056198.1, forward strand.
CTTCTGACAGCTTATGATCAGTGTCTGGGTCATGCACAGGTTGACGTTTTGACGTGCGGTCAATGCAGTGGATGATCGCATCGACGATGACGGTAGGTGAGATGTTTGTTGTTATCCCGATGGGGAGAGACGATGGTATTTTGCGTATGTTGCCGGCCTCTTTGAGCTCTCTTATCTCCTTGGCTGTGAGAACATCGCGGGGAGGTGGCCTTGTTTCCATGTCTGAACCCCATGTCTGCCATCCGGGTGCGGTGCAGTCTGCGGTAAACAAGTAACTTTTTTGGTTTCTCGTGTTTGGCTTGAAAATGTCAAGGGAGTGAGTAGAGCCGTCTGTTCCGGCAAGATTGGTATAGTTATAATAACCGACGCAGGCTGGGTTGAGATGTTAGACATTGCTTTGTATGTATTTCAAGTGGATCTAAGACCCAGAAGTCCTCATCAGTCAAAACTTACTCAAAGTGTCACTGAGATTTACCTGTTTTCTTTCGAAAGTTCGTGCATTTGCTCTGCCATGCCAGCCCTCGAACCACACCGTACCTTCAACCAAGTCGATATGCAATGTTCCGACATCGCATTTGGAGAAAGGATTTGTACGGAAACATGTCATGTACAGATGAGATGGCCATGGTGAAGAGTTGTGTGAGCTCTTTGCGAGTTTGTGTGGCTTCGGCTGCTCGACTTCCTCTGTCGCTTTGCGTTTGAGGCCAATCTCCTTGTTGACAGTTGGCGAGAAGAGATCGGGGTTCTCCTTTGGAAGCTTGAGCGTGATCGTAGGCTTGATTGGAGGCTTGACGGGGCGGGTTTCCGTTGTCGATATGATGCTAAGACCAGACGCTGGAGGCTGAACGATGCGTTTCGGCATGGGGTCGGTGCTCACTGTCTGGATTCTGCCGATCGACATTTCGGGTGGCACACCTTCCACGACTCTGCAGCCTGTCGATGCCTCAGGCATTGTCTGCGTGAAGGCACATGCAGTCATGCTACCCATTCTGGAGCTTTCTAAGCCTTGGAATGTCCAGTCTACGACTCCGCCATGCTCGCCTTCGAAGGTTATCCTGAGAGCTCCATCGTTCTTGAATAGTCGTAGACTCAGTCCTACGGCGCTTGTCTCGGGGGGACCTGATTCCAGTATTGCGACGGTCTCGTCATCGATTTCGTCCACGCCATCTTCGAAATCTTCCTCATTCAGTACATATACCTTTGGCTTCCTGTTGGGGCGTTCGTGAAGAAAAGTCAATGTGCCTGACTGTAGGTCATATATGTAGAGCGCTAGTCCAACAAACTTGACAGGGAAGGCTCTCATCTTCGTAGTTTTCTCGTATCTGTGAATGCAATGGCGGAAGCTTGATTGTTGGAAGTTTGGGGATAGACAGGTCAGAAACTTTGATGAGTCTGTCTCGAATTGCAAAAGTAGCGACTATGTTGTCAATAAGTGAGAAGACGAGAGGAAGACTCAGACATAAGTAGAAGAGGCAGAGGCTCCGCTGTCATTTAGATCTCTCTCACCTGAAGGGCGAAATTCGTCTCTCATCGTGAACCAGTCTCTTACCTGTTCACCTCACTCATGACTAGGGCGCGAGGTGAAGGTGCTCGAAGAATTGGCTACGATACCGGCCTGGACATGATGTTACTCTAGGATGCTGTGTCAGCCATCTCGCGATTGAGATGAGTTCTGGATAGGAACAAACATTCCTATCTCCACCTGAACTCGTAAAATGGAAATCACGGTCGTCACTTCCTACGTTGACTCTGCAAACCTGAACCGGGCTAGGTTCGGCGATGTATGTTCGGGCTGCCCAGGTGATGACACAACATGCCAGCCTCTTCCTTTCCCAAGCCGACCGAATCGATCCCGAGACGGGCCATGAACAATGACGGTGAGCAAAGATGGGAAACAAAGAACATGTTGGTCCATTAGGAGCCGTTGCCGTGGTTCATGCATGGATGGAGGCCTTGAGAACCCTGTAGCTAGCGTAGGCTGGACACGTCCGGTGGCTCCTGCCATTGGAGGGCAGCACACGTGATGTACAACACATCGGCGCGGATTAGAAAGCTCCAAAAAATGCCATCCACTCGTTGGATAATGGCTGTGAATAGTGTTGAAATAGGCCTGAAAGCGGCTAGCACTGGTGAGCTGGCCGAAAGAGGTCGCAGCTATAATATGTCATTGGGCGCCCATTGGTTTAGACGTTGCAGCACAGACGCAGTTCGCGCGCTGCATGAGCGATTGGAGAGCTTCCACCATTTTATATCTTGACCCGACCCCTCCTCACATCCCACCGTTGCTCCATACCGAACATGAGTGGCCCGGGAGAAAATCGGTACGTCTGAGAGAATGCGCACGCGAAGCTGTGGGAGCTCATGTATACTGACGACTGGTACAGCTGGCGGCGGCAGGGTCAAGCCAACCGCAACTCCAACTCGGGCGCAAACACCCCCACCAAAGACAATGCAGGCCGGCAGCAGGCCATGCCAGCGCCCACAGGGAACGTATGGGGAGCCAAACAGGGGAAAGGATCAGGCCCCGCGGCTGCACCAGCTCAAGCGCAGTCCGACCAGCACGTACCTGTGAAGGAGTTCAATGCGAACGAGGTCAGGGACTTCCTCAAGAAGAGTACGTCTACGGCATTGCTGGCACATGATATGGCATAAGCTAACCGATTGCAGAATACCTCGAGAGCACAGCTAGTATGAACCTCTCCAACACTCGCGCGCATGTCCAGAGGACTAACATGCATCCAGACCAGCCCTCCGTATACCACAAGGTCCCCGGCGACTCTGTTCCGACCCGAAGCACTGGCGCATGGGGCAAAGGAGGTAAGGCGTCAGCGAACCACCACCGAGGCTGGCATACTGACCGAGACCAGGCACCATGACACACCTCATGCCGACCGGCCAGGACTTCTTCACACAGCTGAAGAAGCAGATCGCCAGTCTCGAGCAGATCAAACCCGCGCAATAATCGCATACACACCCGATATCCATTTCAGCGGCATTATGAGGGCATTACAGGAGTTCTGTGGGCATTGAATTGCATGGGTGCTATATGGCAGTACCTATAGCGGCATGAGTAAGGTCATGTTCAGGCGTCTTGGAGTTTGTGAGCGTGTTTCGGCCCAGCTAAGGATGATCGTATGCGATACCCATCTTGAAAGTGTTTGGGGTTGGGGTTACACAGCATTGGAGAGCGTTCGGATGTAAAAGGTCGTATTGTCTGACATGTGTCTGAGTCAAAACGCGCTATCAGCTATGAAGAATCCACGGTCGTTACTGAACCGATACACATCTGCTGCAATACTAGTGTATGAGTGAGATACGAGCGTCATCGTATCAAGGTCACCTGCTACTAGGATACCCATACCCCTTTCACTCGTGCAAAGAAGGGTCCACAAGCCTTTGCGCAAGCCACTAATTCCAAACACACGGCAAGCGTCAACAAACACCAGGCTCGACGGCTGGACAGCAACCGAGGCTCCATCGTTGTTATTTCGCACGCCTTGACTGCACGCGCTCTATCGCTAAGCGGCACAAGCCACTTATCATCACGCATAGCACTTGGTACCTGAGGCGCATCTCCGCAGCCACAGCCAAGGCCGCACCATCGCTGAAGGTCTGAGGCCGTCAACACGCCGATACCCCGCCACAGGACCTCCTATCCCAGCGCAATTACATAGACTTTTGGTGGCTTGTTAGGGCAGAGCCGCGTCGTGCAGGTGCTGCGAGGCTGACGCGCATTGCGCGCCCTGGATCACGGTTCACTCCCGCGTAGATCTCCGACTGGGGACTCCTAATGCGGTCCGCCTTTGTTCATTTCCGCGACTTCACGAGCCTTCGACGTGTTCGGAACACCGGCGACTATCGCAATACCACGACAACACCATGTCGTCCCCTCCCAGCACTCCCACCCAGCGGCCTGCATCTTCGCACCGCCGACACCCCTCCAGCCTAGACATGTCACACAACACCGCATCGAGACGGCAGTCCTTCACCCGCCGCAACTCTGGCTACTCGCCCATAACGCCGCGCTCATCGCAAGATTTCGAACACAGCCCCGCGCACCAATTCGACGGCGGAGGAGACGGCAATGGCTTGGGCAACCTGGCCGACGAGCTCGGCGAGATGTACGACGATGATGACGAAGGCATGGAGGGCGAATACGGCGAGGAACTGGACGAAGCACAAGACGAGAACATCGGCACGGCTGTAGAGCACGACGGCTCTTATGGAGTCGACAGCGCAGCTAGTCTCAACGGTGTACGGGATAGTGGGGTTGCCATGCAGGACTCGTCTCCGGCGCGCCTCAGTCCAGGGTCGGCCGTTAAGACGAAAAAGCACACAAGGCAACGGTCGCTGTACGATGGCTCCGACTACGGCGATGACTCTGACCTGGAAAATGAGGGCATCTCGCCCGCGCTCGACGCGCGGATGGCGGCTATCGAGAGTCTGGCACGGAGAGGCATGGAGGAGAATGGGAGCGCATCGGACGAGGTGGTGAAGAGGGTGACACAACAACTCCGAGATCTTGGCAGCCAGATTGCTATGGAGAATGGAGCGACGAGGTATGTACCAACTCGCAGGCATGTCCAGTCATCGCTAACAAATCCCAGACTAAAGACTGCTCACGAGGCTCTGACAACGCATCTGACACACCAATCGCGTACCCTCACGTCCATCGCCGTATCCTTCTCAGGCCCATTCGCCATCCTCCCCGACCCGGAAGACATCGACGAACTTCTCCCCATCATACAGACCACACTGGAGCTGCTACCCCACCCTTCCGCCGATCCGCTCGTTGCCATCTCCCACCTTACCCACTCGAGCCGCGAACTCATCCAACACCTCTCAAACGTCAGCGATACCCTGCACATGTCACGGCAAACAACCGCAAATGCGGCCAGAAGGCTCAAAGTCAGCAAAGAGCAATTGCAGGACTGGAAACGCGACAACGAAAAGACGCAAGAGGGACAGGAATACATTGAGCATGGGGACTGGGACCGACGGCTCAAAGAGAGGGAGGCGAAACGGGCTTGTGCGAACGTGCTGGATGGGTTTGAGGACGTCTGTGGACAGTGGAGGAAGAGACTCTGCGAGGGTCTGGGCGTCGCGAGTGCGTAGATCTTCCCTGCGTGTCTCTCTGGGCTGTTCTACCTCAGCGAGTCTTTTGCAGGGCTCACGACTGACCCAGTACAGGCGCGGATGTCCCGGACGAGGACGCATATATTCGCCCTTCTTGGCATCCTTCCTCCGCCAGCACAGTGCCGGAACCGCCGGCAGAGTCTGAGTGGTCCGACTGCACTCCAGTGAAGGCAGCGCCCAAGAAGCCGACTCAACAAACCAGCACAGACTCGATGTTTCCAAACTCTTCGGATGAGATGCATTGATCACCACTTCTTTTTCCTATGTTGTATTTGTTGCATTGATATGGCATGGCAGTAAGGTGTTTTTGGCGGCGGCAACTGATAGATGGAGAACCTGGTAATACCCCATTTATATCTATAGCTTCAGGACAAGCGCTTGTCTCATTTGTAGGAGTTGGGGGCCTTTTGATAGATGAAGAATGAAAGGCATTACAGTATTGCAGGTGGGGAGACGCTTTTGGAGTTGTAGTTTGTGGGATTATGCTAACTATGAGATTTGATAACAGCTACAGACGATTCAGCTCATGCTAGCTTCCGGATCGAGCTCACGTCGCTTACTCCGGTACCTTCGACTACCTTCGCCTCGATGACCTCGTACACAGGCACCTCCTTGAGTCTCTCGACAATGTGATGCAGCGTTGGCAGCGCCTTCCAATCCAAAGCATCAAAAGATATGTCAGCCGAGCTCGCCTTCAACGTCCGCTCGACCTTCTTCTCCACCGTCTTCGCATCCTCCTCACCCGGCAGAAAAGCGGTGTATTCCACATCCGCCTGCCCGCGCTCCTTGCTACCCATGTTACCGGTAGCCGGTACATACTTGTGCAATAAGAGGCCCTCGTCTTTCGGAAGAGGAGGAGAGAGTCTTGGCGCCTCACCGTTCGTTGCGGAATGTTCCTGCAGACCAGACAGCGACATGCTGCAGAACTTGGATGACATCCAGCCTGCGTCGAGCGCCCACTTGCCGCCATCACTCTTCACATCGAGCTCGGCGAAGAGCTTGGGGAAGCCTAGCTCCTCCCTTCCACTCAGTATGGGATCAGCCAGGTTCTCGAAGAGGACGGGCAGGTATGTGCCCGTCACCGTCTCGCCATCCGCTTTCGTGTGCTGGATGCCGTGGATGTACAGTCCGAAATGACTGTATCCTCTACCACCAAGCCACTCGAGATTGTCTAGCTGCGTCACCGCGAAACTCGCATAGCAAGCTGTATCGGCAGCCGCAAACTTCAACTTCTCCGTCGGCAACAGGTTCTCCAACACAGTCCGGCTCGTCTTGAACTTGATACTAGCAGTCTTGAACGTAGCCTTCGACCCATTTCTCGGCCGCCCAGCGAAGTCTTGTCTCGGGCCTGGCATCGGACCAAAGGCTGTAGGCATCCGCCAGAATAGACCTTTCTTGTTCTCCCACTCCCATTTGCGGAGCATTTGGCTGGAGTAGTCCCATTCGTCATGGCCGAAGTTGTAGTTTGTGAACTTATGGGGGTCGACTGGGGGGCCGCTGCCGAGATCTTTGCCTGCTACGCGGGAGTACTCTTGGATGGTAGAGGCGCGTTCGTATCTGCATTTTTCGTAGAGCTTGAGGCGTGCAGGGATGGAGTCGAGGGGAGTGCCTAAGGGGAGCATGACGGCGAGGGAGGCGGCGTCTTCGATGGCTTGGCCTGCGCCTTGTCCTTGGTCTGGGATGTGGTCAGCTTGATTCTCGTTACGATGATGAAGCGAGGACTGGACTTACGAGGTGTGAATGGATGTGCAGCGTCGCCAATAAGCACCAGCTTCTCATCTGTCCAGGTCGGCAGTTGGTCCATGTCCAGCAACTCCCACACCTTCAGCGTATCCTCGTCCGCCATACCCAGCAACTTGAGCACTGCAGGCTCGAAGTCCTTGTACACATCCAACATCTTGTTCAAGTTACCCTGGTTCTGCCAGTCACTGCTCCCGGGTTCTTTCGGATCAATCTGACTTTCAGATGTCGGATGAATACAAACAAAGTTCAACAGCGTGTTGTTGGACGTCGGGTACACAACCACTCTACGATCCCGCGCAAAGATCATAATGAGATGACCCTCCTTCTCCGCAAACTTGCGCGTCGTCTCATCATCCAACGCCCGCTGCCTGGGAATCAGGAAACGAAACGCGCTCTTCCCACTCCCAAAAGTCTTGATGTTCTCCGCACCAGGGATACGCGGGCGTGTCTTGGAGTGCACACCATCTGCGCCAACAACAACGTCGCTCTGGATCTTCTCCCCATCTTCAAGTACAACAACACCAGCCTTAGCATCAACATCCACGACCTTCGCCCTCAATCTCAAAACAGCCGGCTTCCCCTCCCCCTCCTCACACGTTGCCAACCTCTTCAGCTCACTGTGCAGACTCACGCGATGCCCAAGCTGCCAGGGATGCTGCCACCGCGCTGCATCGTGCTCGAGCGGCACGGTAAAGAGTTCCTTGCCATTTGGCAGCATCTGCGTCATCAGACGACATGCTACCGCGCCTTGGGCTTCTGGGATCATGCCCATGCGGCGGAGGAGACCGTTGGCGTTGGGTGCGAGGTGCACGGCTGCACCGAGTTCGTTGGCGAAACGGGAGGCTTCGAGGAGGGTTACTGTGTGTCCGCGTTGACGCAGGAAGATGGCTGCGCTGAGGCCGCCGATGCCAGCGCCGCATATTGTTATCTTGAGGGGCTGTGAGGATGGGGGTGTGTGCCCGTTGATACCGTTGGTACCGTTGGTACCGTTTGTGAAGTCCATGATGGGTGTGTACGAGAGAAGCGTTGCAAGATGCTTGAGGTTCGCAACAGCACAGTATGAGAAGAGAGCAAAGAGTATGTCTCAAGCCCTAGATGAAATTTGTCTAGATAGCTCTGCCAACTAGATCCCTTCTACTTCTGCCGGTTCACAAATCGTGTTTGCCTTGATGATCGGTTCAAGATGGGGGATGGGCTCCTCCACTTCCCGGCGCTGTGGGTGGATATGCGGGTTAGTATGGGTGGGTTGGATGTAGACTGATGCAGGGCACTGTGAAGGCGCCTCTCGGAGTCCGAAGGTGATTACTATCTGCGGAGTGAACCGTCGCAGTTCGCAGGCTAAATGCGATGTGGGTGGTTGTTGGTGGCGTATGCTGACTGAGCCGAGGATGCGCGTATGTGGTGTTCGCTGCATGTATGTCATGAGGGACGCCTGAACGAGATCGACATGCGCGTTGGGAGATATGCTCTGGAATAAATCATAGAGTACTGCGAGACGTTTCACAACAGACTGTCAGCAGTATGATGGTTGGAGAAAAGAATTGAGCATTGCGAGCGCCGTAAAAATGTTGGTCTATGTACACCAAGTCCCTCACCACTCCCCACCAATCTTGTATCCAACATTCCAGAATCGCCCCACGGTATTCCGCCACGCTTTGGACATTGTCTGCGTGATTATCAGCATGCATGCCTTCCTAGTTAAGCTCAAATACTCACGGATTCCAAAAACACGCCTGTGAACATGACTCCGACAAATGCTTGTTCAATGCCGTTCAGATAGACTCTCCGCTCGCTCTGGTCGAGTTCATGGTTGATCGGGCGGTACGCAGGCACACGGCGATGTTCCGTCGGCCAGTCACTAGGATTCTGCTGCGATTGCGTTGACGACGTATTCGGTGCTGGATGCGCATTAAGGCTTGTGTCGAGTCCCTCAGTCTGTTCCCCGCTGTGATGGAGATCGTAGTCTGCGAGGGTGGCCTCGAGGTTGTAGTGGATCGGGTTGGCGGTGGTTGTTACAGACATGTTGACAGCAGTAGTGGACTTGGTGGGACAAAGATGGCGACGACGTCTATGGTATCAATCAACGATATTACTACCCCGAGCGACGTGAGATGGAAGTACGCGTCCCTCGCGGTCCGAAAGTTGGCGACACGCGGAGAAGCTGGCGCAGGGGTCGCCATCGTCGGAATGTGGGGGGATTCATCGCGCCCGCGTACTGTCGGCAGCATTGCCGGCGCAAATGGGCTGACTGCCGTGTCAGAATATCCGTACACCTCCTAGAGCTTACATTACATATCGCAGTCTGGAGGGCATTTCTTCTGGAAAATCTTTGCTGTTGTTCAGTCTGTTCCTGCCATTCGTAATGTCGTCGCCCATCACCCCCGAAGTTGCGCTGGCCAATCTCCAGGCGACTGCGCTTACTGCCCGCTGCCACAACGCTCTCTTCCGTCTCAAACAACTCAAATCGCTGCACGATGCGCTGCGCAACAACAGCAATGCAATTGCAGATGCTCTGAAGCAAGATACTCATGTGTCTGATGAAGAGGCTATTACCGAGGTAGCGCTTGCCCTGGATGTGGTCAAGGAGCATTATGGCTCGATTGATGCGGCCAAAGAGCTGGAAGCCGAGTACAGAATCACCAATGGCAAAGATGCTGGTGATAAGAGAGAACCTTGGGGTGTTGCGTATATCGAGCCTCAAAGAAGTCATACGCCATTCTTCTCGGTCATTGCACCTTTGAGCGCTGGTCTCGCAACCGGCAGCTGCATAGCACTGAAGGTCAGTTTGCTGCAGACTTCAATCCGGAACGTCATCTAACGATATTGCAGCTCGAAAACAACCTTCGCGCACTTCCTTCGCTACTCCGAAAGCTGCTTACCGAAGCTCTCGAATCAGATACCTTTGCTGTCATCTCCTCCGACCCTCCTTCAGACTCACTATCAGCCTGTCTACAAGTATTCCAAGAGACAAAAGTCAGCTCGCCAACATACACACAACTCGTATCACCACGAAACAAAATCGTCGCAGTTGTGGACCGCACAGCAGATCTCGCATCAGCAGCCGAGCAGTTAGTAACAGCACGCTTCGCATTCGGAGGAACATCACCATACGCCCCCGACGTCGTTCTCGTCAACGAGTTCATCAAGAAAGAGTTCCTAGAGCACGTTCTTCGACACGCTCTTCCCTTCCTGGCTGGATCCAGTGGCGTGTCAAACGGCTCAACCAACGCAAGAGAGCACAAGAAGTCTTCACGCGTAGCAGAAACCTTCCAAGCACTCACAGAAAACAAGTCATGGAAGCTAAACACCATAACACAAGGCGACAACGGCGCCGTCGTCGAGCTCTCCAACCTCTCCTCCCTACCATCCAAGTCCCCACAGCCCGTCTTCTGCGTCTCAGCAATCACATCTCTGGAACATGCCATCAGCCTCGTCGAGGACGACCTAGATCCCCAACAAAGTCTGCTGGCTGCATACCACTTCGGCACTCCGTCTACGGGCAAGTACCTCTCACAGTTCGTCAACGCCGACGCGTCGTTCACGAATAACATTCCCTTCCGTCTGCTCCTCGGCCCGGCGGCTCCGTCTTTCCAGCCCGTGGATGTAGAGAAGCGGTACACAGCCCAGCACTTCACTCGTATCTCGCCCGCATATATCGCAGCACCTGCCTCGCAAGCGACAATGTCAAAGGTTCTTTCGGGCAAGGACTCGAAGAAGGCCGCGGCAGAGCTGCTTAGCAAAGCGACACAGGAGATTAAAGAGAAGAAGCGCGCTGAGTCAATCGCGATTGGTTACTTTGAGCAGGGTATCTTCATTGGGTTGGGTGTGTACGGTATTCCTATTTTGACATGTATTGGCTCGGCGCTTTTCTTTGGTGTGCGGGCGGGCTTGAGGAGGTGGGCTTTTGTTTGAGGGTGGGGTGTAATATAGATTGAATGGTATTGCGCATTCTTACAGAGAGCTAGGTTATCGTGTTGCGTGATTGTCGTGATGCGCTAATTATGAAGATGGCAGCGGGATGCTCGCTGGTCGTCAAGAACACGGGCGGCAGACTTAGGAGAAAGAGCTAGAATTACGGTGCACTTGGACACCACGAGGAAAATCAGAGAAGATACGCTCAATGAAGACGTTGATCCGAGATTGTACGCTACGGAATACAGTGAGCACTAACGGAGCTACTCAGCAATAATTACCCCAGGTCCGCATATCTCACTACAAGCCCGCACCCTCGGGAACCCACTTAGCAGTCCAGATCCTCAACCGCTTCCCCCAGATCAACATGGGAATCGTCAACAACCCAAACACACCCATCAGCATACCGAAGATGCCAAACGGCTCCGCAGCACCCTGATGCGTAACCCACTCGCCCACAAAGAAGGTCCACGCGAAGCTAATGATAGCTCGCACACATGTAACAGCAACGAAGCAGTCTCCAGCAAGCACCCCGTAGGATTCAATCAGGTAGTTGAAACCAACGGATGGCGCTTGCATAAGACCCAGAGCGACGAGTCCGAAACCGAATTGGAGACCGACCCAGCCTGTAGGCGAGGGGTTCTGCGCTACGAAACCGAAGATCAGAGCGCCGATTGTAGCGAGAGCGAGAGCGGGCAGTGCGGTGACGAGACGGGATTCAGGTTCCGAGAAGCCGTGGAGGTCTTTCTTTGCGAGGCGCTTGGTGGCGAAGTCGGCGATGAGGTAGGTGTAGACCTAGAAATATGCATTAGTAAACGCTGATCCTGATGGTAGGGTTGTAGGGACTTACGCATCCGAGAAGAGCGCCAAATATACCGCCGATGTTGATGAGTCCGACGTTCTTTCCCCATAGATAAGGCGGCGCGGCAACGAGTTGAGGTCCTACACTCGACATGGTGACGATGAGACCGACAAGTCCGGCATACCACCCTGATACTAGCCACACACCTGGCAATCTGAGGGTCTTGTATGGAGCGAGGAAGTTTTGCACGAGACCGGGGCGGTAGGACCAGAGTCGAAGAGACTTAGCGTAAGAGTAGGATGGGTAAGAAGACGGGGAAGCGGCATCTGCGACGACGACTCGCTCTTTGGTCTCAACGGTCTGCTTGTCGGGATCGTCGGAGAAGGTGATGGTAGTGGATTTGCGGTCGTAGAGGGTTTCGGCTTGGAAGAAGAGGCACAGGACGAATGTGATGGCTGAGAGGAGCACGTTCATCCAGTGGAGCCAGGAAAGGCCCATGTCGGCGACAATGTATCCACCAGCGACGGCGCCTACGAGGGAGCCGAAGGACAACATGACCGTATATATCGCCTGTGGACGTTCTGTTAGTGCCGGTTTACTCCAGGAATTTGGGAATACTTACCAAAGCACGTCCACGCTGGTGGACAAAGAATATCTCACCAACAACATCCGGGCTCACAGCATCAGCCGGCCCACCCCCAATACCCATGAAGATCCTCGCAGCCACCAGGCTGTTGAAGCTAGTCGCAAGACCAGCCCACATACTCGAGAAAATCAGGAGCAACAAGCTGCCCAGAACGACTGGGCGACGACCAAAGGTGTTCGCTAGCGGAACCCACCACAAGTTCGACGCGCCCAGCATGAGAATGTTGCACGCGATGAAGTACGTCAATTGCGAGAACGTCTTCGGTGGGAAGCCAAACACGCCCGTAGACGCGTAAATGGGCAATGCACTCGAAATGGACGCACTCGTGAAATTTACCACGAATGGATGTATCGACATGACAGCCAGGACTGCGAGCTTGCGCCACATGGGCAGATTGAGAGGATCCGCTGGGTCGGCGGATGGCTGAGGCACGAGGCGGATTTCATCGTGATTTGTTTGCGACGCTGTCCATTCGAGATGTTCTGATGGTAGCTTCGTTAGCAAGAAGGACGTTCAGGGGAGTTGGTGACATCGTACCAACGAGCGTTGCGGTTCCTGGCGGTCGGGCATTCTTCACCTCCTCTTTCGAGATGCTGAACGCCTGCTTCAGAGAAGTCATCGCGATGAACTAGTAAGAATCTGATGATTCAGGGCGAGCACAAAGTCAGCGGAGATGATTATGCGATGCCAACGATATCCAACAACAGTGGTGTTTGCGGCCATGGTACTCCAATCTAAATAGACCGCACGGTCGAACCGTTGAACAACACGCCTTTGCAAGGCACGTCGGTGTGTTACGCCTGGCATCTCGCCGTCGACAAATCAGACAGGCTTCATAGCGCCTCACAACACTCTCATTGGACGCTTGGACTCCGTCGCATCCCCAGTCTGGGGTAACTCGGAATGTGGAGGCGACCAAGACCATCTGGATACGGCCAAGATTTGCGGGGTTTGCATCTGGAGAAAGCTAGTTGCAGCGGATTGTGCAAGTGAGAAGCTAACATGACGGCGCGAGATCGAGTTTGGAATCCTTGGATCTGACCTTTTCCGGCTGTGCGGTGGAAGGATGCAGCGAGATGCATTGGCATGTGGAGAACGGGTGGGGAACGTGCGCGGCTTTGCTGCATGTGTACTGTGACAGTATTGCCTTGGCGTGATGAGCAAGCATTGGGCATTTACGTGCGTCAGAACCATCCAGAGCGCTGGGCTCGAGGTCGGCACCAAGAATTGAGGGTCTTGGTCGCTATTCACAGGCTTGAAGCGGGAGTCATCCATCCGCATGGGCTGGCTCTCGGGCGTTGAATTAAAACGAACATCTCATAGATGAGATATGACTATTACCAAATGCTGATGAAGTATAGCAATGCGCTGGCGCTTCATGAAATCCTACATATAGTCGTACATGCGCGAGTCCAAATTACCATCATACATGCTGACTCGTTTATTTGATGGCAGATCGCAGGCCTTCCAGCAATTGCACCAAGTTGCCGACCAGCGGGGGAGAAGGTTCTGATGCGTCATGATGCGCTCGAAGCAGTTGTGTCAAGCCGTCCATGACTCCACAAACATCGCTCAAATGGGTGGGATGTTGTGATCCGGAATTTTTGATCGCTGGAATACCACGATCTAGAGTGATGAACTTGCGGGCGCTCAACGAGTCGTCCCCGTTGAGCACAACAGCCGTGTCGATCTGTTCTGTTGTTACGGATCGTCTGAGAAAGCCGTAAACCCATAGTATGAGCCCCGCATGATACACCGCAATGGCGTTGAAGTTACTGAGCAGAGCTTTTGGTAGCACCTCAGCGGCGCGCAAGATCTGACCAGCGTGCCATAGCGCTTGACGCGCTGAGGGAGTCTTTGCCCAGTCTCGAAGGCCGGGGTACGCACTGCGTGCTTCTTCTTGCCCTTCGATACCCGCGAAGAGCTGAATGTCATCGAGAGGTGCGTTGAGATGAACTAGCAACATCTCCAGTGTTATCTCAACGCTCTTAGTCATGGGAGGTGTGCTGAGCCTGAAATCTTCAAGCTGCTTTGTGAGCTCTTGGTAGCGCGATGACAGAATGAGGCTGTTGGTTGACAGCGACTGTGACCTAGAAGTCAAGGCGCACATCTGACGATATTCCCATATTGGACCCCACATCAGGTACAGATAAGTCGAACTGGCATAGTCGTGTTGAGTGAGGTGCTCCAGATCAAGCAGGCATTCGGTCGCTGATGGTCGCTTCGCAGTTGCCGATGCGTCATTCAGGTACGCCATTTTCCAGTTCGCAGCGGATTTGGCCTGCCATAATGAGTTTGGACTCGGCAAGGGTAATTGCATCTCCGCGTAGGAAAGCAGTGGTGGCTTAAGCAATGCCATCGACGACTGTCGATCGAATTCGAAGGCGCGATGAACCAAGCGAAGAAAGGACTCTTGGTTAACCCAACTCAGCCATTTGTCTTCCAAAACAGAGCCCTGGTCGTCAGGAGACGGACTGATCTCTTTCCAAGTCGAACGACGAAAGCGACCACCACGGCGAAGCATCGTCATTAGCGGCTGGAGAAAGCTCTCTGCAATCTCCATCTTCCGGCTGATGCCACTCCACATGCCAACTTTGAGTTGCAGCAGGAACGTCTGCAAGTGTTGAAGATCCCTGATAGCTGTGTTGTCCTCTTCGAATGATTTGGACTGCCCTAATCTGGAAGCCTCATGCAGAGCGTAGCCCAGCTTTCGCAAAGATATGTCAGGAAGAGTGGCCGCTCCAGCAGACACGACAGAAGCAAGCAACTCCGGGTTCAACTTCGAGGGTGAAAAAGTAGGAAGGTGAAACCACGTTGGCGCGTCTATCGATGGCGATGAGAGGAAATACTGGATCAGACCGTCCAGTAGTTCCATACTAGGAAATGCCGATGCAATACGTTTGACGTTCTCTCGGCTACAGGTGTCGAGAACCAAAGCCATCAACCGGTCGCGGCTGGCACGTGGTAGTCTAGAAAGAACGTCAGTATAGATCTATTGTACGCCATAATCGCGGAGCTAAACATACTTCTCTGCCACGACGCGGCGGTGTGTGAAGTTGGAACGTCTATAACCGTCCTTTTCTGTATCCGGTACAGCCAAGTTGACTTGTTCCGCAGTGGGGTTCCTGGACCGTTGGGGGAGATAACGCCAGATGCTCTGCTTGAATGCTTCCGCCCTTACAGGAGCCGTATCAGTCTCGGGTACGGGTTGCTCAGCGCCATGGGCGTCCGTAGATGGTGTATCAGCAGCGAACGGGACCTGGAAGTTGTATTGATCAAGAAGACCGAGATCAAGGTCGGTCAAGCCAACATCTAGATCGAAACTGAGGTCCATAATACCCCGTGGAGTTGCCTGGCCAGAAAGGAACGCTTCAAATGGGGGCATGCTGCGGAAATAGTCTGGCAAGAAGGGATTGTGCCCTGGCGTGTTGTCAAAGTGCGCAATCGAATTATCGAAGAAAGGCATAGATGCGCTCGGGTCTTCGTAGTTTTGATTCATCGCGACAAGGCCGCCGCCGTTGTTGGGCGGTGGTGGCTGCATGTCGCCCATACCTGCTGTCCTTGTCTCGAGATCGCTAGAAGCTACGGAGTGTCGGTGCATTGTATTCGCGTCGGTAACGACTAGGGTCGCGTGGTTGTGAAAAGGTTCTGGAGTCTCTGAGGTCGTAGATGCAGATGTATTGACGCTGCCGCCGTGAGCCGGCAGCGATGAGGGGTAATCGAAGCCATTCGACAAATCGAGCAGATCCTGCGCCGCATGAACTGCATCAATCTCATGTATGTCGTTTTCGTCTGTAACCGGGACTTCAGGTACCCGGCAGGGTATCTTCTTCTTCTTGCATCGACTGCATGGCTTCTCGTCTTCGCAGCGGAGATGGCTTTGGGAGCAAGCTTCGCAGGCCTGAACGACTCTGGTGTCGCGAGCGATCTCGCGCTTTTGTCGCTTGCTTGCAGGCTCTGTGTCGTGATTTGTTACGTGTCTTTTGAGTAGATCTCTGTAACGTATCAGCGGAGTATAACTTTTTGCATGCAATAAAGCACTCACATTCGCGCAAAGCCTTTAGAACACACGGGGCAGATGTAAGGCTTAGATTTCGTATCTGTCAGTGCTGGATTAGCATGGTGAATGGGACATGATGAACATCAAAAGCGAACAAGATGCTCAAGACGCGAAAAAGCAGTTCTTTCGGCGCGAGTCAACGACGCGAACGCGTCTGACGCCATTATGACGGCCAACTAGCTTCAATTGCGAGTAGTCAGGCACACGGCTGACGGACCACATTGTTCACTAATTCTAAAAGCACTTACGCGCCCTCACGTGCCTCGTAAGGTGATCCGCTCTCGTGAAGGACCGTTTGCAGGTGCTACACTGGAATAGGCGTGGTGGTTCGGCTTCTGCACTGGCTAGCTGGACATTTGCTGATGTCGGGGCAGTCTGCATGCTGAGGTGCTATCGGGTGGCTTCGAAGAACGATGGCATCGGGACGGAGGGACAGAGGAAAGTGGAGGGAAGCTGGAGATAAGGTTGTGGGTGGAGAGGAATGCGGAGATCGACAGGACACGGGCGTGCCTTCTTCCCCTCGGCTAGACGCTCGGCCTCTCCTCCAACACTCCCCACATCACGACTTTTGCCGCCGTAAGCATCTGGGACTGCCTATACAGCGCTGATCATAATGGGTAAAGCTTCCAGTGAAGCCGCGTGTTGGACACGACGTTTGCCAATTTGGCCGTGTGATATCAATATCGCGACAAGTCCGCCACAACCTCGCGACACGGACATCTAACCTGATCATCTACTATCTTGGTCATCCCTTCCAACTCAGTCTACGGCTGAAACAACACACCGCAATGGCGCCACCCGTACACTTCTTCTCCCATGGCTCAACAATGATGCTGGGCGAGGAATCCCAATCCGCCACCTATTGGAAAGCCTGCGGCGACGAAGCCCTCTCCCACGGTTTTAAAGGCGTGATTATGATGGGCGCGCATTGGGACGCCCGCGGCGTAAACCGCATCGACGTAGCCATGAACCCCAAGCCCATCAAATCCCCCGTCGCATACGTCCACCCCCGCAAATACAAAGACTACGAGCTCGTCCCCGATCTCGAGAGCGGAAAGAAGTGCATAGCAGCGCTGAGAGAAAAGGGCATCGATGCGCGACCGAATGAGACCTTTGACTGGATCCACGACACGTACTTGATTCTCATTCGGATGTTTCCTGAGAAATGCCCTCCAACAACGATCATCAGTATGAACTCGCGATTCGACCCACATCTGCACGCGCGTGTGGGTAACATCTTGGCCAAGTTCCGCGACGAGGGCTACCTGATCATCGGGACAGGTGGCGCGGTACACAACCTATACAGAAATCACTGGGCACAGATGTTGAGGTACTCGGACAACTTTGCCCAGCCCTACCCACCAGAGGCCCCAATGCTGGAGTTCCGCCAGAGTGTCGAAGACGTCTTTGTTCGCTGCTGTAGGAAGGATGCGAAGAAGGGTAGTCTGACTCGTGGTATTACAAGGTTGATGAAACATCCCATGTTCAGGGATGCGCATGCCACCGACGATCACTATATGGCCGCATGCTTCGTGGCTGGGGTTGTCGATGGGAGCAAGAGGGATGGCGACGAATGTGTGCTTGGTGCTGAGGATTGGGAGTTGGTCA
Source organism: Alternaria ethzedia (assembly GCF_023757985.1). Taxonomy (NCBI): domain Eukaryota; kingdom Fungi; phylum Ascomycota; class Dothideomycetes; order Pleosporales; family Pleosporaceae; genus Alternaria; species Alternaria ethzedia. The sequence continues at coordinate 1,241,088 of NW_026056198.1, forward strand.
ATATGTGCAACAGCCAGTTTACTGTCGGAAGATGGGAGTAGAGAGTTTGAGTACTATATATATCCAATTCACTTCTTGTCGCATTATGACTATCACTACATTGTTACTCCCAACGAGTTTGCGATCTCACGTCCTGCCATACTTGAAGACTTGGATCAACGCTGTTCTTCATCGTTAGTGTTCCGCATCGTATGTTTGTGCTTATGCGACTTACGTCAAACACATGATTCTGCGAAAACGGTGAAGACAAGTTGATGTAACAACATCTGAACTTCCGTTGCAACAATATATCTACTGATCTATTTAGGTGGCACAACCGGCAGAGTGACATAGTTCACAGCCTTCTCGCTAAAATGCAAATGATTCCATCCCGCAAACTTCTCCTCGCTCCTGTCCTCAGGATGGTTGTGTTGGAAGATACCACTTCCTTGTGTGTCACCGCTACTGATCTCAAACACGATCTTGCCACCCTTTTCAACGATGACGTTGGTTGGCCAAACCTCCACATCCACGGCGTATACGTCGCCGGGTATGACAGGCTGGACGTCGGTGCTGAAGTAATCTCTCCATGGGAGGTATTCGCGGTGCTTTGGGTGGTCTGGGTTGGTCTTGCGGAAGCTGACGCGCAGCCAGCCCTTGGCGAGGGGAATGGGATCGCCTGCTGTGCCGGTGTAGTAGACTTCTTTGCCCTCGGGCGAGATGTAACGTAGTGTGAGGAAGAGGTCGATGTCGGATGGCGTTACACCGTTGGAGTGCGCTGAGAGGGAGACGTTCAGATGTGCGACGATGTGGCCGGTAATCTCAGTCTCCTCCTCGAATGGCGCAGTGGTGAACTGGAGAAGCTTGGGGTTGTCGAGGGTGCCAAGCGCCTCGTACGACAGCTTCTGTGGCCTGTTGGTGATGGGCTGGACTTGCGTCAAAGTCTGGGATGGCGTAAGGTAGAACTTCGAATAGCGGGTTCGTGCAATGGGCCACTCGTTCTCCGTTCGTCGTTCATACACCTTTTCTTTCTCGGCGTCGTTGAAGCCAATGTCGCCTTTGCGCAGGACCATGTCAACAGGAGGAAGCTTGCCCTTGACAGACCACCCAACTCTGTCATCGCCCTTGAGGAAAGCATCGAGGAAGCTTCGTTGTATCTCCACTTCCTCCTTGTAGTAGAATGGCAAGTCGTGCCTTCCTGTGATCATTCGTAGGTACTTGAACTCAGAACCTGCATGTGCGTAGCCTTCGATGTTTCCGCGGAGATGGAGCAGAATGCCGCCCCAGTTGCCGACCGAGAGCAGCGGTACTTCGATGTCGCTCATGTCGTACTCTTTGCTTGCATAGTATGATTCGTCGCGGTACTTGAATGCGGCGGTATCGATCGTCTGGTCTTGTCGGTTCTTTGCGCGCACTTCTTCCGAGAGGTTACCATCGACGGTGTCCGGTCCCCAATTGCGCTCGGCACGGCCTGGGCGACCATATTGGTTGGTGATGACCTGACGATTCCTGATAAAGGTCAAGTTAGTATCTGAAGTATAACAAATTGCGAGAAATACTTACCACCAGAAATCGATGAACTTGTTGCTCAAGATACCTCCATGGCGGCATCGATCACGGTAGTAATCGCTCATGCCCTCCCAGGGAATAACCGCAGCCAGCCCCTTGGGCTTGCGCGCTGCCACACGCCACTGGGATCCAGCATAGTAGCTGATACCGAGCAGGCCGACCTTTCCAGAAGACCACGGCTGCTCAGCGGCCCACTCGACGACATCGAAGAAAGCCTCGCTTGTTCCGCGCGACATGGTGTCCAAGAAGCCTGGAGACTGGCCCAAGCCACGTTCGTCGGCGCGCACGATGATGTAGTCATGCTTCGTCCAGAAACCTGGGTCTGGCGTCTCCCATGCTGAGTGATCAGAGTGATGTTCGGGGTTGACTTCGGCGAACGACTTTCCGTGAAAGCTGGAGATGTTAGCTGCTGCACGACTGAGAACCTCCGTTTCGACTTACTCCTTGTAGTGGATGTCCTTTCCATACGGTCCGTACGTCACCAGCACAGGAAGCTTCGTGCCCTCCTTCGTAGACTTCGGCCGGTACACGTTGCATCGAATGATGCCTTTTGAGGATGTCTTCAGCGGCACTGCGACATTCTGCTCGTACAGGTAGGGAAACGACGACTCGTCAATCGAGTAAGCATCTTTGATTTCTAGCTGGTCAGACATTTTGCGTATTTGGTACTTGGAAAGAAAGAAACATACTTCATCCAGCATTTGGATATATACATCATATTGCGACGCGTAGTGGATGCTCGTGCCGACAACGCGCCGCTGGTAAGGTGCGGCGGCAGTGTTCGAGGGGCACATTTCGGAATGTGGAGGTGCCACCTTCCACTTGGCGCGTTGCCTAAGTTGACCTTCCACGATTACCTAGGTACAGACACGCGAACAGGTGGAACACGCCTTCTTACAGACCCAACATTTGACACCTGGTCTGCACTCGTACGAGCTTTTCACTTTTTGTTGCCTCGGGACAATTGATCAGCCGGCGTCAGCCGAGCTTTCGCTCCCTGTACTAACAATGCCATTTCAACTTCGGCCATCAAGGGCAGTTGTATGCCGCACTCACGATGTCAAGAAATTTGGTTGAAGCTACATATGGCACAGCACGGCTCAGAGCAAGATGATGTATATGCGCGATGATGCGAGGCTTCATATATCTACAAGTAATACTGCGTCTACGACGATGCTGGAACACCCTGCATGTTTCCGTAGTCCTCCTTTAGGGCCTCACCACCGACCTCTACTGGTTTACATTCTTGTAGAACATACATCATGCGTCCCCAAGATGTGGTGCTGGTGTTTCTCCAAGCATGCATTGTGCCCCTCTGAATCGCAACATCTCCCCTCTTCATCAACCTTGTCTCTCCCGAATCCAGCACCAACTCCATCTCACCTTCCAGCACGACACCGTAGTCAAGAGAGACTGTACGATGCATAGGGGAAAGATGACCAGGTGCTACGTCTACAAAGCGTAGCACTGTTCCTCCTCCAACGACCAGACCTGGAGATGACTCGAGGTAAGGCTTGTAGACCGCTAGGTCGGCGTCTTTGTTCAGATCGACGGGAAATCCCTTGGTAACGTATCCGAGCCGGAAGTCGGCATTGGGAATGTGGTCGACTTTGGCTTCTTCTGGAACCGCATCGGAGAATATGGCTTTCTTGGTGGTGGGATCGTGGGTTGTGATGAAGCGGTTAACCTTGGGAAGGTCATTGGCGATTTGGGGTTTGGAGGCCATTTTTGGAGGTGATCTGGGGGTATGAAGAGGTAACTGAGCGTCAAGATTATCTGATTGTAATGTATGAATACAGACGCTTCGTGTGATTTGGAAGAAGATTCAAGACCTGATGATCATAAACATCTCAAACGCGTCGCGCTGAACCCGTCTAGTGAACTCATATACAGGATCCCGATGTGGAGGGCAGAGACCCTGCATCCGCCATCTGCCGGCCTAGGCTCGGTATATCCCGTGCGGGGTCCTGCATAGTACACAAGCTTCCCCAATTGTTTTGAATAGAGTTGTCGGATGGGGTTGTACGAAGGTCTTCGGGTTGGAGTGAGATGTGAGCAAGCGACAAGTACTGCCACTGTTCGAGAGTGAAGATGACGCGTGTCCTGCTTATCGATTGACGGACGCGCTTGCCCACTTCCGTACTAGACCGAATGCGTACGGCCGAAGGGTTGAAGGTTGTCCCGCGAAGTTTGGACTGGACGCGATCAATAGCTGCGTCAACTTCAGCCGGATAACCATGGAACGTTCAGTCTCCACTCTCGAGCATTGCCGTGTTCAGCTCCGGACATATTAGCTTACAGGAGTTGATGGGATGTGGAGGAGCTGTATCCGAGATGGTAATCCCCACCTACACAATGTCTCGCGAGCTTAGGTTCGGGTCAATGTTGGTAACTGTAGTCTGGAATCTGAGTATTGCGAGTTGGATATCGTGTATTGCTCTTTGCTAACAAGTCGACCGAAATCTTGACACCAGAATACCTAAGACTCATGACACAATGGCAGACAATTACGCTTCGCACTTCGGTGTAAACAACATCCCATACGGTATCGCAAGCTCGTCAAAGCGCTCTGCACCACAGTGTGCCACACGCATCGGTGACGAGGTCATCTTCCTCGCGGAGCTCGCGGAGCATGACTCCCTCAAAGCCATCTCAGCACCGCTATCCTCCATCTTCCGCGAATCCACGTTGAACACATTCGCCGCGCTGGGAAAAGACATACAGAGTCACGTACGCTCTGCGATACAAGAAGCATATAAGAGCAAGTCACACGCCAATTGTTCAGAGAACATCAGCGATGTTACGCTCTATATGCCAGTCAGTGTCGGAGACTTCACAGACTACAGCGCTTCAGCAAACCATGTTCTGAATGCGGGAGAAGCGGTGCAAGGAGTTCGTGCCTACCCACCTGCTTTCATGAAATACCCCGTGGGCTACGCAGGCCGGTCAAGTTCAATCACAGTCTCAGGGGCATCCGTTACAAGACCTCTGGGTCAATTCATCGAGGACTACACCGTTCCGGAGAAGAAGATCATGTTTGGCCCGTCACGGGGCTTGGACTACGAGATGGAAATCGCGGCAGTCATCGGCAAACCCGTTCAAGCTGGAACGTATCTGAACGCAAAGGACGCGGATGACCATATCTTCGGACTGGTTCTGCTGAACGATTGGAGCGCGAGAGATATCCAAGGCTTAGAGATGAATCCGCTTGGGCCTTTCAACGGAAAGAACTTTATGACTTCGATCACCCCTTGGGTCGTTACGCTAGAAGCATTGAAGCCCCATGAGGTCTCGGCCCCGCCTCGTATGGAGCCTGTAGCCTCCTTCATGGACGATCCCAACAGCATCAACTACAACATCCAGCTTGAAGGTCAGATCCTCCGAAACGGTACTCAGACTACGACCTGCAAGGTTGGTTTCGAGACGATGTACTGGACCTTCAGGCATATGTTAGCGCACCACACTATCGGCGGCTGTGGACTCCGCACAGGAGATCTGGTAGCTAGCGGGACAGTGTCGGGCGAACAAGAACATGAACATGGATGTTTGCTCGAACTGACTAAGAACGGCAAGGCTCCAAGCAAACTGAGCGATGGATCTGAGCTACGCTACCTCAATGATGGGGACGAGGTGCGCTACACAGGTGTTGTTGGAGATGGAAGCACTGGTGTCGGGTTTGGAGTATGTGTTGGCACAGTGAAGCCCGCCCGGAAGGTTTAAGAGCTTTCGGATGCAAGTAGGCTGAGCAATCGTGGTCTATCTTCTGGGTGAGTTGACCAGTGGTTGGGTAGCGCCCTAGTTAATAATTGGTCGGCAAGCGTGGTACAGATGCGAGTGGCTGCATACTATCACCGGAGAGATCATTGAATTCAAGCCTTCCAATGAATCTTCGGTCCTTTGGGCCTTGCACATTGGACCCTAAATATCTCTAGCCACACGAAGCCCAGCCTCGTGAGCTTTCTCGCACATAGCCCTTGAGTTTCAGCTTTCATCACACTCCTTGACAATCTCAGATATTGCACCTTCAACCCTGCGTGAATTCTCCTCAACCCATTGCAGTTTCTCAACCATACGGAGACCGGAAGAGACTGTTACACATGTGCTTCGCGCACAGCCTACCCAGGTAACCGTCTGCAGGGCTGAGCCAGCTTTAGACTCTGCGTAGACACAGCAACCACAACCATGGCAGAGTAAGTGCGATACAACCTTGCTCGAAATGTTGCATGTTTACAATCAAGTCCTAACATATCATCCAGACTCTCTCAGGCTTACCTGCCGGATCGACCATCGAAGCTCGCGTTCGGGAAACGTCTTTCTCACAAGTTCAAGCCAAAGAAAGGGAGACCCAAGCAGTCGATAACCGAGTCTTCTTCCGTCACGCCTAATGCCAGTCATCCTCAAGTTGCACTGCCAGTGTCTTGCGCGCGAGAACCACATATGGCTGACCACGTGCGCACGCGCCGGATTACGTCACAGCCCGCCCCACGATCGCTTCTCAAGACTCGTCCACAAACACAACAAAGCGAAGTTGTCCAGCCTGGAAGAAGTCTCAGCATCGCTTCGCTTGTGCTTCCCGAGCCACATCTTGTATACCCAATCTCCGCGCAACCATCTTCGTACGATCCTTTACAGTCGGATGAACAAGGCGACGTGCCCCGGATACATAGGAAGGAACCTCCACAGTTGACAGTGAGAGACGCACTCACCGAGCAGTGGGGGAAGCTGCGACTGCCGAATGTGCCACTCGCACCTGCCGACTTGTCAACGTCTAGTAGTGCAACAAACTTCTCACTTCCCCTCCAATCTTCTACATCAACCAAGACCATAGCCGCCAAAGCAGCATGGAACAGGATGGCGGTCTCGAATCCCATCTTGCCGAGCTTTCGAGAGGAGCCGCGTTCACAAACGACACAGCCGGGTGTGAACCGCCCTCGTCAGGGCCAGACACATAGCGAACCCATAATGATCGACGATTACAGTGAACTTGATGCGACTGCAGGCTCGGACCGCCCTGGAGGCAATTTCGAAAACACAAACTTCTTCCAGTCAGGCGGGTTATCACGACAGTCGCTGAATCGACGACGAACTCGAAAGGCGAGGTTTCTGCGAATGAGGCCTGACCATCGATGTCAAAGTCCTGATTTATCGAGCAGTAGCTCTGAAGATATGCTAACACCCGATAGCTCGGACAGCTCAGAGGGTTCGGAGTTTGACCTTGCAGCTCGTATTGCGCAAATCGAAAATCAGAACCCAATCCAAGCTACAAGAAGTACACACGGGCTGAGGTCTCCGCGGGGAGATAAAGATTACGCAGCTCAAGAAGAGCAAGACCGTCTGTTGGCTGAGCATCTGCAACGGGAAGAGGATGCGACTTATCGAACGACTGCTTCGCGCATTGCGGAAGGGTCTGAATCATCTGCACCTCGAGCTGCGTCTCCTCGGGTACCGTCTCAAAAGAGTGGACGGTTAGCCAGTTTGCGGCGGGCCATTACCAACATCGGCACACGAGAGCATCCTATCGATCTAGACCCCGAACCCGACGAGGCCAAAGTTGTTGTTCCCGAAAGGGCGCGAATCCAAGACTATGTGGCGCTGTATGGAGAGCCAATGGATATTGATGGTGTATCGCCTTTCCATCAATACAACGCAAGGCCGGTCGATACGCCACAGGCGACGAGCACCTACATGGATGAGAGGACGCATCTGCGGAGTCGTGATTGCGTCGTCTGTGGCGATAGCGTTCATGTTGTCGACCTACCCTCTCTTGCTGAATGTGATCATCGACCGGAGACGTGTGCGGACTGTTACTCAGGATGGATAACCGCGCAGCTTCAAAGCAGTAGCTGGCGCGAAGCCAAATGTCCAGGGAGCAAATGCGAGACAGTGCTGTCATACCATGAGATCCGGCTATACGCGCAACCGGAGATCTTCCAGCAATACGACACGTTCATCGCCCGAGCAGCTTTCAGCGAAGATCGTGAGTCGTAGCAACAACACTTTTAGGTTTCAAAAGCTGACAATGGCACAGCCAACTTCCGATGGTGTCGAGCGTGTGACTCCGGTCAGATCCACATGAGCGGTGTCGAAGGCAATATCTTCACATGTGTAGCATGTGGACACAAAGTCTGTATCATCCACGAGAACACATGGCATGAAGGCGAAACTTGTGAGGAGTTTGAATATCGATCTTCTGGTCGCAAGGAGCGAGACCAGAGAGCACAAGAAGAAGCAAGTCTTCAAGCGATCGGGAAGCTGACCAAGAAGTGTCCCGGTCCCGGATGTACGTGGAATATTGAGAAGAACGATGGCTGCGACCACATGACATGTACGTTTCGCGTTGCTTTAGACGTCAATGACCGCTTGCTGACTTTCATAGGCTCGAAATGCCGCTTTGAGTTTTGCTGGATCTGTCTTTGCAACTACAACAACGTCAGGCGAGTGGGCAACTCGGCCCACACGACGACATGCAAGTACCACACAGCAAGACTGGTGTAGCGGTGGATGGCAGAGGATTTCATTGTAGCGAACTTTATACTTTCGCGAAGCGCATGCTAGGTCTGGGAACTTGTAGCATCATTTAGCATTCGGGGTGCTTACAAAGATTACGACGTCATGTCACTCTCTCAGACTTCACGTCGCGACGTCAGGCACTCCACTGCAAAATTACATCCGTATAAACCGTATTTACCAGTAGCGTCCCATGTTGATGTCACGGACTCGGGCCCTGCGCGCTCCGATTGGCGCAAATTACCCCTAGCCCTGAGCAACTCCCCGAATTCATACTACTTGTCAACAAACACAAAGACTTCACCGCCGCTTTTTGTGCCATTGGTGATTCGCGCCGTGTACATAGCCTTTATGATCGTGCTGTGACGGCATTTGTACCTTTTTCAGCGGCAGTTCTTCTACTTCATATCTTGTCATCTTTGCCAAAAATTCGGCTTCATCTTTTTCGAGTCTGAACCCCTTGAAAGAGCGCGTCGCCACACCCGCACCTACAGTAGCCATGTCAATGCGAGTGACGCGGTCGCAGGCCGGCAAGACGCCCCAGTGAGTGAATGCCAGGTCGCGCGTGCATACTGTGCAGACATGTGCATTAGTTGCTGACATGCATAACGCAGAAAGCCTGACCGTCCTGGCTTTGTCGAGACCCCCGGGCGCAGAAAGTCGCAACGCAAATCGCTTGCGTCCGATGTCGACGACGGATACGAATCAACGCCCGAGCCAGAGAACTTCTTGAAGCCTCTCCGATCTGGCGACAGCGATGTGAAGCACGAAGTCGAGGAAAAGAGCAATGGCCATGCCAACGGAAACGGACACGCCAACGGCTACACGAATGGACACACCAACGGGAACGCAAACGGGCGCCCAAAGAGCGAAAAGGAGATCGTCGAGCTGGACTACAAGATGGAGGCGGAAAAGTTCTTCTCGCCAAAAGACAAGTCCGGCCTGCACGAGTTCGGAGGCGCCATTGGTATGAGCAGCATGATGATCTGCTTCCCAGCGCTCATGTACTACATGTGGATTGGAGCGACCTTCTACGACGGCAAATTCCCTACACCGACCGCGGGCCAGAGCTACGGCGACTTCTTTGGACACATGTGGTATCTGGTCAAGACCGAGGCGTTCCCGAACAACAAAGCGTGGCAGATCTACTGGTTCTTCGGACTCATGCAGATGGCCTTCTACATGCTCATGCCGGGTGTCTACCGCAAGGGCAAGGCTCTGCCTCATCTGGGTGGAAAGCAGTTGGACTACTACTGCTCGGCCATGTGGTCTTTCTACTCCAGCATTGTCATCATGTTGACGCTCCACTTCACTGGTGTCTTCAAGCTGTACACTCTCATCGACGAGTTCGGCCACATCATGAGCGTAGCCATCCTTTCAGGCTTCCTCTGCTCGACAATCGCATACGTCTCAGCTCGTGTCCGCGGCGCTGACCTTCGGATGACTGACAACCCCATTGTCGACTTCTTCCTTGGTGCGGAGCTCAACCCCAGACTGTTCGGCATTCTGGACTTCAAGATGTTCCTCGAGGTCCGCATTCCGTGGTTCATCCTCTTCTTCCTTTCGCTCGGTACCTGCCTGAAGCAGTACGAACAGTATGGCTACGTGTCCATCGAAGCCATCTTTCTGCTCTTCGCCCACTACCTGTACGCCGGCGCCTGCGCAAAGGGAGAGCACCTCATCATCACAACCTGGGACATGTACTACGAGAAGCTCGGCTTCATGCTCATCTTCTGGAACATGGCTGGTGTACCTCTGTCGTACTGCCACTGCACCCTGTTCATCGCCAACCACCACCCTTCTGAATACCAACTCCCAACCTGGTTCACCGCCCTCCTCACCCTCGCCTACCTTGGCGTCTACTACATCTGGGACACGACCAACTCGCAAAAGAACCAGTTCCGTCAAGAGGAGCGTGGTGTTGTTGATGAGCGCACTACCTTCCCCTACTTCAAGTACGGACGCATCGCCAACCCCAAGACCATCCAGACATCGCACGGCAACAAGATTCTGGCTGACGGCTGGTATGGCAAGGCGCGTAAGATTCACTACACGTGCGATCTGTTCTTCGCAATCAGCTGGGGTCTTATTACCGGCTTCAGCAGCCCGTTCCCATGGTTCTACTCGGTGTTCTTTGCGGGTATGATCATCCACAGGGCGCTGAGAGACATTGAGAAGTGCCGGGAGAAGTACGGCGAGGCATGGAAGGAGTATGAGAGGCAGGTGCCTTATTTGTTCATTCCGGTAAGTCCAACATATCGCGTCTTGACTGAATCGTCGCTTACATATCTGCAGTACGTGTTTTAAGTACAGACCGGACCGTCGCTTTGATCTTTTACCATCTCGCGAGTCTTCGGACACCTTTTACTTGACGGGACCATTTTGTAGTATACCATAGCATTCTTCTCGCATTTCGACGGTCGTGGCTAGGGCGCGATAGCATTGTAATGGTTGTAATGGCAGTAATGGCAGTAGTAATGTATGATGTAGCAATTAGCACACAAAAAATGACGTGACACGATGCGCCCTCCCACAGATCTTTGTAAACACGCGAACCCCTACGCGTGCCAAGCCTTGCGTCAGCGTGCGTGCGGGCCAAAAGTTCAGACCCTCACGCCTCGTATCCGCAAAGTGTCCTCCCCTCTCAGCCCAACCCAACAACCCGCCCAAGTCGCCCACCCAGCGCATCACCACCCACCATGGACGCCCTCAAATCCGCCATCCAACCCATAACGCACAACCTGCCCCAACCCATCGCCGACGTCGGCATCTCGCTCCTCGGCCCAAAATGCTACAAAACCCTCATCTACAACGTCGACATCACGGCCACGGAATGCGTCAAACTCGCCATCTCCAAGGGCCTCGGCATCGGCATCATCGGCGCCTCCTCCATCGTCAAGATCCCACAGCTCCTCAAACTGCTCAACTCGCAGTCCGCCGACGGCCTCTCGTTCCTGTCCTACCTCCTCGAATCAAGCAGCTACCTTATCAGCCTTGCGTACAACGTCCGCCATGGATTTCCGTTTAGCACGTATGGCGAGACGGCGCTTATTCTCGTGCAGAATATTGCTATTGCGAGTTTGGTGTTGAAATACAGTGGACGGGGTGTGGGCGTTGCGGGATGGATTGGGGGGTTGGCGGCGGCGGGCGCGGCGCTGTTTAATGACCAGTGGGTTGATAATGAGAAGTTGAGCTTGTTTCAGGCGACGGCTGGTGTGTTGGGCGTTGCGAGCAAGGTGCCTCAGATTCTGACGGTGTGGAGTGAGGGTGGGACGGGCCAGTTGAGCGCTTTTGCTGTAAGTTCTCATTTTCCTGCATTACAGGAGATGGTTTACTAACATGGCTATCAGGTTGTCAACTACCTCCTCGGTTCCCTGTCTCGAATCTTCACAACTCTCCAAGAAGTCGACGACCCGCTCATCCTCTACGGCTTCATCGCTGGCTTCGCCCTCAACGCTATCCTCTTCTGCCAGGTCGTATACTACTGGAACGCGCCCGCGTCCAAGAAGACGGAGTCGAAGAAATTGGAAAAACCCATCGCGGCTGACAGGAAGGAAATGGCGCGTGCCGTCTCGAGCGGTGCTACGCCGTCGTATGCGAATGCCGCGGGCAAGAGTCCAAGCACAAGACGCAGGGGATAGGCTTATCTCTCTGTTGCTTCTTTCTTGGGGATATGGGCTGTTCAATTAGTAGTTGTAATACAGACTTCACTTGCGCAACGTCTCGACCATGCTTGGGTGAAGATTACACGTATATTCAATACACTAACATGCTAACATATGCTTGATCGCATGTCTAGAAAAACAACTCCGGGCGTTCTGCTAAACAAGGCTTTTCGTATTCCTATCAAATCTGCTGAGGTGCCGTACTTATAGCATGTGGCGGTGGCATTGGTGGAGCGCCTCTCCTATCCGCCAAATCTCCCGTAGGTGACATTGTCCTCTGCTGGTCTGGTATGATGGTATTGACTGGAGGCGGTGGTGTGGGTACTGGGGAGAGACCCACTGGCGGGTGGTATCCAGTGTCTGTCAACCTCCCAGATACTGGGTTGTACACGCCAGTCCTTGCTTGCAACTCGTAGTTGTCGTCATCTTCTGAAGACGAATAGTCGTAAGTGTCCATTTGACGTTGACGCGCAACATCTACTGCGAAGGGATTCGTAGCTGGCAATTGATTCTGGTACGTGTGCACTTTCGACGTCATAGTGGACCCCATCGTGCCGGTTCGGTAGTTGCTTGATGCTGCTGTATCGCTGCGATCAACGCCATACTGCGATCCTGATTCCTGGCGTCTGCGTTGCGAATTGTGGATCTGTTGGCGGAAGACGTTGCCTGTGTGGTCGCCGCTGCCTTCAGGCACGGCTGTTGTAGACGAGTAACCAGACGCTTCTCCGCGTTCCTCGTCCGCTGGCTTGGCCATGCGCTGCAGCGGTTGTACATCCTCATCCACCATTATCGTGGGCTGCGGTGGTGCGCGCGATGCCTGACCCCAGGCTCGAATTGGGTATGCGCGTCCCTTGCGCCATGTCTCGGAGACAGGAGGGAAGTACTGGCGGTAGGAGCCCCATGATACGAGTATGCCAAGTAGGGCTCCCGAAAGGACGTCGAATGGGTGGTGACGAGCATCCATGATACGGGTTCCGGTAATCAGAGCAGCGCCGAGGGCTGGAACCATGACGAGGAATGATCTCCAGACCTCGCCCTTTGCATCGAGAACGTGTAGCTTTCCGGCGAGGTAGATGGAGAGGTAGAAGAGACCGGCGAAGGAGACTGGACGGCGTTAGTAGATGCTTTATCTGTGCAATTATGTCGCATACCGCTGCTGTGCCCGGAGGGGAAGCTCTTGAAGCCATCTTGTAGAATGTAATTGTCAGTCTGCTTGCAGATGTCGATGGTTTGTAATGCGTATTTTTCAAGGTTGAGCTTGGTTTCATCGACGATGCAGCGGCTGATCAGATCCGGCCGTGGCTTGCCGATGGCGTTCTTCAAGGCTCCTGTGATGGTGAAGGCGGCGCCAATGCTCAGGCCAAGGCCAAGGATGCCACAGTTCAATTCCCACAACCGATCCTTGAATCGATATCTCCCTGATAGGCGCTTGATGCCAGCCCTGCCTGCGGGCATTGTCGTCTGGTGTGAGAAGAGCCCATCGATAACCATCGTGTAGAGTGCGATAACCGCAGCGGGAGCGAGGATAACGTAGACGCATAGCCACGGGACGGGTACGCGCTCATGTTCGGCGAACGGGTAGTGCAGGGTGTAGTTTTCGAGGGCGAAGTGCTGGTGGAAGGGCGGGATCTTGTCGACAATGGTGAAGGTTATCATGAGAACACTATGGCTTTGTTAGCCGGATCGAGCTGGGAAGGAGGTCGTGTGACGCGGCGAGGGTGGGCTTGCAGTATGATGAGGTAGTCGCCAATATATCTGTGCTGGTCAGTTTCTACTACTCTTATGCATGCATAGCTGTACGCACGAGAAGATGACCTTCTTGGGAAGGCGCTTCTTGGAGAAGGGAAGGCGCTCAGGGAGCTGTTTCGACGTCCAGTCGTCCATGATGCGCTACAGGACCCAGCCAATCGCGGATGCTTCGTTGCTGTCTCAGACTCAATGGCAGTCGACTGCTCTAGTATCGTAGTATTGCTATATGCGAAAATGTAGGCGTGAATGTTCTCGGGGGTCCGCAAACGACGGCACCAGACATGCGACCCTCCTGGGGGATGGCGCAGGGGCGGAGAGGAGAAGGAAAGGGAAATGTAAATGCAAGGTCAGCGAGAAGATAAAAGACAGTGGGGTTCGTCAGAATGCAGTGGTTTGTCCCCGGGTCAGCAACGCCGTGGGCAGGGAGGATGTGTAGAAGTGCAGGGCCGACTACGCAGCGTCTCCGTGCTCAGCTTGTGGCTGTGAGGATTGAGCTGACGCGCTCCCAGACTTGGCTCACTCCACAGCAGCAGGGCTAGCCGCCTCGAGATCAGCGCCAATTCAACTCGGCCTTGGTACGCGGAGCATTATTTCACGTTACGTCGCGATAAGGTTCGTGTGATATGCATGCGGCAGCGTCTCTAGTAAGGCCGGCCGCATGCACGGCAGGCGATGGCATCCGAACCGAGCTGTAAAAGAAATACGGTATGGCAACAATGGGCCTGTTCCATGTGGCGCATCCAGCGGAAGCGGCGATCGCTTAGCGCCATGGCGATCAGCTTATTCTTCCACCGCCTCAGGGTCCGACTCTCTACATCTATTCCTGTATCGCCATGTTTTCCTTATTCGCCAGCGAGAAGCCCCAGCCCAAAGCCGCCGAGGTTGCCATCCAGAGGGTCTCCAACATCACCGCCACCCAGCTGTCCCGCTTCGAGCGCCTTCCCAAGGTCCAGCGCTATGCCATCATAGGCGCTGCCTCTGTTGGCGGACTATCCATTCTATGGGCTCTGACTTCATCTTCAAAGTCTGCCAGACGGCCTCCGATTCCGTCTCCCAGGGATTCCCTGCTACCGGATCTGTCTCCCGAGGACGCTGCAGAACTTCCATACCATCCAGCTGCACTGCCCGGAGCCCGCGATGTCGATTCGCCATGGGGAACTATCCGCGTGTATGAGTTTGGCCCCAGGGATGGAGAAAAAGTTTTGCTCATCCATGGCATTTCGACTCCGAGCATTGCCTTGACTGACCTGGCACACAAACTGGTTGGCAGGGGCCGACGTGTCATGCTTTTTGGTGGGTCCTCCTTGCTGTCACTGCTAGTCTTTGCCCCATCACTTTCCTCTTCGCTGTTTCAAAGCCGTGAAACCAAACACCGTCTTCCTGAACATGGAGAAGATGGTTTTTCTGTGCAGCTTCTATGATCGCCACATCTGCATGCCCCACGTTGAACCGGGCGCAGGACTGTGTCATGGGGTTCCTTGCTTTGCCCGTTTGGGCAAGGGGCCCGCCAGCCCTACCAACGGTGAACCACGTGCACTGCAGATGCGATTACCGAACTGCATCGTGGACAGTCCGTGCTATGCTACAAAATAATCATACTAACAACATCAACAGACCTCTTTGGTCGCGGCTACTCTGATGGCCCTAACCCGGACACAACCAACTATGACTCCAGCCTCTTCACCAGCCAGATCTTGCTCGCTCTACAATCTTCGCCCATCCACTGGTCAGTTTTCACCATAGTCGGCTACTCTCTGGGAGGCGCCATCGCTGCAGACTTCACATCGTACTTCCCCTCGCTGGTCCGCGGGCTCGTCCTCGTCGCTCCTAGTGGGCTCATCCGCAAAAACCGCATTTCCATTTCCAGCAAAATGCTCTACAACAGCTCCTGGATGCCGGAATGGATGGTACGCAAGTTTGTCGCAAGCAAACTATGGACAGGACGCAAAGTAGTTGAGAGCGACCCTGAAGCAGTAGAGAATGCGGAGACTACCACGACTGCAAGCGAAGGAGACAAGACATATCTGAGCAGCAACCAAATGCTCTTGCCCGGCAACCCGCACTCTACCGTCTCTTCCGTCGTGGATTGGCAGATACAAAACCACAAGGGGTTTGTGCCAGCCTTCATATCGACCATCCGTCACGCGCCCATCCAGAATCAACAAGAGCGCTGGGCCGTTATCCGCGAAAACATCGAGAACCGCGCTGGCCCACTGAAGGAAGTCTGGCTCATCCTCGGCGAAACAGACCCCGTCATCATCGCCGACGAAGTCACCGAGGATGCAAGAGCAGTCCTGGGTGAGGAAAATGTCAGGGTCAAGGTACTCGACGGTGTAGGCCACGAAGTTGCAATCGAGCGAGCAGATGACGTTGTCAGGGCCGTAAGAAGGGTGGGTAGTAAGCCCGAGGAAGTCAGGGAGCAACAGGAAGTAGCACCTGAGGTGCCTGAAAAGGACCCGAAGCCCGAGAAACCCGAGAAGGCTGAGAAAGAAAAGAAGGACAAGAAGGAGAAGGAGAAGAAGAGCTCGAGTCGGAGGAAGCACGGAAGCTCACACGCTGGCTCTAGCGCGAAATAGGACTGAAGCCCAGTATTGAGATGGTTTACGAGGCCAAAGAATGTACAAGAATATATAACAAGAACAATTTCACAACGCTTACATGCGATCTAAGTTCCTCAACAAAGCTGAGAGTATGTGACATGAAAGTTTCATTCTGAAATATATACACGAAACCAAATCCTCCCCATTTGTCCCTCACCCTTAGTCCATCTAACCACTCCACACAGCAGGGCCGGGAGGAGTGTAGCTAGTAGGAACCGGGTAGTAAATGTTGAGCTGGATGCCCTTGTCGTCCGCCTTGTACGCACCCGGGAAAGCAACCTTGGGTCCCGGAGTACCGCTGCCACCGTTCTCAACCTTCAACTGCGCACACGAGATATAGAACTGCGCACCACCGATGGTGGACGCAGAGTGCACAGCAATGTGCTCAACGCGCATGAGGTATTCGCCCGAAGGAAGGGATTTGGGGAGTGTGACGTCGACTTCCTGTTTGCCTATTCACACGATCACGTCAGCTTTTTATTCTGTACGAGTGCGAGGTAGAGAACAGGGGAAGACATACCGTTGCTCGGCCAGTTCATCTGCCCACCAGAAAAGGTAGCGCCCTGGCTGAAGATCTTGAACCACACATCGCCGCTTCCATCCCAGGTCGCAGCTGTCTTTCCCTCGGGAACCTTGGCGAGGTAGAATTGGAGGGGGCCCGGGTGCGAGATGCTGGATGCGGCTGTGAAGCCGACGGAGTCGCCGGCGTTGACGGTGTAGGTCTTTGAACCTGTACCCGGGGCGAGCTCGTAGCAGCGGATGGCGTCGGCGGTTACGTCTGTTGTGGGACCTAGATGGGTGTTAGATGGGTGTTTGGATGGGAAGTGATGGGTATTAATGGGGAGGCGTACCGTTGGATTGGTAGTTGGCGGTCTTGCGGACGTATTGCCACAGACCGGTCTTTTGGCCCTTGACGACGAGTTCGGGGAAGGTGTAGTGGGCGCTGGCTGTGCTGGCGACAGCGAGAAGGGTGGTGAGGACGGAGCACTTCATGGTTGGTTACTGTGAAGAAGATGTGATGATGGGTATCTTGTTGTCTATACGAAGTACCAAAGCCCCCTCTATATATACAACCATTCTGCTGGCTTGGTAGTGGAGCCGTCACACATCCAGGTTCTTCTATATTGCAGTACTATGCGCCCCAGACTCAGGCGTGTGGTACTTCATTTTTTCGCCGCCTTGCCCACGAGTAGGTCGATAATGTTCCGGCGGGTAAAAGAGATGGTAGGCGATGGGGCGTTGCCGAACCGAGGTGTTGAAACGCGAGACCCAGTACAATTAATTCATGAGAAACATATGGATGTTTAGATGAGGTTAGTGGCGCTAGCATGTAGTCATTGGTCGGCAGGCAGCGTCCCCCTGTCCGGTAGTCGAAACACATGACCCGGTTCCGATATTGCGACAGGCAGCTTTGCCATCCTGGTAGATTGAATGGCGTCTCTAGTTGCACCACAAGCGTACGTTGGATGGAGGCGACTACTCGAAGCGATACACAATGGCTGCTAGAATATATTGAGCGTGTGGACTGCAGTATCGTGGCGGCATGGAAGGACTTGGAGAAAACCCGGGACGAAGATGCGAAACACTATGGACATGAAGCTTGTTTTCGTTAAATCCGATCGCGACCTTCTAGATGCGTGATAATGACATATAGTACAGTGGGTATGGAAACATGTACCTGTTGATCGAGCGATCGTCAACGGGTGAGCGGGAACGGTGAATGTGCTTGCCTGACAGCGAGCATGCAATGTGGGTCTCCCAGGTACGCCAATCTCAGGCGTTTCGTCTGCTCTCGACGAAGGCCAATTGCTTCTGCTCCTCTGCCTCGAACTCGCCGGCTTCGTAGTACAGATCCTCTTCGTCAATGTCAGCATAGCCGAAAATGCTGCGGTAAATACGTTCTCCAAGTCCCTTCTTCTGGGCCATGGCGAGTACCATGACAATGGGAAGGTGCCAGATGCTAGCCCAGAATAGACCTCTAGCAGTTCCTTTCTGTCCCTCGGCCTTCCAGAACTGCCAGGCTTTGAGTGCCATCCAGCCGTTGACGACGCTACTCGTGGCTACGTAGCTCCAGTCGGTTACGCCGCAGTATGACAGACCGATGCAGACAGGAAACATCAGAATTGAGTATCGCAGTGCGACACGTCCATTCATTCCAGGGTTCACCCAGGCTGTCATGCGGTAGCCCGCGTTCTTGTACTCGTCGCGGATGGCCCAGCTCAACGCGTTGAAGTGGGGGAACTGCCAGGCGTACAACAACGCAGCGCACAGCCATCCTCCAGCCGAACCCTCACCAAACAGCAGTTCTTCCCAAGTTCCGTCATGGGCGTACTGACTCGCTGCAGCCGTCCAGCCCATGAGCGGCGGAATGCCTCCCACGATGGCGCCAACCCAGGTGTTCAGTATGTGCATGCGCTTCATGGGTGTGTACACGGCCGCATAAAGGGCGATGTTGGCGGCGCCAAGGAACGCTGTCGTGGGGTTGACGCCGTAGTAGAGGGCGCCGGTACCAAGCACCCCGCACGCGACGGCGAAGATGATGGCGCCTCGAGGGCTGATAAGCTTCCGAACGAGAGGCCGATTGCGCGTACGACTCATCTTAGCATCGTGTGCGGGCTCCATTATCATATTGAAGGCGTTTGCGGATGCCGAGCACAGCGCCGTGCCGGATGTGAGGAAGAAGAGTGTGAGGGTCGAGAGGGACGGAGTGGCGGTTGCTGCGGGGGCAAGCAGACCTGGTACGGGGTACAGCGAGTATGCGGCCGTTGCACTGAGGACGACGAGGAAGGAGAGGCGCGGTTTCGATAGCGAGAGGTATGTAGTCATCATGCGCTTGAGCGACTGCTGCGGGAGGCTCGACGATATGTGTGCCAGCTTGGACGACGCATCGTGTGGTATTGGATATGCCGCCTCCGAGTTCTCTACTGCCTGCTCTTTTGCCTTCTTCCGCCGCCTATGTGGTAACACTTCTTCTGTGCTCGTTGTGCCATCCTCCTTCGCCGCTTGCTGCCCACCTGTATTCGCCGATTTGATGGACAGAATAGAGCTCTGTAACTCTGGCCCCGACCTCCAGAATGTGTCCTTTAGTAGTGGGTTCGCCCGGAAGTAGTCCTTGCCGAAAGCAGTACCGCCTCGTCCGGCTACTATGGCGTCGTCTCTATACGACGGATTGAAAGAAATTGGTCTCCGGGACTGCAGCGGCGCTTTTGCGAGTCTGCGCCAACACCGCAGACATAGTGTGTTCGCATCCCGCGCTGCAATTGGCCGCGGCAGTATTGGTCGAAAGCTCATGGCGGCATGGGGTTGAGCTCCAGCGGGCAGTCGTCATGAGAGCGATAACTTTTGGATTGCACCTGCCAAGAGCCGAGGCGCGCTAGCCACTCAGACATCCCGCATTTCTACTCCACACTCGTCCCGTCTCCTTCTCAGCCTCACCACGTCTTGATAAGCGACAATACTCAGTCAGCACTAATATGCGCTCCTCACCGGATACTGCAAGACGGAACAAAGAATTAAGTCGCTTTTTTGCAATCATCCGACCAGGCATCAACAGACTGGCATGGAGCTCTTTCGAGCTGGAGGCGATGCCGGATAGCACAACAGCTACAATACGCGATGGGTCGGATGCTCCATGATGTGATTACGCCGCAAACATGTAGGCAACGTTCAGCATAGAGCCCTATAACCAAGTCAACTCTCGAGTAATCCTGGAATCGGATCGGAGCTTCACACCATTTTGCCATGCACGTCCAACTGTTCGATCCAGACCCGTATGACATCGCTCGTACCCGTCCTAGCCGCATTGCTGCCCCCGGCTTGCAGATGCAGCATGGCCCCCACAAGTTCAGCTCGAAACCGTCAACACAATTCCGTGTAACCCGCATGGGCCCGACAACCAATGGATGGTCGTCAGCCTGCAGCAAAGCGGCGAGGCTATGTAATACCTGGAGACGAACATGAAAGAGGCTGTGTAAGCCACAAGGCTACGTGCTCTGATTTCTATTGCCAGCGCATCGCTCCCCGCGTCCGCTGAACTGTCGTTCGCATCGTCTACGTTCAAATGGATCCTATTAGCATCATCGCGTCAGCGATCACCATTGGTGCAAGCGCGGCCCAGCTCTCGCTTGCTCTCTCCAGCGTAGTCGGGACACTTAAGAATGCACCTAAAGAGATAGCGGATATCGGTAGGCAGATTGCTCTAGTATCAGCGTATAACATACTCAATTAAACTAGCGGATGAAATATCTCTACTCGCAGGAAGTCTGCAGACTCTGGGAGAGATTCTTGGTACTCATCAGAATCTATGCAAGCCAGCATTCTTCGCAAATACTCGCGCCATCATATCGAGATACGAAGGGGTCGCTGCGGAGATTCGATTACTAATTAGTCGACGACGAAGCCTCGTAAGGCTCAAGTGGTTGTCGAACAAGATTAAAGTGAAAGGTCTTCTGAAGAAGATCGAGGGAATCAAGACGCTACTGGTCCTGGAGCTAAGTGTCATCCGCCTCGCCAGGGAAGAGGCTAATCGGCCGTAAGCATGATTGATGTTGTCTTCGTAGTTTTGCGGTCACTCACAATACCAGATCTGCCAACTTCGACTCAAACGGTCAAAGCCATGGCCGACCAGGTTTCAATCGGTTCCGTAGGATTGTAGAAAGCGCTGTTCAGGCGGGCAGGCACGTTGTAGAGAGTGCACAAGAAGAAGATGAAAAGCTCGAGGCAGGCACGGAACCACACTCCTCGGCTGAATTAGACCTATGGAAGAGCGCCTCTTCTGACACTGCGCCCTGGCTCTTTCAGATGGTGTTCAGCTCTGGCGACACAAGTCCTCCACCCCCATACCCACAACAACGTCAACTCCATCAAGCGTCCGTCGTGGATGAAAGCGTTGAGACGGCCACGAGAAGTAGCCACACATCGTCTTCTGAGCCGGTCACATTACCTGAGAGACGACCTTCGAGTCCAGATGAGAAGGCTATGATCTTGTGGAGCAGACAGACAGAACCCGATCTAGTAGTAAACAGACTACTCTCCTCATGGACTACGCTTTCGCCCAATCAAATCAGTCTCAGCTCAACTCGTCAACACGGTGTTGAGGGTGTAGTTGAGGATGATACCTGGAGGGAAGACATCCTGAGAAAAGTGGAGGAAGCAAAGAAGGATGATGACGTATCTTTGGACGAGTGGGAACAGGAGAATGAGCCTGTCGGGTCCGACGACGAAGCATTCCAGAGTGCTGAGGAAGACAGCACGTTCGATGCTAATGCACCTCCGTACAACTTCCGCCGCAACACCCAACAAGCCCGTACGAGGAGCGCAAGAACCTCTGACCGCAATACAGAGGATTATTATGCATACGGATCGTCGCCAATCTACAACGATCCCCCGTCGCCTAGGCGAAAGGCTGGTGATCAACACGTGAAATTTGGGAAAACATCAACCACTCGTCCACGTCGACGTGGATCTAAAGAAAGAAAACCTGGCGTGAAGCTGCCACGCGCAGAGGCTGGATCCAGACGGCCTTCATCGAGAGTTCGCACGATTCGAAGTGATCAAACGGATGTAGCTTTCAGTGCACCAAACCATGCCTGGGTCAACGTTCACGATCCTCAGAAGGAACCCAGATCAGGGTATTCGAATCCCTTCAGGCCTGGTCATACTCAGCCCCCTGTCGATTATGGATACTATCCGGGGTTGCGGGAGACATCACACGTGCCACTACCTTCCGAGCCGCCGAGACAAGCACATGCATCTAATCCATACCTACAACACCCTCCAGGCCATCAGCCAGTCTTTGAATCCCCTCCGCCGTCTCCAGCTCAAGCTCAAGCTCCACCTATGCCTTTCATGATGGGGCCTCCTCCTCCTCCTCCTCCACCCCCTCCACCGCCATCGGATGAGGCTGGAGGGGACGGGCTTCTCGCTCGGCTGGAGAAATTACTCGAGAAGCGCAACCCAGAACCCTCAGTCGGGTATGAAGACCCTCCGTTCTCAAGACTGGCGAAGATCTTACAGGAGCGCGAAGTACAAAGCGAAAGAGAACGGGCAAATGCAACAACTGAGGTGTACATGAAGCAAATGCAGGACGTCCACGAGAAAGATGAGGAGAAGATGAACCAGCTCGAAAGTCTCGTAGCACTTCAAAGGGCAGAACAAAAGCGCATGGAGGTTATGTGGGATGAGGAAAGGAAGGCTATGGAAGCAAGAGCAGCTGAACAAGCTCAACAAGTGAAGGATCTGGCAGCGAGAGAGATCTCAGCGGCACAGTTGGCTAAGGAAGCAGCCCAAGCAGCCCTCAACACCGAGAAGCTGGAAGCCGAGAAAAAAGCACGGAAAAGAGCTGACGCCATGGTCATAGCGGAAAGACAACGAAGCGATGAAGTCCACAAATTGCAAGTGGAACGCTACGAAGAGCTACTCCGTGGAATACAAGAGCAGCAATTGAGCTCAGAGCAAGATAACGATCAGACCATAAGACGGACTCGCATAGCGGAAGGTAATCGCAGCGTGGATGTAACAGAATATGCGACAAGCAGACGAGCTCCGCTTACGGCATCTTCTTCCACCCCATTCTTGGAAAGTTTCGCGCGCCTGGACATGAGGCCGAACTATCGCGATCGCCCCCAAAGGAATTCTCGTCGTGACAGCTTTCGCAGTTCCATCAGCTCAATGCATGCTTCGCGTACTTCATTGGGAAGCACAGGCACATTGGAAAGTAACTCACCGTCTCAGCAGATGATCGTCTTCCCTGTCAAAGCCGACAGACGCTCTCAAAGGATGGACAGGCTGCAAAAGTCGCTGGCTGGGTTTGGAATCGAATCTGTGTTTGAAGACGCTGAAGACGATCCGTTTCACACCAGTCAACTCATACAATATAATTACGACAACACGGATGACCAGATTGTTAGGAGTACCATCTTTTGGGAGTCCTCGGCGCTTAATCTAGGAAGCGAGCTTCTGCTGACCATGAGGCAAGCCGGATGGAGGACACCCTACACTCGTATATCAGGTAATGATGTGTCCCAAAAGTTCGGTAACCATGTACTAACACTGTCTAGGCAAAGGTCAGACTCACTATCTAGGGAGTCAACCGATACATACCTACTTCTTTGACCCTGACTACGAACCGCAGTTTTGCGCATCTGAGACAGCATCAGGCAAAGAATCGATCACTATTCAGAAAGCCCTTGTGGAAGAGTATGCGCTGATCGAGCTTGGCTTCCAATTTCAGACCAACGATATGGGCTTATATATTCTCGACGGTAGATTGACATATGTAAGAACCTATGCAGCTTGCGACTGTGCACCCGAAACTAATGCGTCGCAGAACGACATCGAGACAGTCATTGAACGATCGTTCCTCATGAGAGAAAACAACTATCGGCGCCTCCACCGTCAGCTACAATGGCATTTCGACAAGGACCCCGAGGTACCTTTGAGTGCCTATCCAGCCACGTATGCGTCATCAGCGCACTCTGCGCCGTCCGTGTACTCGGGCGAGAACTCCACTGTCTGCGACGACACAGATGCAGAGACGCGAGGCAAGAAGAGCCCCAGTTCGGCAGGCTCCGATGCCGATCAGTCCGATATTGGCGATGTCAGCAAATTCCTTGTTCCTCGATCTGAAGCATCAAGAAGGTCAGTAGCGCCGTCGGTGGCTTCACGAACTTCGAAATCCACGAATCCGTATCGGAAGTACATGAATGCGGGGGAGGATAGTGGGGTCGACAGCGTGTCCAGATCTTCGCGCTCTCCGAGTCATTTCGATTGAGGGCGTATGTGTAGATATTCAGTTAGACGCACAAAGGAGTGTATAGAGGAGTACCACTGTCTATACAAAAAGAGCGCGCCTCACTGCTCTCGTGGCTCTGTAGCCTCTGGCTCTAACGCATTCACAATTATCGTGAATCCATCGTGTAAAAAGAGTCAAACACTGATATCCGCGTCTATCCTGCGTACCTCGTAGAATGTGTTCGCGCCGTGAGTAGTTGCCCAGGTGGTCTTCCGCTAGCCCATGACGCAATCGGCATCCCGAGAATCGGTATCATTCCGAAGCAACACCCAAAACTTCGTGTCGCAGCATCACGCCTTCTACAAGCCACCTTGACACGTCTGCACTCTAGTTCCTTTGCGCATCCTGTACATGCGCTTCAAACACTTCCTCGCCCTCTCAGACCCACGTCTTTACACACTCGCCAACTTCCGCGTCCGCTCCCATTGGCGCACCATGGCCGCCGCCCCGCCCCCAGATCGCCCGATAAAGCTGCTGATGCTCCATGGCTACACGCAATCAGGATCACTATTCCAAGCCAAGACCGGCGCACTGCGCAAGACATTACAAAAAGCCTTCCCCAAAGGCATCGAACTTGTATACCCTACTGCGCCGCTACGTTTAACCCCCGCCGACGAATCGTTCCTAGCGGGAAACACAAGTAAAGATGGCGAGGGCAAAGATGCAAAGGACGGAGAGGAGCAAGAAATCGATGCATGGGCGTGGTGGAGGAGGAAAGGTACAGGAGAACCATACACATATGAAGGCATGGAGCAAGGGTTGGAGCGCATCGCAAGCGTGTTGAAAGAACAAGGTCCTTTTGACGGTGTCGTGGGATTCTCACAAGGTGGAGCAGCGGCAGCTATGGTCGCGAGTTTGCTCGAGCCAGGCCGTCGCGCCGCATTCGAGAAGCTGTATCCTGAGGGCGGTATGAGGTTCCCAGAGTCTTTCGAAGAGGACACCGGGTACATGGAGGGCACAATACATCCGCCGCTCAAGTTTGCGGTCAGCTATAGCGGCTTCGCAGCGCGTGGAAAGAACCCTTATCACGCGTTCTATGAGCCTAAGATCAAGACACCGATGCTGCATTTCTTGGGTACGCAAGACGTCGTGGTTGAAGAGGCGCGCAGTCTGGCATTGGTCCAGGCTTGCGAGCACAGCGAGGAGAAGTACGTTGTGTATCACCCCGGGGGACACTTCCTTCCAAGCACGCAGAAAGCTAGTGTTAATGCGTTGATTGGGTTCATCAAGGAAGTTTTGCACGAACAGCAGGGTGGGGGAAAGAAGGAAGAGGAGCGTGTTGAGGATATGGATGTGCCGTTCTAACGTTGAAAGGCGGACATATTCAGAGGTCTTGAGAGCGTTGATTTCTACACAAGAGCGAGGCGTTTAGGTAGACTCGCAATAGACAATAGACTAAAAACGGCCGCGAACGTGCAGCTCTTGATGCAATGCACGACGCGGGGAGCGCTGTCACAAGACCAGGCGAATGCGCACGGGCCCTCATACCCCATTGTTTGGGTTGGCGCCTTCCATGTTTACATGAGTGCTGTCATCCCGAACACCACCACCACACTCCAAATCGCGACTCCACCATGGCGCAAGCAGGCAAAGAGAATATCGCCGACGGCCTAATCGCGAATGGATCGTTCAAGGCGTCGACGCAACCTTTGAAGAAAGCAGCATTATCACCAAAGAAAAAGACGCGTAGCAAGAGTATCGGCCCTGGGGGTCTGGGGGAATTGGAAGCGCCTCCGCTGAAGGAGAGTTTTGGAAACCGCAGAAAGGTATGCTTCGTATACGGGGTTGTAGGAGTGAATGCTGACCAAATAGTCTGCGTTTATCCCTGCCGTCAAGTCCATTCTAGCCTCGAACGATGAAGATGAGAAGAAGCGGCGCGAAGCGCGCCGTAAGTCGCTGGGTACGTGTTTCGGGCGTGAAATCGACCTGCAGGCTTGACTAATAGTTGTTTAGCAAGGCGACGCGTGTCTTTCGCCCCGGAAGCCACTCTACACACATGGGACGTAGTCGAGTACATGCGCGATGCGACCACCTCGTCCGCCTCATCGGAGGCCACACGCAGAGCCTCGAACGTCTCACAAGCATCCACACCGGCATCGCCTGCCCCTCCATCGGACCCCGCCGAGCCACCGTCTACACCACCAGAACAAGCCGAAGAGCCTCAACCAGAGCCCAGTTCGTCGCCTGAAAGCCAGCGCGCGCAACACCAAAAGAAGAACCGCCGGAGTTCGGGCATACCGCCGATGAACTTCAACAACCCCGACGATGTTTACTCCTCAAGTCCACTTAGCGGAGACAATGCTTCGCCTGGTGGAAACGATGACGGGAGCAGCGACTCTGAGGATATGGATATCGACGATGCCACAGAAAGTCTAGGAGCTTCACCCGATGTTGAGGACTCATCGCAGAGTAGCGCTCGACTGGATGCTGCGCTGCGCGAGGCTGCAAACTTGGCAGGCACTCAGAAGCTGGATTTCGACGATGATGACGGAGACATGAGCATGGAGATTGCACAAGACGAAGTCACTGCATCCTTCAAGCCCTGGGCAAAGAAGAGCTTCGTCGCACAATACGACAAGGAGAATGCAAGCCCTCTTTTCTCCCCAGCACGCACTGTAGCCGGCGAGGACGACGACATGAGTATGGACATCACACGTGCAGTAGGCCGCATTGTACCTCCGCCACCGCAACAAAAGCAGCCGGAGCAGCAGCAACAGCAACGCTCAGACGCAGCGAGCTCAGACGTCGACGACGATGACATGACCATGGACCTTACTATGCCACTAGGAAGCATACAGGCGATGGCGGCATCTTACAAACCAGCAAACAGGAGGAAGAGTCTTAAGAGGAGGGTCTCATTGCTCGATGAAAACCAAGGTAGCCCTGCAAAGCGCACTGCAAGCCGGCGTACAAGTTTGCGACAGCGTCGACAATCCGAAGAGCACGGAGAAGAAGACGCGACCATGGACCTCACGATGGCAATTGGAGCGATTAAGAAAGCGCCACAGCCGGAGACAGCTCGACGTGCTAGTGTTGGAAGCGTCGTTGATGATGCGACGATGGACTTCACGCTGGCTGTGGGCAGCATTAAGAATGGCAAACAACAGGTACAGGAAGATCAGGAGGATGAGGAGGATGAGGTCGAAGATGAAGACCTTTCCATGGAGTTCACAAAAATCGTTGGACCTGGTATTAGGCGTGCCGGCAGCTCAACAACAACACCACAAACACCCGTAGACGACACACCCGCTTCAGCATCCAAGACACCGACACCGCGAAAGTCTCCGAAGAAGTCGCCTGGGCGAAGAAGGAGCTCCATTCTGGGGGCCGAGGCCGAATCAGCGCCTCAGGTCCTGCAAGACATCACTCCCAGTACGACCGGCGATGTGGCATATCCGACCCTTGACCCTGGTACGCCAGAGATCGTCAGGCAGAAGGACATCGAGGAGGTCGAACCTTCGCCGTTTGTGCGCCGGACTCCGCTGAGTGCGACCAAAGAGAAAGAAGCCGTTGCGACTCCTTCAAACCCCACGCCGCAGAGGACACCCATGATGATTCCTGAAGACCCAATTGCAGCTACAATACTTGACCGACGTCGTTCGTCCTTGTCTGCAGTGCAATTCAGTCCTCTGAATGCACCACGTCAGGAGCCTACTCTCAAGAGCACTGCACTTCTGAGCAATAGCATCAAGCTGTTATCTACCCCGCGAAAACAGACATTAATGTCCCCAGTAAAGAAAGGGATGACGCCGAAGAAGTCACAGACTCCTCAAAAGCAGCCAACGCCGAAGCAGCCGACACCGACACCCAAGAAGGGGAACCTCAGGCAAAGCATGAGCCCAATGAAGCGCGTCGCTTTTGGTGAAGAGCCAGAGGAGGAGAATAACGACGAGGGTGGTGTGGCAGAAGATATGTCGGATGTTGAGCGAATCTCGTTACAAGACTTCCTCGACATGACCAAGATTCGCTTCATGGATCTTAGTACGACCAAGCGACGCCATACTGCTGCTCCTTCCGCTTTCCACGATGTGGAAGTAGAGGAGAAGGAGGAATCTCTAGATCGCTACGTTGTGGCTGGAGCGTGCACCTTGCCTGAGTACGAACTGTACCAGCATGCGTGCCACGAGATGAAGAAGTACATCTCAGATGGTCGTCACTTTGTCCGTACTATGGAGGCCAACGTACTAGAAGAGAACCCACTGCTCTTCAGCGAGTACCTCACTGCACCCCCGGACCAGCGCGCTGTCATGGACAACCAGTTCAAGAACCTCAAGACCAACGCGCGCCTCGAGGCTCGTGGAGAGTGGTACACATGGCGAAGCACGCTGCTGCACGATCTCAAAGCTGGTCTCCTCCACACCATGGACGGTTTCAACCACGACGAATCCACACTCATCAAACAGGAGCGCCTTCTTGACGAAACGTTGCCTCCTCTGGTCGAGATTAAGGATCGTCTGTCCACTGAGTGTAAGCAGCTACAGCAGCGCCACGATGAACTCAACAGCTGTGACCGGGAAGAGCTTGAGCAGACGAGAGAGAAGCTTACTGCTACTGATGCCGAGTTGGAAGAGAAGAAGCTGCTTCTTGCCCAGCTGCAACAAGAGCTTGCCGACAAGGAAACAAGCATCGAGGCAGCTAAGGACCGCAAAGTCGAATGCATCCAAGAGATCAAAGCAGCGGAACGTGTACGAGAAGAGTGCCGCGGCTGGTCTACAAGCGAGGTCAGCAGTCTGAGAGGTATGTAATGCTCATTCTTTGCACAACAACCCCACTGACAGCACACTAGCCAAACTCACTGCCCTTGAACAAGCCCACGGATGGAGCATAACGTCCGCTTCCTCGAACAGCATCACCATGACACACATGAACGACCTTGAACTTTACTTCGTACCTTCTGCCTTTGCCACCGGCTCCAACACACCCAACGGATCCATCTCGCTGGCCTACATCGGTGATTCAGCAACGCCACATCCTCGTGCGTTGACGACAAGCAAGCGCTTCTTCCTCCAGCTCATCCGCGCGCATCTTCATGGGATCCCTCAATCGCAGACCCGAATTTCCTCGCTTCTTTCCCTTGTCAAGAATGGCTGGGCCACCGCTGTTGCAGTCGCAGAGGGTGTTCGCTGGCTTGAGCATAGCTACATCACCGAAGAGTTCATCCTCTCGGACGAGCGCATGGCAATCTCCGCGAACATGCTGTTGCCAACCCTTCAAACAAAGGTCAAGGCTACATTTGAAGTCGGTGTTACTCTCGGCAAGGAGGGCATCGAGACCGAGGTCAATATGCGAGCGGAGGTTGTCTACGGCGAGAAATACGGCGAGGAGAAGATGGGCGCTTTCTTGCGCGACTTCTGCGGTAACGAGATCAAGGATGAGAGGGAAATGTCTGTCTGGGCGGACGGTATGATGGATCTTGCTGCAAGGTTGAAAAAGACCGGAAGGAAGGGCGAGAGGAAGTAGACGTGAAGCGTGCCTTGTATGGTTGGCATTATGATGTTACGACTTAGCTTTATGGGTTACGACGGCGTTGATAGTAGACGACTTGAGCGTCACCTGGGCAATGCATTCTTCAATACTCTTCAATCATGGCTTCTTGGACATGATGTTGTTTAGATGTCGCGACTTCCGCCATGCCACATCCGCTCTAGTCACGTCAGCCGGAGAAACTCATGATCGACGTCATACGGAACATCTCCAAAGTTGAGCCTAGTCCATTTCCCCAGCAAAGGCTCGGCGCAAAATGCACCGAACGTCGCGACTCATGGACGACTGTTGTTGACGTTCATTCCATACTATCCTGGTTTTAGCCGTCCCCGCAATCCGGGCGCCGGGAATGAGTTGCTGTAATTTGCGGAGAAGGGGCTAATATGGCATTAGACTAATACCTCCAATTCTGTATATGTACATACGACCGCACTTTTAAGATCGTGAGTTTCGCTAAAAAACATTAATTGCGATGTTACTCTCTGCGGCGTGTTTGATCCTCACCTTCGTGGCAGGCGGTACATCCGTTTCTGCATCACCAACCCAGTATCTCCATCAAAATGCATCTAACCCCATCGTCCATCTCGATTACGGTACCTTCCGCGGCGCATCATCTTCCCAATACAATCTCACATACTACCGGAAAATCCCCTTCGCAGCATCAACAGCAGGCGAAAACCGATTCCGCGCACCCCAACCACCGCTCCACATCACCAATGGCACATACGACACGGACGAAGCCTTCGACATGTGCCCACAGCGCACCGTAAACGGTTCAGAAGACTGTCTCTACCTCGGCCTCTACTCGCGCCCCTGGACAAAAAAGCAGGACCTCCGACCCGTCCTCCTAACCTTCTACGGCGGCGGCTTCATCCGCGGCAGCGCCAGCTTCAGCATCCCGCCTTCAGGCTACCCCGTGCTAAACGTCTCCAGCAGCAACGACTACATAGTCGTATACTCCAACTACCGCACCAACGTCTTCGGCTTCCTGCCGGGGTCCAAAATAGCTGAACATCCTGATGTCGATCTTAACCCCGGGTTACTGGACCAGCAGGCTGCGTTGAAGTGGATACAAAAGTACATCCACCATTTCGGTGGCGACAAACGAAACGTCACGATATGGGGTCAGTCGGCCGGCGGCGGTAGTGTAGTTGCGCAGACGATTGCGACGGGGAATCGGGGGAAGGGATTGTTTACGAAAGCCCTGGCGAGTAGTCCGTTCTGGCCTAAGACGTACCGGTACGACAGCGCGTGGGCGGAGGATCTGTATAGTCAGACGCTGAGCCATGTTGGCTGTGCGGGTGTGGCAGATGAGATTAGGTGTTTGAAAGAGGTGGATGTGCAGGCGTTGAGGGATAGTGCGTTGAGGTTGAGTACGAGTCAGCAGTATACTACTGCTTCTTTTACGTACGGGCCGGTGATTGATGATGGGTTTCTGGAGGAGGGGTTGAGTGGTGTGGTGGAGAAGGGGAGGCTTAATGCGGAGATGGTGTTGGCGAGTTATAATTTGCATGAGGGGGAGAACTTTATTCCGCCGGGGTTTGCGAATCAAAAGACGGGGAGTGATGGGTTTAACGCGTCGGAGGCGTCTTTTGATGGGTGGTTGAGGGGTTTTCTGCCGGATTTCACGGAGGAAGATCGAGAGGAGGTAAAGAGGATGTATCCTGCGGTGGGCGCCGCGGAGGAAATTAGCTGGAACTCGACCTATATCCGCGCTGGCTTGTTGTACCGCGACCTCGTTCTGGCATGCCCATCGTATTGGCTTTCGAAGAAGGCGGAGAAGGGGTGGTTGGTTGAGTATACTATCTCGCCTGCTAAGCATGCGAGTGATGTGCAATACGTAAGTCCATGCATACCGTCTCTTTCACATCGATGCAGCGTACTGACTTCATTAGTGGAACACGATCGGTTCAATCCAGCAAACAGATGCTCTGACTTACCAAGGATATGCTGGCGCCATGGGTTCATTTATCCAGACTGGTGATCCAAATGCGCACAAGGTGACGAATTCGAGCATACCCGGCGTGCCAGATGTGGAAGAGGGAAAGCAATTCTTGGTCACTGCGAGTGGACTACGACAAGGTGGCATCGCCCTGCTAGAGGAGAGGTGCAAGTACTGGGCTGGTGTATCTCAGAGGGTCCCCGTGTAAGCAACATCATGTAGAAGTAGTGGTGTGGTATACGTCAAGCGTACACAAACAGTCAAATTTCAAACTATCATACAGCCCCCAGGAGGTCGTCCATCCTCACCACAGCGACACCACTCTACCTCCCCAGCCCACGTATCCGCCCGGCATACCTATACCGTCTCCCTCGTCTTCGGTTTGACCTTTGAAGGTCCCCATGGACTAGGGCTAGTCATCATGTACGATGAACTTGTTCCTGTGGAACACGCCCATCATCATCGCGCGGTTCGCCTCTCCAGTCGCCCCAAAGGCGAAGAATTCGTGACAGTATGGCAGCTTCCAGAAATTGCCCATTGGCATCTCTACACCCTGGAGCCCTTGCGGGAACTCCTTCAGGTGTTGCTCCCGCTCCACAATGAAGATGTATTCGTCTTCGTCGTGGTCGAAGACAATGTGGATGTCTTGATCGAACTTGAAGAGGTTTTCAAGAACGATGAGCATGAGCTCGGCGGGCAGGTCGGTCATCAATCGCGAAGCGATGTTCGAATTTGCGGGCCAGTCAGGGATGTCGTGGTATCCGATCTGGCCAAGATCGTACCATGGGGCGAAGATCTTGTTCTCCTGTCCGGGCCGCATGGTGAATTGGGTTTTGCCACGGAAATCCATCCCGGTGACAGGGAAGTCCTGGTCGAAATTGTCTTGTACTTTGAAGACATATTCATCGATCTTGTCCTGTCTTTCATGGAATCGGCCGCCCCACCATATGCAGTCAGAAATGTCCTCCTCCGTGAAAACGACCGTCTCAGATCGCAGCATTATTGTCGCCAGATCCTGGGCGGCGGTGAGTCGGACTCCTCCACTCGACCACTCGGAGTGTAGTCGAGTACCTCTGGTGAGGATTTCGCGGAGGAAGCGGGGAGCTGCGAAGGCCTTGTAGATGATTCCTCGGAGGTCTCTCCACTCCTCGACCTCCTGTCTCCCTGACGAGGTATGTGCCCAGAAGACGAAATGGGCTTCGGTCAAGGTCGCGGGGTCGTATACCCTGGGGGCGGGAACGTCGTAGTATGGATCCTCATACATCTCCTTGATGTACGCTTTAGCCATGCGGACGACCGCGTCCCTGCTGTCAAACTCGTCCCAGTTTTCGCTCTTCAGCATCTTGATGATGAACTCTCCATACTGCGAAGCGAAGTGATCGCGCTCGCCCTCTGACGGGAACCGGTACTCGCGGCTTGCCCAGGGCGGAAGGAGGGAGGATGCTTGTGACATTGTGTATGACTTGCGACTTGCTGATAGACGCTGTGTGTGGTATGAAAAGATGAGAAGATGTGGTGGCAGATCTGTACAATCTGGATTTTTTGGGGAGCGCGGGGATGTGAGTGTGCGGTCAAAGCTATCGTTGGGGAAAGGCGAGAAATTGCATACAAACAAAGGCCTTGTGCGCGCTGGGACCACCACGTCATATATATCCTCGGGCAGCAACAACAACATGACGACAGGACTGGGACAGCTTGCCGCATACGTAGCAGCAGCATTGTAGATCCAGTGTCTTCTTAGTCTCTCCAAGTACCTACGACGCGTACTGTGACTGTCGGCTCCGGGTGCGAAGACACATGTCAGCTCCTCAGCTCCTGAGTCTCACAGGACTGAGCCTCTTGTACATGCATAAAGCACGTGAGACTGCTATATGCTCTGACGCAAGACTGCCGATATTATATCGTAGAATCCAAGCTGTACCAGATCAGCGAGAAGTGGCCCGCTCTACGATGCCAATGGGTTGGCCTCAGGTGCTTGGAGAATCGTCCAGACTTTGGCAAAAAACGGAGTCGGCAGTGCACCGCTCCCTATACACCTGCGTCGCCACCTTGTCAAAAAGAGAAATTTGCAATACGCCGGGCGATCGTAACGGTCGGTCGCTGGTATCGAACTCTTGAGCCTAAAAAAACTGCAAAAAAATGGTTTCTACTCTTTGCTTTGAGCGTGTCATCCTTAGTGCAGGGGCCATGCTAAGCTTCTCTGTATCGTTACAAAATGC
Source organism: Alternaria ethzedia (assembly GCF_023757985.1). Lineage (NCBI taxonomy): Eukaryota > Fungi > Ascomycota > Dothideomycetes > Pleosporales > Pleosporaceae > Alternaria > Alternaria ethzedia. The sequence continues at coordinate 1,274,594 of NW_026056198.1, forward strand.
CAGATGCCCGAAGGCGAAGTAACTGGAAAATAGTAGACTTATGTATCCAGGGCATTGTTGTGGTGAAGGGCTTGGTGGGCTGGAGGTCAAAATCCCATGTGTGCGGACCGTGCGTGGCAATCTCCTTACGAGCAAAATCATGGTGACCAGAGGATGCAATTCAGAAAAGATGCTGAGTCCCTGAGGTGGTTTGTCGTGCCGCTGCTGCTGATAGAATTCCACGAGGATGGAGGAAGAAAGATGGGATGAAGTTCGAAATGGCGCGCGAATCATGTCGGAAGCCATGCCTCAACGGGGAAGGGCGAGGTTTACGTCAGTGCATTTTCGACGTCGTCGCATGCCTTAGAGATGGCATTTCCATCATCATCGCATTAATATCCATCTGTTTGAGGCTTGAGATCGCTCGTCGCGGTGTTGCAGCTCGCGCCGAAGATGCACACGCGCCTCCTGAGGAGATTCAAGGCTGCCACGTGTTGCGGCGACGCGGAGACTGCACGCAAGCAGTTCTTTCGCCCATAGCAGCAGCAGCAGCATGCAAGCCAGCGAAGTGCCCACGTTCGGCCGCTGATGACCATAGATGCATCAAGCGTGTGCTCATAGTACGGCCTTCTCGGGGGTGAGCAAGGGCGACTCTGCTCCCTCCTCGCTCGTCCGCCGCCGTCTTGCTCATCGCGCTCTCACGAGACACGCGTCGGCCGTCTGCTATGCATGCAGCCAGTGTGTTCTGCTGTCTTGCAGTGCTCGCTCATTCGCATCGATGTTCGCGGCGCCGCTAAACGACAGCTTCGTGGCTTCCCTCATCGCCGCCGCAGCTTCTCCCCCACCAACGACATCCACACCACCGCTTTCACGGCAACGACAGCATCGTCTACAAGCAGTCGACACTCTGCTGACACGCCTTAGCCACATCGTCGATTTGATGCTCGAGGTAGCAATTTCCCGCCCCTGCTTGGGCCGCCGCAGCTTCGTTCGGATGCCCGCCGCAGACACAGGACTCTACACTCTCCACACCAACGCCACGACGATCATACAAGGCAGAGGAGGCCTGGAAAGCCGACCTGGACATCGAAGAGACTGCCCAGTCCATTTGCAGCACCAGCAGGAAGCCGCGACATCGATGGCGGCGGCGGACAGAGCTCCGAAGGCATCTCCGCAGCCATGACACCACCAGCGACACCACCAGAGCGATCAAGGTCAAGAGAGCTAGTTTCCGGCGACCGCCCATGATGGCAGCTTTCCTTTACTTGCGACCAGAATGCCCTCGTGAGTCTGACATGCAGCCGCGATACCGTCGTCATCTCTACCTCCCCGCTACCACGACGAGCAGAACAGCTTACACACCCCGCCTATCGATCGCAACGCCAGCTTGCGACTGGATTTTCACCGCATCGACAGCAGATGACGACGCTGATATCGATCTCGACGGTCGGGCAAATCGCAGCCCCTCGAGCGGAGCGTCTGCCTTCAGGGCAGACGACCGACGACACGGCGAAAAGACCACTTCCGACGTACACCCCTCACTTGGGATCACGGTTGACCTTTACCACGACACGGTGGCAAGGCGGGCAAACTCAGCGCTGGTCGGCTTTTACTTGCGACTTCAGCACGATGTACGTACCGCGTCTTCAGCCAGGCCTGCCGCATGCGCCGCGACAACTCCCACCCCCTTGCAAAGACGGCATCCATTACTACCACAAGGAGTCCGGGATACACCTGAAGCTCGCAGTACCTTAGTGGGAAGCTGGCGGTACGATCTATGATCTGCGCCCGCCGTCAAGACTGAGTGGATCGAGCATCGACACTCACCCAATACGACAGGTCCCCTTGTTCTACTTGGTACCGCAACGGAGGTCGAATGCTGTGACCGCCAGCCAAGAGCGCACGCGAACGGCACTGCCGCGAATAACGACAAACAAGATACCTCCGGAGGGCTACGGTAGACCCAGGGTTTTGATGTTGATGAACCAAGGTCAGAGTAGGAGGCTAGCAGCAAGAACACCAGGAGGATGTCTTCAACCCCGGGCATTGCAAGAACAAGCATCCACCTGCTTGACTGCCCAGGCTAGCAACAACGTCTGGCGTTGTGTCGGGCTTCTGGTCGATCGGATCGGACCGGCCATGTACAACAGCAGCATGGCACGTCCGCCAAGGTTGCAAATTTCTCTCAGCGCCGGTATCCAGGAATGTCGGATCGCCCCGTCTACTAATCAGCTGAGAGGATCGTTCGCGTTCTTGGTCTCGATGATAGGCCTTTTAACCTTCCGACGATGACAGTTGGTGTCTGGATCTCGTCGTCGACGAGATGGCCAATAAAGCATGTGTGCCTTCCCGGTCATGAAGGTCCACAGCCATGCATGACAACGGTCTTCCCACTCTCAAGCGCCAGCGAGGGTACTTGCGAGGTCTAGTGCGTCCATGCAAGGAGATGGTCCCCGAGACACACAGGAGTTGACAATCTTCGTCATAGATGTTAGATGATTGTGAAGTAATGTCTTTTCATCTGTCGCCAGAGATATCATGTCAAGCAAGAGATGGATGAATACGGGTCATCAACGTCAACGGGATGTTGGGGTCGACAGCGAAATGTTCCAAGACAGGCCAACCGACAGCGGCCTCCATTTTCAAGCCCAGTATGGAATTGCGCCAAGTTCGGCTGTAACGCATCTCCGGAGAATAGAGCAAACATCATCGACAAACTTCAGCGAAGTCTCCATCGTGTTGCCTCTTATCGAAGCCGGTTGTGTCGAGTCCACTCAGGTTTGCTCAACCTTGTACGCCTGGGTGATGTTCATAGGCAGGCAGCGCGACGCTGCCCAAGCTCGAAGTGGAGATGTGTCGCCGCGGGCTGAGGGTATCTTGTACTCGGAATCATTCGGTCCGTCGCCAGTCATGCTTAGCATCCGCCGTCGCCGTCGCCGTCGCTTGTGTATTCCGTCCAGGTCAGAGCAGATAGATGGCCTGTATCCTCGGGAGCTTGGCTTGGCCGTCTACCCTCGTCCCAGTCGTTCATGGGCGATGTCCTCGAGACCATCTCAGCGCTCTGTATTCCTCAACCGGTTTATGTCTCAATGTTAAGACTCAACATTGTGGTCGTTGTAGCCATGTCGCTTCGTCAGAGCCGATCGGTCGAGGGTCTGTCGTGTAGTCTGGCTCCCTTCGATGAGCTGCGAAAGGCGAAACTCCATTGTATTGCAAGGTCTTTGATGATTCATTGTTCAAGGCGCTGCTTCGTTGTCCGTGCAGACATGATGGTGGGGCGCTACTGGCGACTCGGGTTTCGGGTGTTTCTTGCTCGGAGAGGCGCTGCGATATGAGGAGAAGGAAAATCGTCTGAGTCTCCAAGCACTACCGCAGAAGCAGAGAAGATGGTTCCCAAGCTCGCTGTTCCTGCATCGCTTGATGCCCGCTCGTTGCTCTCAGGATGTTCCCAGGCGCAGCCCGCGAGGGGAGGTAAAGGTGGCCGCCTCATACCCACACGTTCATCTCTGCGAATTGCCTGAAGGTCTCCGTCAAGCCACTTCATTGCGTGACCCTGTCGTCGCCGCCGGTATAGACAGTTGTCGGGCGCTGCGGGGATGCCTTCGGGTATGCGACAAAGTCGTCGAGCAGACACCTCCGCTTCGATGGCAAGGCTCCAGGGGGTCGTGCGGCTCGCGAGGAAGGAGGCCATGTTGCGCAAAGGCTGCTCGATGGTGTTGCTGTCTAGACGCGCCCGTCGTGCGAGGGTACTGCTGTCGCAAGAGGTCCGCTGTTAAGGGAGCGCTTCCAGCGGCCTGGCCAGTCTCGAAGTCAGCGAGAGCAAGGCTGTTGAGACCTGTTCCAGCATCACAAGAGCTTATCTGCGGTGGTCAGTAGCTCTGCGGTTGTCGGTTTGGTGGTGCTGGTTGCGGTGATCGTGGTGGTCTGGAGATGGTGTTGAGGCCGCGGAGGAGACCAAAGCCAGCGCCAGGCTCAACACCATGGCCACAGAGGCGGCAAAGGACAAGAACATGATCTCGAAGTACCTCGCATTGTGAAAGCCTTGTCCCTCAATAGGAGCTCCGCAGCAGCGCCGCAGTGATTCTTCATCGACATTGAGGAATTGCAGCTTGCGGTCTGTTGTTGGTCGAGGCAAAGGGTTGTTGTGGTCTGCGAGGATCATCATGAGATTTCAGGATCGCTTCACAACAAGCATTGAGGCGCTGCAAGCTTGCTGCAATGTTGCACGACCCTTTGGAAGCTTATGATTCCAGGTGGCCAACCCCTAAGTGCTGCCAATGGACATCAGACATTGCATTAAGCCTTTGCAATGAGTCTCAGCATCAGTGGAGTTCATCTCAACTGCAGTGTTAGACTCAGAGAGCTGAAGGCCTCCTATTCCATGGGACCTGAAGTGCTCATGAGCCCTTGGATGCTCGTCGAGGCATGGGAGCAGAAAGGGCATGCTGTCAAGGGAGACATACGCCTACTGACACGCCCCATTGCTGTTGCCGTTGCCAGGGCCAAAAGCCAAACAAACTGGACCCTGTGTGCATACAATCCCCGCAACGCTGCCGCCTCGTCGTCGTCATCGCCGCACAACTCTCTCGCTAAGATCCCACAAAGTCTCACCAACTTCTACACCAGATATACCCAAACTCAGGTCCTATCAAGATATAAAGGCCTGGAATGTACTATATTCCATCATCCCACCTCCGCGGTGAAGACGCATAGCGTAATGGAAAAGGCACCTCACCTCTTTCCGTGGTTCACACCCAGGTTCGATCCTGACCGCCACCCATCAGGCGGTATATAAATATGGTGGGCTAAGGTACGTCCTGTTTTTCCTATCACTAACACAGAGGTTCGGCAACAAAGAGGTTCGGCTTCGGCTAAGAGGTGAAATAAACATGTAGGATCCATGCAGGCAGCTTCACAGTTAGCTCTCTGCATGGATCCGAAGTTTTTGTTTTTTGCTTTTCCTTTTTGCTCTGCTATGTACATAACTTCCTGCTCCTGTCTTCTTTTTGCCTCTATCTCTCTTTTTGCCGCTAAGCGAGCACACGCTGTTCTGCTACGCAAGAGTGCTCGCGATTCTTTTAGGTGAAGATGCTGTATGCTTACAACGTACGGATAACGTTTGTATTAGCATAGGTAAGAAGTCTAGAGAGCAACAAGTCGCCAGGGTGTTATCACAGCCTTGAGCGAACATGTTTTTGCGATCAATCGCTGCACCCGCGCTTTCGGCATGACCAAGCAGCTTTAGCGGCCTTGTCTAGCACGACGAAGACAGAGCGAGCATCTGCCTTAGACTTTGTGCGACGCAGCATGCTCTTGTGCCCGCGAGTAACTCCTCTTTATGGTTCTGGAGCACGAGACACGCAGTAGATCGCAGCACAACACTTAAAAGCGCGCGTTGGAACGAGTAAGTCAAGCTACTAGCAGAGCAATGCAACGCTTATTAAGCTGCGTTTGGATGGCGAGCTTTGGTTTAGTCTCACGAAATCCTACTCCCGCGGACTCCAAGAAGCAATGCGAAGAAGACTTATGCTATGTCGCTGATGGCTCTCATCAGCGTAGGCAATAAGCCCATCCTCTCCTTTGAGCCACGACTAGTTTGTCAGGAATACAGCTTCTGAATCAACTCGGATTGAGACGTGCGTCTTGGTTCTGCTTCCTTTCCTGACGCACGTCAAAGATGCGTCTAAACAAACTTCTTACGGATCGAAGTCACATAGTGCGAAAGATTCACCACAGCCAACACATTAAATCTTAGCAGGATTTGCATCGAATACGATGGGCATCTTGGTTTCACAGCTACATGTGTTTCCACCCAGTCTCAATAATGACTTGCATCTCGTTGACAAGGCAAAAGCCGCCGGGCTCCGACTTCTTTGTTTCCGCAGTCCACTTTCCCAACTTCATACGTACGCCCTGCTCCTTGAACAGACTGGTTGTAGTCCATCTCAAGATGCGACTCCTCCATAACGATCGGAAGATCTGAAATGGAGACAGTATGACTTCCGGCGAGTGTACGTCATCATGCGAGGTACCGTTGTAGCCGACTCTGACATTGGGGTTGAGGAACACACCCTTACTCGCGGAGAGAGGGTTATCGGCGTGTATCAGGCAGCACTCAGACGCTTCGACATGTGATGTTGCGAGGGAGTCGGGTATACCGCGGAAGCGTAAGGGTGGGCTGGCGAGGAAGGGCTCGATGGGCATAGCGACTGCGCATTGATCAGTAAGTTCTAAGGAGGTAAGACAGTGGCGGACTTACCAATCCCATTCCAGCATGACGCAACGGGCACTGGCAACAGCTTCTCGGCTGCGTGCCTCGAGGCGTACGATCTGAGGTAGGGCCAGGTCTGCATCAGCGCTTCGTGGCCGCTCGAGTCGCGGAGCGCAAATGTGTCGTAGAATTGCGGTGGCTTCTTGAAGTCGATGGAGCAAGCTGCCGCGTACTGTCCGCCATTGGTGTCCAGCAATCGCAGTACGTCCTCCGGGGTAAACACCACGTCGTTCAGAAACAGTATAGTGTCGAATTGCTCGCCCTCCGCAGCCAGGCGTTCCAAAGGCTCAAAGACGTGGTTCCGTATGGTCGCCAGAAAGGGCATACGCCTCAAATATGTCTCCCCGTCCGATGCCTTGATCCATCCGTGGTCCGTCGGCTGCTGCGCGATCTCGTCCGCGTGCGATCTGTCGGAGAGTTGTATCGACCTCTTCACCTGCAGGGGTTCCAGCGCAGCATCGAGTTCTTCCAGTACGCCCTTGGTGTAATCATAGCTGCCGCTCTCGTATATCGATACGAACACGTTCTCGACACCCAGCTCTTGTACCAATGCTACCAGCGCGTTGTTCCAATGTTCCCGAAGTAGTCGCGCATCGTTCCAATGCTGTGAGGCTATGTATATGCGCTTCGTATTACGAGGTGGAGGCGGGCCGGTCGTCGCAGATGTCTGGTACTTGGACAAGGAGAGGCAGTGCAGCGAGTCCCAGACGAGAAAGAAAAGGACCAGTATCCGGAATGCTGAGTATAGCGGATGGCGGCGGAAGGAGTAGAATCTATGACAGCGCATTAGGAGACTAGGTTCTTGCGTAACTACAGTGCCATTGAGAAGGGAAGGTTATGGATATCGCGACGAAGCAACGAGGACAAAGGGTGTAGTGAAGGCGCGCGAGTGAAAGAATGGAGCAGGTGCAACATACCACGAAAGTCGTTCGCGCCTCCAATTGAAGCTCCTGACCTAGACGTTTGGGCGAAGCAAACGTCCGGGCCCTTGGTACAAACTTAGTGTGCTGCTAGGAACGGCACTTGGGTCGTATTGTAGTAAAGCCGAGATGGCCGTTTCATCGAGGGGGCACGATGGTGAACCGTGGATTTCACTCGGCACTCTTTTTTTAGTCCAATCAATTTCCCTTCCGTTCCGTAGAACCCGTGTAGAAGTGATTGCGCGAGGGTGATACGACGTATAAGTGCAGCTGGTGGGCCATCTTGTGGTAGTGTGCCGGGTGACTTCTGGGTGACAGCGACGGCGTCAGGGGCCAGACGCGACGGACGCGTTTACGTCAGTGTCCCCGCATCACGTGGCTGCCCCACCCAACATTAGCTCTGGAGGCCAGACAAGACGACTTGGCCTTGGACCTTTCCTGACTTCGACAATGGATTTTTCCAAATCGACTACTTTCTTTTGCGAAATTGAGGCATGTATGCGTTTGCGATAAGACATCATAGTGCTTACTGCTTACGCCATCAACAAGAGATTTGGCTCGACGAATAGCAGAAGCTGCGAGCAGCCACATCTGATAATGCAGCCTTCCTTTGTCAGCAGCTCCGACCCTGCTTTTTCGCACACACAGTATCGACTTACAAATTCCGGAGAGTTTGTGGTTTCGGACGAATATTGTCGAACGTTTCCACCGGAGGACTATCGATACCTTATATACTGACAATTTGGTAAGTCTGCTATCAGTAATCTCATCATGTTCGAGTACGCATGGCTTTCTCGTGTCTATCTTGATAGGATGACTCCGACCGGAGACTTGAGGCTGATCGGTGATTACTTCTTCGGGTAGGACATGCTTACCTCGCTTCCTATCCCGCCAATCTGGTGTCTCGAGCATTCGCATCTCCGACCTCTCCGTACATTCGTCCGTCCAAGCGACAACATTATATGTACACACCCTACACATGCCGCAGGTATTGGTCGATGAATCATCAGATCTGACGTCCGATCACGTTTTATGTCCGCTGACTCCGCTAACACCAGAGGCTTTTCGTTGAACTAACGTCAGAAAAGTGTCCGACGAGTTGCAGCGCTGGAAATCTCTAGATCGGCCTAGTACTCACTGTAGCCTGCAATGGCGCATCGGTACGTGGTCGAGAGTGAGACTCATCCTCGTAGATTGTTGCCGTTTCAGGAGCTATCGGGGACATATGCGAAGAGCACGCTATCGCCATGGCTCAACTCGCTGACACAACGTCCATATCCTGTTGTTTATTTTTCACGCCAAGAGCTGTACCTTCACGTTGCGCGAGAGTCTGACAAACCCAGATGCTGGGCGTGTAAGACGTGGAGTTAAGATAGCAGCCACGATGGAGGATATAAGCCTGTAGCACAGACTCTCAGTGTTGTGCAACATCACCACGTTTCAATACTTATCTTGCAAGCCCGCCTTCCTCGGCAACCTTCCTATCTTCCTCACATCTGGCAGTCCAGGGCCGCTACTGCTACCTCTACTTACCTCTTGGTTCTGTCTAGCTTCTCCCCCCAATCAACAACAACCTTACGATAGCATCGCCAACATGTCATACCTTTTCAAGCACTCCTTCATCGGAACCTTAGCCCATTACATCAAGCATCGAAAATTCGACTATGCGCGTACAAAAGCAAAGCCAATATCTACATCGTCGTCGACTGACGATCTCCCTTTCCCAAAGGAAGCCGTCCCTGGAGCTGGAGATGCTGTTGGCACAGAGCTTAAGCAGCACCAGACCACCCTCGTCGACTGGGATGGACCAAGCGACCCAAGCAACCCTCAGAACTGGCCTCAGTCCCACAAGATACTTGTGACTGTGCTACTATGCGTCTACACCTTTGCCGTGTACGTCGGCTCTTCGATATACACATCCTCACAACAAGCGGTCATGGACAAGTTCGACGTCAGCCATGTCGCCGCCTCACTCGGCATTGCGCTCTACGTTCTGGGCTATGGTATCGGATGTCTGCTCTTCTCGCCGCTATCTGAAGTACCGGCCATTGGCAGGAACCCTCCGTATGCGGTATCTGGTTTTTTCTTCATCATCCTGTGCATACCGACTGCACTGGTGGACAACTTCGCTGGTCTGATGGTACTGCGATTTCTCTTGGGATGTAAGTGACGTTCTTTGGATCACTTGTACGACACATACTGACTTCGACGCGCAGTCATGGCCTCACCCTGTCTCGCCACGGCTGGCGCATCGCTCGGTGACATCTGGACGATGGCGGAATTCCCATTTGCGGTTGCGCTCTGGGCGGCGGTCGCGACACTCGGTCCCGCACTTGGACCTACACTATCTTCGTATGCCGTCAAGGACTTGGGCTGGCGCTTCTCAAGCTGGGAGCTTCTCATCATCGCAGGTCCAGTGTACCTCGCCATATTGTTGGTACTGCCGGAAAGCTCCGGACCCACCATCCTGTACTACAAAGCGAAGCGCATGCGAGAGGATACAGGCAACCAGGAGCTAATGTCGGCCTCCGAGCGAAAGCAAAAGAACATGAAGGTTAGCAGCTTGCTCTTCGACGCGCTGGTCAAGCCTTGGGAGATCAATGCCCTCGACCCCGCCATCTTGTTCACGACGGTGTACATGGGCTTGTGCTACGGCATCTACTACTCATTCTTCGAGGTAAGCACTCACCTTGCTCAAACCACAAGGACACTTACTGACGCATCCACCATAGTCCCTACCCCTCGTATATCCTGTATACTACGGCTTCAACGCCGAGTCGACGGGCCTCGTCTTCCTCTGTATCCTCCCAGCCTGCCTTGGCGCCTTCGCCGCACACGTGCTGTACCTCAAGTACCGCGTCTTCCCCCGCCTGATGAACGGGACATTCGGCGAGCTCGAAAACCATCTATGGCCGGGCATGGTAGCTAGTCCCGTCATCGCCGTAGGGCTGTTCATGTTCGCATGGGCATCAAGACCCTCAGTCCACTGGATGGTGCCTACCATCGGTCTCAGTCTTACTTGTTTTGGGATCTACTTCATCGCGCAAAGCGTTCTGTTGTACATCCCCAACATCTATCCGACATACGCAGCCAGCATCTTTAGTGCCAATAGTCTTAGCAGAAGCGCGTTTGCGTTTGCGGCGATCCTGTTCGCCAGACCCATGTTCCAGGGTATTGGGATTGATGGTGGTGTGAGTTTGCTGGCGGGATGCATGGTGCTGTGTTCGTTTGGCATCTTTGCGCTATACAGGTACGGCAAGACATTGCGAGAGCGGAGTCGCTTTGCTGTCGCTTGATGAGGGCGAGGTAATGAATGGAGGCTTGTGAGCTGCGTTACGTCAACGCCAACTGGAAATGAGACGACATTAACGGGCATGCTTTGGAGGGACATTAGGAAACTTACGACTTTTATAATCCATGCTTAGACTAAATAGATAGACACGAATTCTGTACAACTTCACTTACCACTGTCGTTCTCCTAGGCGATGTGAGGTCTGCTTAAGCTTGCAAAGAAGAGTGCCGCGCGGTCGTATTGGATGGGGATCGGCGAACGCAAGCCCATGATTTGCACTGGGCACCCACCCGCCGTGGGTCTGCACATCACCTCGCACCGACTGCGCAACCCGTTCACGTTGCACACCCCGGACCCGTCATACCACGCACCACTGCGTATATGTCATGTCCTTCTGGCTTTCATGCGCGAGCGTGAAGAGTTTTGTCGCGAGCTCTCAAAGAAGGCTCCAGCGCCATATACATGCGCGCCCTTCCCAACTCCTTCGCCCAGCAATCTGCGGCACGCGCGCGCTCCGGGGTTACATTCCAAGATCCTGCGACATGCTCACGATGACGGAACATCGGCACTGCAGATGACTCAAGAAGCACGAGAAGCTATCCTTACGGCCGATTCTGCGATGCAGCTTTCAATAGCTCCCGCCGTGGTCAAACCATTGGTCCCGCGTCAGCGCGTTTGCTAGCCCTTGGGCGTGTCATTTTCGCGATGCCAATGGGTAGCCACTGTCGCGAACCTCCCGCAGGAAAACTTAGTCTCAGGCTAGACCCACACACCTCTCCACCAAGAATACTGCGCCGTAAATCTTGGCTGACTGATGCGGCAGAAGAACGGTCAGGCGGATGATATGTATACGAAGGGCGCAGCCAGATGAACAAGGCGTAGGTGCTCGAGCAGACCATGTCTTTGTATTGATCGCTACTGTCACACAAGCCAAGACGGCTGAAGATAGACACCCTTATTTGAAGGATGCGGTTCTGACAGGGCTGAAAGGGTCTGTCTCAAAAGGGAATGGTTAACGCTCGGTGCCCCTGACTTAAGCATCGCTTGAGCCGTAGCCGACGCCATCCCAACACCAACTCACCAATTTGTTCGGACCGGTACCCCCATTGGGATGAAACCACTGCAACCATGCAGCCATGAGAAGATTCCTGCAGGCAGCCACCGAGAGACCCGGTGTTTACACTGTCCACGGGTACCGACTGCAGATTCAGGAGGTCGCTTTGGCACCAGGATCTTCTTCTTCCAACTCACCCGGGATTGCCAAACCAGCGCAAGAGGTAATGCCAACCCGAGCAGAGGTTGTTGGCTTTGTGTGTCTGTCCATACTATAGGCATGCAACAACGACGCCGCCGGGAAGCTGGACCGAATGCCGTCCTGAGCCGTTCCATTATGCATCAGCAACTCTCCTTCCTTTTGCTGACGGTCGAAGGAGCACTTTCGACGGTTTAACCGAGATTGATGCTATCGATACTTAGACACGGCCCATTCACCGGTCTCGAAGCTAGGGTGAGGCATCACATGGAAGCGTTTCCAAAAGCCATGTTGATGGTTAGCGCTCGCCTAGACGCAGGTACTGCTGGACGCCCGACGACACTTCAGACCCGAAGCAGTTAGGATCCAGGCACCTCTACCAATGGCATGGAACTACGGAAGCCATCGTTCTGTTCCTGCAGCTACAGGATGTCTGCCGTCTGAATCTGCACGATGGCCTCATGCCACCAAACGGCGCAGTCAGCGTCCGACCCTTCTCGCTCATGCAGGTTCAGCCCTGTGGGCCAAGACTAGATATAGTGCAATCTCCCATGTCTTCTTTTCTCATCGTCAGTCGCACTGCTTTCCAGTCCGTCGTCAAGTCACTCTTTCGAGTCTACATCCTAATTGCAGCATTTTTGCTTGCGTCCTTTCGTTGAGTCCGCTCATCACGATCTTTACTGGCCCCGGCCGTCCTATCATTCAAATCGCATATCGTTATTTATATCGTTAATACTATAATCATGTCTCCATCAACCTTCACTCGCGCTGCTTTTGCAGCTGGACTCCTTGTCTCTGGCGCTGTTGCGACTTACGACGCTGCCGCTAAGACGAACATTGCTATGTACTGGGGACAGGGATATGATCAGATCCCACTGATTGATGTCTGCACTGACCCGAACGTTGACATTGTCAACATCGGCTGTAAGTCATTCTATCTTTCATCTATCGACTAGGAAGCAATGCTAACAGTTCTGGAACAAAAAGTCATCACCAAGTTCCCTACAGTGGTCGGCGCATACCCCGGAAGCAACCATGCGAACGCATGTGGCAGTACTGTATATTACGATCCAGTCCTGAAAGAGGACAGCACTTTGTTCAATTCCTGCCCTGGCATAGAGGAGGCTATCAATGCTTGCCACAGGAGGGGTAAGAAGGTCATGCTCTCCCTTGGAGGCGGCTGGCCTACGGACTACTACCTCAAGGACAAAGACGTCGCAGAATGGACTGCTGAGTTCCTGCTCGGCGCCTACGGCAAAGTCACCCCTGAGTGGAAGGCTGCCGACATGCCGCGTCCGTTTGGTAACGCGTTCGTAGACGGCTTCGACTTCGACCTCGAAGCGCAATTCTACAACATGCCTGGAGGTGACGAGAAATACATCTACGCCAATTACGAACACTTCGGCAACTACGTCAAGACGCATTCAAACATGCTTCTCTCCGCTGCTCCTCAGTGTGTCGTCCCTGATGCTAGGATCTCCCCTATCATGAAGAAGTTGAAATTCGACATGATCTTCACCCAATTCTACAACACCTGGGAATGCTCTGCTGCCAAGGAGGTTGATGACAAGAAGAAGAAGCAGCCCAGCACTTTCACCTTCCAGAAGTGGATCGACGAGATCAAGGCCTCCGCGAACCCCGACGCCAAGTTCTACATTGGATTGCCTGCCGGTCCTGACGGCGTCGAGAACCATAAGGACCACTACCTCGAGCCCCTTGACGCAGACTTCTTGCTTCGATTCTACAAGAACGACCCCAGCTTTGGTGGTGTCATGCTCTGGGAGGCGACTGTGTCCGTCAGGAACCCGACATATGGCCAGTCGTACGGTACTTGGATGAAGAAGTCTCTTGAGGGTACCTTCATGAAGGATTTCCACCCCGTCGTGTCTTCCAGCACTCTGTCTTCGTCGACCGCTACCCCGACTTCGACTAAGCTTTCATCCTCCAGCACCCCTGTCTCGTCTACGATGGCCTCGTCTTCTACTCCCATCTCCAGCAGCGCCATGACTTCCAGCACCCCTGTCTCCAGCAGCATGGTCTCCTCCAGCACTCCTACTCCCAGCAGCATGGTCTCCTCAAGCACTCCTACTTCCAGCACCATGATCACCAGCAGCAGTGCTTCATCTTCGTCTGCCTACGCCACCTCCAGCTCAGCTTCCAGCAGCAGCTCCGTCCACGTTTCTTCTAGCTCATCCGTGGCGGAATCGTCTTCCGTAGCCTCCAGCTCCTCTGCTGTCCACGAGAGCAGCTCAGTCTACAGCGAGATGCCCACTGCTAGTGAGAGCGCCAGCTCCGTTGCTACCGTCAGCAGTACCATGATCGAGCCTTCGTCCATCGCTACCATCTCTGCGTCTGCCTCCAGCAGCGAGTCGGTCTACGTTCCGCTCCCGACTGAGACTATCACTGCCAGCTCCGTTGAGTCTGTCAGCAGCAGCATGATTGAGTCGTCTTCCGTCCCTGAGATCACGGCTACTATCAGCGCCAGCTCGGTGTACGAGACCTCCAGCTCCGTCGAGTCTGTCAGCAGCAGCATGGTTGAGTCCTCTTCCGTTCCCGAGATCACTGCTACTGTCAGCGCCAGCTCGGTATACGAGACTTCCAGCACCATCGAGACCGTCTCCAGCACCCTCATTGAGCCGTCATCTGTCGCCACGATCTCTGCTTCCGAGACCGCCAGCAGCTCCGTCTACGTTCCTTCCCCGAGCGAGACCTCTGCTTCCAGCGAAGTGTCCTCGTCGGCCTCAAGCTCCAGCGACATGTACCCTACTGGTTCAGTCTCTGCGTCCACCCCCGAGGCTGCGTCTTCTACCCCATACGTGCCTTCCATGGAGTACAGCATGTCATTCTCTGCCGTTTACCCATCCGAAGTCCACTCGTCTGTTGTCTACTCATCCGGTGTATACTCCACCGCATCGCCGATGTACCCCACCAACACTGTCTCTGCTACATACCCTGCTGAGAGCTCCAAGGGCTCTGTTGCATCCAGCACTGGCCACGTGAGCGTCCCATCGGTGACCAAGAAGCCTGAGTACCCCGAGTCTTCCAAGGTTCCCGCCGGCTCCACCACCTCAGTCGTCACAAGTAAGTTTGCAACAGACCCAACAATACAAAGATCATCACTAACATTTCCTAGCTACCTACGTCGATGTCTGCCCTACTGGCTTGACCACCGTCACCACCACCTACGTTGCGACCGTCTGCACCAAGTGCGCAAAGCCCACCGGCTCGACCGACGTACCTGAGGGCTGGACCACCAGCGTCTACACTGCCAGCACTATTACCGTAACCATCACCAAGCCCATCGCTACCGCCACCCACGTGCCCGCATACCCATCCTCTGCTCCTTCCGTCGCATACCCTGCAGACTACCCGGCTGAGCCCATGTCCTCAGGCAAGCCTGAATACCATGCCGTCCCTGAGGCGTCTATGCCCGCATACCCTGTTGCTCCTGAGGCTTCCAAGGCTGCTGAGTACTCGGCTGTTCCTGAAGCATCGATGCCCGCATACCCCGTCGCTCCTGAGGCATCGATGTCCGCATACCCTGTCGCTCCTGAGGCTTCCAAGGCTGCTGAGTACCCATCCGTCCCTGAAGCTTCGAAGGGCGCTGAGTACCCATCTATGCCCGAGGCCTCCAAGGCCGCAGAATACCCTGCCATGCCCGAGTACCCCAAGAAGCCCGTCGAGCAGGAGGCCACCAGCACCATGTACATGACTCTCACCAAGGTCGCAATGTCTACCTACACTCCCGCTCCTTACCCAACTGCTGGAGGTGCTCCTTACGTTCCCGCCGGCCCTGCCATGAACGGTACCAGTATGTACGCGCCTATGCCAACTGGTACTGGTAAGCCTACCGTTCCTTCCCAGTACATGCCGCCTGCGGAGTTCGAGGGCGCTGCTAGCCGTGTTGGAGCTGGGTTCATGATGCTTGTTGGTGTTGTCGGCGCTGTTCTACTTCTCTAGGTTGAATGATTGAAGAGTGTTGTGTTGTAGTTGGATGTTTACGTTTCTCATGTCACTTCGTACGTTTTTTTAGATACCACTAGATGTAGTTGTATGCCATGCGAGTACGCGCGATTGTTCTTCCTGTTCATACTTTGTCGCTATCAACCATGCCAATCTGACAACAATGCAAGCCTAGAAGATGCTAGAAGTCCACACGCTTCGTCTAGACAATGAAAGCATGCGCGTCAATCCCAAGGTCTTTCGTCGTGATGAATAGATAGTGCGATATCAGAGGTAATGTCGTGACTGTTGATAATGTCAAAGGCTGGCCCAGCCTTTTAATGATGCATGGGGGAAGACGGGTGTTGGGGATCGGCTGCGGGAGGCCGCGGGGGTGAAGCTTGGAGCTCCAAAACGTGGGTGGAGTCACCTTTCGTCATTCCCTCGCGGCCATTGAATACACGCGAACGCGCAACTTACACCAGCGCCACAACCTCTTTGTCGCGATGCCCATACACAAGCGATTTCACTTGCGTATTGTGCCCCCTGACTGACTTTACCCGCACAGCCTCACATCGCACTTGCTCAGCTGTTTCTGGAAGCATCGCCTCCGGTACCTCTTGCCTCTCGCGACTTCCTCGAGCTGCGCTTTCAAGATCCATCCAAACTCTAGCAAACTACACAACGTGTCACGATGAAGTACACTGTATACGATCGCCTATTTAAGCGCGAAGTCGGACAACAGCCTAGGAAATACTCAGACATTCGGTCAATATATGGCGACCGCAAATGGGTGGACGACCTCGATATCGTGAACGAACTAGAAGGCCATAATGGATGCGTCAATGCTCTCAGGTATGTCATTATCCTCCTTGTACATCTGTGGCACCGTCTGACTCCACCAGCTGGTCAACATCTGGCCGCCTCCTCGCGTCTGGCTCCGACGATCATCGTATCAACATCCACTCGTACCACCCCGAATCGTCGACGTCGCAGTTCAATCTTACCACCTCAATCCAGACAGGACATCAGTCCAATATCTTCTCCGTGAAGTTCATGCCCTACTCCAACGATCGCACAATTGTCAGCGCGACGGACGATGTACGGATATTCGATATCGAGCATTCAGGCCACTCAGCCCTCCGGTCTACAGGCAATGCGGGCAGTACAGGCAGAGCACGCCGTAGACTGACGCTCACAGAAGGGGATACCAACGCGAAAGCATTCCGTTGCCACGCCGACACGGTGAAGCGGATCGTCACTGAAGACAACCCCTTCTATTTCCTTACGTGCTCGAACGATGGCGAGGTACGGCAATGGGATGTACGGCAACCCTCTAAGGCATATCCACCTCCACGAGACACCATGCTTCCTGCATGGGCGAGAGATGAAGACGCCTCAGACAGCGTCCCGCCGCCACTCATCTCGTATGCTCGCTATGGACTGGATCTCAATACCGTGTCATGCTCGCCTAGTCAGCCACATTACATTGCGCTAGGTGGGGCACATCTCCATTGCTTCTTGCATGACCGCCGGATGCTTGGCCGCGATTTGAATATCGAGCGTGGATCTAGGCTATCGAGTCCAGAGAATTGGAACGATAATGACGATGAGCTACTAGGAAAGGCGACGCAATGTGTGAAGAAGTTTGCGCCAAACGGAAAGCAGCGCATGAAGAGAAATGATGGCGGTCACATCACAGCATGTAAAATCAGTGACGCCGAGCCGAACGAACTCGTTGTGAGCTGGTCTCAGGATCACATCTACAGTTTCGATATTTTACGGGCGCCAGATGCTAGAGAGAACGTGACGCCCATTAAGACCTCGAATAGTGCATCTGGCCATCGCGTCAAGGACACGAACAGGAAACGTAAGCGACCGAAGTCTAGTACCTTGTCGCAAGAAGGCGTCGAAAGAGCCGAATCGAGACAACGTACCGAAAGTGCCGATGAAGACCTGGCACTGCGAGTGACATATGGAAATGGCCAGAGCGAAGACATACGCATTCATCCTCCTGCTGAGAACCGCATGACCCAGGAGGAATTGAACGATCTACGAGCATCAGACCACTACCGCATCGCAAGTACAACTGTCAAGATAGCGAAACGAATTTTCGAGCTAGGTGAGCTTGGAGAGTCTGGAATTCACCTCGCATGCACGTCCATTGTAGGTCTAGCGAACTCGATCTTGGCCGACATGGACGACATCGATAGGACGTGGGGCTACCCAATCGATCCAGATCCTGTGGACGTTGCAGTACAAAACAAGCTTCGCTATAGCAGGGCAGCGTCTCGTCGGTTCGTGCAAGCAGCCGGGACATTAGCACGGGTCCTAGGTGGACAACTCTTGACTGGATCCAGCTCTGATGCCTTGATCGCCCAGTATTTCGCTTCAATACAACCAGCGCCTCGGGAGCGCGATCCACCACAACACGAGCAGTTTGGATACGACTTCCTGAAAGCCATACTGTTATGGATCGACAGTGGCCCTGGAGCAGTCGTGGAAGGATTTTCGAGCCGAAGTGGTAGTACTCGCTTTCCCATCCCCCATGGTTCGGATATGGATGCCATTCAAGAACGACTGATCCCATACCTGATCGAATTGGCAGACGACACCAAAATCATCAATGTCGATGCCTCCAAATATGAAACAGATAGCACGCGAGTCTTGTACGACTCTGAGTTTGAGGCCGTTGATGCGTTCGGCCATGCAATCACGATACCCTTTGCTGATCTCACCGGCGAGAATGAGTCCACATCAGAGTCAGTATCTTCTAGCGAGCCCACACAAACCCGAGCTACGGCGAAACGGAGATGGGTGTACTATGTTGGGAGGGGTGTTTTGCGCAATGCCGCCAAGGATATCAAATTCGCTTTTGTAGACCGCGCTTACGGCGGCCAAGGCATATCTGACAAGACGATCAGAGCTGAAGAGAAGGCCTTGAGAGAGAATCAGGAGGATATCGATCCCTCGATAGACGAGGGTCCGGTTCGTGATGCAGAACTCATCAGCACATCGGCACGAGAGGGAGGCGATCAGGAAAAGGTTGCCTCCAGCTCTGCTAATGCGAACGAGTCGGGTTCTGTGGCCATTGAGAGCGCCGATGATGAGGATGAAGACGGGGATGAAGAAGAAGAGGACGACGATGATGACGATGAAGACAGTGATGGTGATATAGAATCGGATGATGGAGAAGAAGAGGACGATACTGACGACGAAGACGAAGAAGGCTTATCACGTACAAGATCTGGAAACATGTTATGGCGATCAGATTTTGGCCGCAGTCGCTACGGGCGATGGAAGGTGGAGCGCGATGTACCTTGTGTACCTCATACACGTGTCTATACTGGGCATTGCAACGCCAGGACAGTCAAAGACGTCAACTACTTCGGACTGCAGGATGAGTATGTGGTCAGTGGTAGCGATTCTGGCCACGTGTTCATCTGGGATCGCAAGACTGCGGAACTTGTAAACATCCTGGAGGGAGACGGAGAGGTGGTCAACGTCATCCAAGGTAAGGAGAAATGAATATACAACCAAGATGATACAGGCTCTAACACATTCAGGTCACCCCTACGAACCTACAATGGCGGTTTCCGGTATCGACCACACTATTAAAATCTTCTCTCCGGATGCGCAGCTTCAGCGTAACGCACGAAAAGGTGTCGGAGTGCATTCGTCCGATCCGGCTGCTTTCTCCAGTCTGAACTTCGGTCGTCGCCGTCGCAACCGCGCTGCCGAACCCGAGGCTGAAAGTGAGCCTGCCGTCGATGCCCCCAGCGACAGTGACGATGAGGTTGCCCCCGGTGGACTCAGCAGTCGACGAAGGATGCACCAAGCTTATCAGATTACAAGTCAGAACGATATGGACCGGAAAGGCGGAAGAGACGATTACTTCATCAGTCAGGCGGTCTTCGCGCAATTGGCTCGGCATATTGCCCGTGGGCAGGGTGCTGGTGGTGGAGGTGATGAGGAAGGAGAGGGTGGTGGACCGGTCGTCATCACAGAAGAGAACTGCAATGTCATGTAGGGGAGACTGAACATCTGAACGACTTCATTATACCTCTCGGCTCTCCAGCTACCAATCCAATTATATCGACGCAACTAAATGTTCTTGCGCCGTTCCAAGCTGACCCCTTTTGTGGAAGATTATTACTCGCACCCAATGCCGTAAGCGTTTATGAGGCCTTCTTCTGCTTGGCCTTGAGTGCCTTCTTCCGATTGCTCCTGATCATGACCACTGAGAGGAAGCTGCCGACGACCGTAGTGCCCAGGATGAGGAGGATGACGGGGATGCGGATGGCCCAGACGCGTGGGAGGAAGAGGGAGTGGAGGATGTGGTCGTCGTCTACAAAGGGCTATATAGAGTCAGTATATGTACCAGAACGAAGTGATCACACAAAAGCATACCATGAACAGAGTCCAGACGGTGTAGTAGACGAAGATGGCAGTCGCTGCGACGAGCATGCTGAGGCCTACGAGACGATCGGCCTGTGATGGTTGGTCAGTGCACAGCCTTGAATGCTACACGGGTGAGAGCATACCATTGTGAAGATTGGCGAAAGAGTGAACGAATGTATTAGCTTGGAGTAATGGTGGTTACAATCACCTCGCTGGCCCTTCCCCCCAAAGTCGCGCCAAGCCAAGACCCCTGTCGGCGAAACCGCGGCCCGTTCGCCGCAACCTTCGATCGCCCAACCGCCTGTAAGCTAAACTTTTGCGAAGCGCGTCACTCTCCACCTCAACACTCGCCATCCTCCACCTCCAACACGACTCACTGCGCGACGATGGAGGTCGCATCTGCCGTCCGTTTGCCCTCACCGGAGCCCGAGCTCGACGCCAAAGAGGTTCCGCGCAAACGCGAGCGCTCCCCATACGATGGACCGAGTGCTGGGCCATCAAAGCGAAGCAGGAGGGATGAAGAGGAGGACGACCGTCGCAATGGCGGTATTGGCCGTCGCCCGCCGCCGAAGCCTACGACCAACGACCTTCCCGATGACGACTCCCGCTTGAAGCTTTTCCAGAATGCCTTCAGCGCGAACCGTAAGCTGCCCGTTGACGACTCCAAGACACGTGCTGGAGGCGCGTATATCCCGCCGGCGCGCCTGCGCGAGATGCAGAAGTCGATTACGGATAAGAGCAGCCCCGAGTTCCAGCGCATGGCTTGGGAGGCGCTCAAGAAGTCGATCCAGGGTTTGATCAACAAGACGAATACGGCGAATATCAAGATGATTGTACCAGAGCTGTTTTCGGAGAACTTGGTGCGCGGACGTGGGCTGTTCTGCAGAGCTATTATGAAGGCGCAAGCGGCCAGTTTGCCTTTCACGCCCATCTACGCGGCTATGGTCTCCATTGTCAACACGAAGCTGCCTCAAGTTGGCGATCTGCTGGTTCGGCGCCTGATTGTGCAGTTCAGGAAGGGTTTCAGGAGGAACGACAAGGCCGTGGCGCTATCGAGTACCATGTTCCTTTCGCACCTTGTCAACACGCAAGTCGTCCATGAGATCTTGATCGCCGAGATTCTGCTCCTCCTGCTCAACAAGCCCTCCGATGACTCTGTTGAGATCGCAGTCGGTATCATGAAAGAGGTCGGCGCTTTCCTCGACGAGATGAAGCCTGCGATCGCGAACGCCATCTTCGACCAGATGCGCAACATCCTCCACGAAGCCGACATCGACAAGCGCACACAATACATGATTGAGGTTCTTTTCGAGGTCCGACGCACAAAGTACAAGGACAATCCGGTCATCAGGGAGGACTTGGACCTGGTAGAGGAGGAGGATCAGATCACCCACAACCACACGCTTGAGGGTGATCTGAAGGTTGAGGATGGTCTCAACCTCTTCAAGGTCGATCCTGACTACGAAGCGCACGAGGCAGAGTACACGAAGATCAAGGCGGAGATTCTAGGTGAAGAGGAGGGTAGCGACGATGATGGATACACAGATGCGTCATCTGAGGATGAAGAGGACGAGGAAGTGAAGGCCATGGACGTCAAGGACCAGACTAACGCGGATCTCGTTAACCTGCGAAGAACGATCTACTTGACCATCAAGAGTAGTGGTGGATTTGAGGAGTGCGTACACAAACTCATGCGCATCAACCTGCCGCATGGCTTGGAGAACGAACTCACCACGATGATCGTCGAGTGCGCCAGCCAAGAGCGCACATACGAGAAGTTCTACGGCATGATTGGAGAGCGCTTCTGCAAGCTGAACAGGATGTGGACCGACCTTTTCGAGGAAGCCTTCGCGCACTACTACGAGACTATCCACCGCTTCGAAACGAACCGCCTTCGTATCATCGCACAGTTCTTCGCGCATCTGCTAGCATCCGACGGTATCGGCTGGCACGTCTTCCAGGTGGTCAAGATGACGGAAGAAGACACCACCTCTAGTTCGCGTATCTTCGTCAAGATCTTGTTCGAAGAGCTCCTAGCTTCTCTCGGGCAGAAGGTGGTTGTGGAGCGCTTCAAGGACCCCATGCTACAAGACAGCCTCACTGGACTCTTCCCCACCGATGCCGACGACCAGAGCAAGACCCGCTTCTCGATCAACTACTTCACTGCAATCGGTATGGGTGTGCTTACTGAAGGTATGCGCGACTGGCTCAAGAACGCTGCGCCCAAGCCGAAACCGCTACCCGAACCAGAGAGCGACTCCGACGACGACCGCAGCGTTTCGTCAAGATCAAGCTACAGTTCGAGCAGCTACTCACGCTCCCGAAGCCCGGTTCGCAGAAGGCGCGACTCAAGATCCAGGTCCAGATCCGACTCTAGAGGACGCTCGTACACACGCAGCCCTACGCCAGCCCGCAAACGTGGAGGCCGTGGCAGAAGCGACTCCTACAGCTCCGCATCCCGCTCTCGATCCCGCTCCCCGGCACCACGCAAACTCAAGAGCAAGCGCTCCTACTCAACCTCCCTTTCCCGATCACGCTCCCCCGCGCCCAGGAGACGCGGCCGCAGCCCTTCATCCTCCCGATCCCGTTCTCCGCCCCCGAAATCCAAGACCGCACGACGAGGACGCAGCCCATCCGGCTCGCTATCCCGCTCTCCACCTCCGCGCCGCAGGAAGTACACAACCTCTCCTTCGCGTTCGCCCTCCCCACCACCGCGCCGTCGTGGTCGTGATTCTAGCACCCCGCCGCCCAGGCGTAGACGTGGCTCGAGCAGTGCCCCGCCATCGAAGGGTAAAGGGAAAGCGAGGGCGGATAGTGGTAGTCCACCTCCGCGTCGCAGTCGCAGGAGGGATACTAGTTCCCCGCCGCCGCCGCGGGAGAAGGCTAATGGCAAGGCGAGGGAGGTTACTGCTAGCCCGCCGCCGAGGATGAAGAGAGACGATAGTGGAAGTCCGGCACCGAGAGTCAAGAGGGATGGTAGTAGTCCGCCGTCGAGGAGACGGAGGGATTCGTAGGGTGGATTCTGGGGACAGGTTGATGAGTGAGAGGACTTGCGATCAGGGGATTTGGCGTCACATGCTTCGGTTAGGAGAAAGATTGCATGGGTTGGTAGCGTTGTATTGTTTTTCTGGAAGTATAATTGCGATGATTGGGTGAAGGGATGTATGTGGGAGAGGCGAGATAGCGATGGACATTAGTATAGCTACATCAAAACAGGATATCACCGCATCTTATACGTCTTTAATCTGTCTGTGATTCTACTTCCCGTCACCACCTCAACTCTTCCACACAAAACCCGAAATCCTTCAACTCCTCAATTCTCATACCATCAGCTCAATCCCCAAGCCTAGCACTATACTCAGGCCTCAGCGCATTACTCGCCGAAGTAAACACCACCAGCACAGCCGCATAACTGGCCCCCGCAGTAACAACCTCAATAGTCCTCGCCTTCGTCCACGTACTCAACGCACTCAAAAAGAACAACACAGCCACCGTAATCGTAACCAGCCGCCCCACAGCATCCTGCACACAAAACAACACCACGACCGGCGCGAGCAGAATCGATGCGGCTATCCAACTCGTGACTGCGCGGCTGAAACTGCGGAGCCGCGGGCCCGCGAAGAAGATGTGCGGGTCGGATGTTAGGTCGTGTCGACCGGGCTTGAGGGACTCGGGGAGGCGTTTGATTTTTCGGATGGGCGATGAGAGGAAGAAGGCGAGGCGTTCGATGAAGGTTTCGATTGTGAGGACGGCGCTGTCGAGAGTGCCGGTTAGGTTGGCGAGGTCGTGCGGGTGCGAGAGGAAGTCGGTTTCTGGGCTGGCAATGCTGCCGGTGCCGTGGAGCCAGTTTTGGATGCTGGTGATGTCTCGGGGGGAGGCTGTTGGGAGGCGCATGGCGTGGTGGTAGTCGCGTAGCATTGCGTCTGGGTACGGTTGTTAGTCTAATTAGTGCCTCGTCCGGCGTAGTGCTGGACCATCTTGTTTGTGTGTCTTTTCTTACCATATTCAGATAAAGATACTTGCAGTTTCTTCAAAATACCAAGTCGGTGTGGATTCTCATCTCGTCTTGCAACGCCCAAGAAAAGCTGTCGAGGTTCATTCGCGTCAATTGAGTCAAGCGAAGTTTCCAATATCGAAATCTCATCTTGCTTGAGTAATAATAAGCGTAGCCGTGCTCTTGTAAAGCGACGAAAGTTTTGGAACGCTGGGTCAACGTCGAGAAGCGCGGTGAATCTGGGATAGCCTTTCCGGAAGTCATCGACTGTGTTCTCTTGTTAGTTGTTTTCTTTTGGAATTCATTTTCTTTATAACTCTTGAAATTGCATGGTGTACTTGGAACGCACGTGAAAACTGCCCTTTGTGGGTAGGAAGTATGGACATAACGACTGAAGATGGTGGCACGCATTGTTGTCCGGCCACCAATCCTAATAGCAGATTCCAAATAGGATCAACTGCAGCTGTGTAGGATTCGGTGGTCATACTAAGCGCATCCACGCGTATAGTCGGCTACCCGGATATCCAATGGGTGCTCTGCCATCATGCCAGGCCTCGCGTATGCCGATCCTCGTCCTGCCGTCCTTCCTCTTGCGTACGAGGCTGGATTTCACTACTTATCTGCATCGGAGGCGTCCAATTGGGTATTTACACGACACATTATGGCGCTGAAGGCTGAAATCGGGAGGCGAAGGATCTGTCTGCCGTGCGACGAGGGCGATTACACCGGACTATATCAAGATCGCCTAGGCCCTAGTATCCACTATCTACTCGAGAACGCCTACACTACATCTTTAGTCAAAAACTTGTTCCCGAATACAGCTTAAGTCTGCGCTATGGCTGACGCCAGCAACCAAGATGTGAGTGATGTGCCGCCATTCTGCTGAGACACACTAATGGTACAGCCATCCCGATATGATGGGCCGTTGAAGGAAGGTGAAGGAAGACCAAGCATCTCAAATTATACTGGTGTAATTGCCACATATTACCGTATGCTTCGGTGAGCGAGTGGTTCCCATACTGACTCACTGCCAGGGTTTCAAGTTCAGAGTGGGTGACGATGTTCGGATCAACGCAACCAGCAACCAGGCACTTCGTGGCCCATACACTGTTTCTGAAACTTTTGCTGGCCCGAGATATACCCTCGAGAAGTCAGATGGAAGTTTGGTTGACAACGGGAAGAAATTTGATGAGAATGAACTGGAACATGCCAATTAGAGAAGCACCATGTAGCTCTACTTCTTGTGCGCGTATCGTCTACGCGACTGGCTGTCGTTTAAGCTTCTGTAAGACCATCTTGTTCATCGCATCAAGAAGCCTGCTTTTCCTTTCATCATCTTGCGTCACGCCGAATTCTGATGTGAGACAAGTCTGTACTGCATCTCGGTACTCTGAGCCAACGTAATGAGCCAGGCTATCTTGAGCTGCGTCTGCTAACCACTTCACCATGTCTTTTTTTGCAACTTGGACAGCTTCGCTTTTCAATTTTGGAGGCTTTGGCGGCTTCTGTGGGGTTTTGGCGCGATCCTCAACTAGATCTTGGGTAGATCGCCAGAGCCCAATCTCTAGTAGCACAACACCTAGAGAGTACAGATCATGCTCTTTCTTGTGGCCATCTCGCACCTCTCCTTGCCTATCCGGATGCCGATATATGTCATGCTTAATATCTTCCACGTAGCGTCCGATCGAAGGCTTCGCATTTGGTCGCGCGAAATCGAACCCATGCAGCAAAGGGGCGTGGAACTGTAATCTTGCGTCTGAGCCTCCCGAGAGAGATTGGAGGAAGATGATGTTGTGAGACGAGATGGACTGATGTACCCAATCGACTCGGTGCCATTGCTCGACTGCTTTTGCGATGGAGGAGGCCATAGTCAGCCGTTCTTCGAGTGTAGGTCGCGAATGGCGCCTCAGTTTAGTAATCACTTCATACAGAGTTTTGTACTGATTACTGCAATTGTCAGGGATACGAAAGTGATACACGAAGTGACGTTTGTGTTGTTCGTGCTTCCACTCGTATAGTTGGAGACAGCGAAACGACTGAGGCTTCTGGGATTCTAAGACCTCTGCGAGATGTCCTATGCGTGCTCTCATATCCTTGATCTCTTGAGGACTTCGGTGTTCGTCGTATATCTTATATTCCTCCAACAGTCGATCAGGATACATAGATACGGTGGACCTAGTTGCAGTGACGTTTGCCTTGTGGTTGGGTGATTGCTGACGACAGATGATTCGTCGGAGAACCAATTGACTTGAGATTCCAAGTGACTCCGATGCTGGGTCTTCGAGTGTTTTGTTAATCTGGCTGGTGGTTGAAGACGCTCCAGACATCATAATCGCCTTCTCTAAGAGTTCAATGACTTCTGTATTGCCGGCGTTCAATCTTTTGACAAAGTCATTCGCCAGTTTTTCCATGTGCTCTTTCTGTTCTGCGAAGCCTGGCACACTTTGTCGTGACTTGTAGCGGGATACAAGATGGTGGAGCTCGCCCCAAGCCTCTCCGATCTGTTGCAATATCGGGACATCCAGCGATTGCGCGATAGCACTAGACCTGTTCGGGAGCGAATCTTGGATGAAGTTGCTGATGCTGGCAGTTTGTTGTAAAACACTTTCCACTTTGAGCCCCGCGACAAATGCTCCTGGTGCGTCTGCGTGTAGCCACCTACCGATCTCATCCATTACAGCGTCGTTCAAAGGTTCCCGCATGCCGATTGTGATCCTTACAGCTGCCTTCCAAGCAACTGCACTATCTTGATACTCCCCTGGTGATTTGAGCTGCTCAAGTATGACACTGCGATTTGTAGGACCAGCACGGATCTGTACATGGAAGGGGGTGGTATATAACTTCGCGTCCCGACGGACAAGTCTTGTATGAAGCTCAAGTATGTCGATCTTGTGGTCTTTTTCGATAAGCTTTTCCATGGTCTTGATCATGATCGTGGTAAAGGAGCCATCTCCCGGCTGTGGTGTTTCGACCCTATCACCTGCAGCCGCAAGTAACTCCACACGACCAGGTGGCTCACCGGGCGTATCCTGGCCTGCACTTCTTCCTGTTTGCGCGGCATAACAGCAGTCAAACAGAAGAAGAACATCGAACGGGATATCACGGAAAAGCTTTTGTACCTCGTACCATCTGACGTGAGGCCCACCTGTGCGTTGACTACGCATTGTCAGATGTTGAAAGTCTTGGAGGTAATACATCACTTACGCTCGCCATACAGCCCGTCGCTTTTGAGGTCCTCCAGGCCCGGTGAAGTGGCGGTCGTCATTCTTGTCGCCATGGCCACCATAGTGAACTATCAGCAGACAGGGAGCACCGAGACTGCTTATACCGTTTGCGAGTGAAAGCTGGTGCGCATGCTTGGCGATAAATGCGTTCACTGCTAACTGACTGCCGATGTCCGGGATGGGGTACAGCTCTGTCTCGTACTTCATTTTTCTGAAGAAGCATTCGACGTTCCTCGCTTCTTCATGATATTCGCTCGGCTTATCCGAATTCTCCCAGTAGAGAATCAGCGCTTTGACTGCAGCATACCGCACTGGAGACACTGGCTTCTCAACATGCTGCGCTAGGTAATCCCTGGTCTTCTCATCATTGGCGAAAGTTTGCATCGGTTCCATTAGCAGTATGTCTACCAAGGGCGACAATAAGTGCTAGGTTGAGCGAGAGCACACAGGAAGCGAAAAGGAGGCGGAGCTGTTCCCGGTCGATGTGAATGAAGAACCTATTGCTGTGTGCTATGGTAGGTTACTTCGCGCTCAAAAACATCATGTTAGTCTTTTGTATTGCGCAAATACTGTACTGTGACCCAAGAGCAGGCTGCCAAATACGTGTCTGCCTCGGAGAAACGTGCTTCGATGTTGAACGCTGTTGGCAGGTGACAAGGCAAATCGCCAGAGCCATTAAAGAGAAAGCTTGGTAAAGTCATGCGGATGAAGACTCTGGTCTTATCTGCAGGCGCCACCCAAGCGTGTGTGTATTGTTGATTGGAGAGTGATAACACTTGCATCGAAGCCGGGGACCTATGAAGGCAGAGGTAAGCGAATAACGCATACCATAGAGGGCGGTTCGCACAAGGCTGAAGATAGGCGCTCTACCCCTCTTTTGCCACTTGCAAAGCCATGCAAGGCAAGTGCATGAGTGTTCGGATGAAATGCAAGCGCAGCCCTCAATATTTCGTCTTAGGTGAGACGAATTGATTCCAGCACTCTCATCTACGGCAAAAGTCACTGTCTCGTACGCCATTCTCCCATAGACAGACCCCAAATATTCCGGTGAAGATGGTAGAGGAACGATCGAGGCACTTGCTTGGTGGAAGTGGGTCGGTGCGACGGGAGGCAGATGAAGACTCGATTGGGCGTGGAGAACCCGACCATGCAAGCCGAAGCCGATCCGGTCCGGGGACCCCAAGCGATGACCGACCCTGCGTCTCGCACATCGCCTCACGAGAATACTTTGGGGCTAGCTACGAAGGCGTTGGCTCAAGCTATACCAACCTCCAGTCACTCGGTCCATCGGCCATACGCACTGAACTGGAAGATCTTCTGAAAGAGTTGCTACCCGAAACTTTGGCCGGCCCTGTGTCGCTGATTGGTCTGCCAAAGAAGATTGGCGAAGGAGGGCAATTTTATGTCTACCAACAAGAAGTAGCCTTTCTCGATCGGAACATCTGCAACGGCTCGATCGTGGCTGTCAAACGGCCGATTATCAAGAAGAGTGATCAAACTCCTGATGCACCCATCGACCTGGCTGATCCAAAAGTGCAGGAAAGCCTGGGCCATATCCGTCATGAGATAAAGGCTTTGACACATAAGAGCTTGCGACGCAATCCAAACATTGTCAGACTGTTGTCCTGGGCGTTTGGGGAGGAATGGGATCGCCCTTTTGTTCTTGTGCTTGAACTCGCATACGAGGACCTAGCGAATGCTTTGAAGAAGAAAGGTAATGACGCTCCGTCTGACCTCTTGAAAATGCGGTTTTGTAGCGACATCGCGAACGGACTAGAGGCTATCCACGCAGAAAATATTGTGCACGGCGATTTGAAGCCTGCGAATGTCTTGATCTTTCGCGAAGAGTGGAGGTGCGTTGCGAAGTTAGCAGATTTCGGCTTTTCCACCGAGGAGGATATCCAAGCTGCTGGTGGCACGACTGAGTGGCAACCGCCAGAAGCCAAATCCTCCGCTCTAGGCGACTGTTTCACGTACGGTCTGCTCGTCTGGAGTGTGCTCTTTCTCTGCGGTGAGGCCCCTCCGAATTATCCAGATAAGACAAGGAAGGAGCTCGCAGTATCGCACCTAGAGACATGCCGCCATGGATATACTTCGCAAGTGACAGAGATGATCAAGGATGCATTGAAAGGCCTTCTTGAGGAGGAGACGTCTCAAAGGTCGCGTCGAGTGGATCAAATCTTCGATTTTGCCACTGAACCAGTCTATGATGGCCAGTAAGGAAATACGCTCTTAGTACGAGAACGGGCTAACATTCTGTAGTCAGAAATCAGCGGAGAAGAGCGATGCCCATGCTCTGTATAACTTCATCTTGAAACGCTACAAATGGGAGATTCGACCCCGATCAGCAACGCTGCTGAACAGTCTGCATCGTAAATCCATGAAAAGTCCAGAGACAATGGAGTCAATGGCTTCGGAAGATGCACTGGTCATAACTCTGCAATATACATTGCAAGCCTCTGCTAAAGATACAGATGACCAGCACATCGTCCGAAAGTTTCTCGAAAGTTCGGCGAGAAAATATCGACGCGTTACCGATCAACAGATTGACCAAAGCGCCATTACTGAGGAACAAGTCTACCACAGCGTTGTCGCTTGTGCTCTTGCATCAAGACTCTACAAGCTACTCGGTGAATCCCTTAATCATGAGGAGGGTCTCCAATGGCTAGAGATGGCGATGGACACTGGCTCCATATGCGCAAGAGCTGATTTGCGTGAAATGAGCCCCAAGCGATTGGACAAGATGCTAGACTCTTTTCGGAGTCGCGGCGGCTACAACATGCTCTACTGGGATATGGCATACCATCCTGACGCACCTGTCCCGCTGGAGACTGATGAAGTGCCTGAACAAAGTAGATTGCATGAGCTGGCTGCTTTCGGAAGTTGCAAGGATCTGGGGAGATATATCGATGAGCGTCGGGGCTTGCTGGTAAATATACTGTCATCAAGAGGAGAGACTGCATTGTTCGTCGCATGCGCCCGCGGCTCCTGGCAGCATATCGAGCTGCTGCTTGATAGAGGTGCGGATCCTTCCATAAAGTGTACTGCTTCCGATATCACTTGTCTCCACTGGATCTTTGCTCTCGACGACGAAAGGTG
The DNA here is from genome assembly GCF_023757985.1 of Alternaria ethzedia. Classification (NCBI taxonomy): domain Eukaryota; kingdom Fungi; phylum Ascomycota; class Dothideomycetes; order Pleosporales; family Pleosporaceae; genus Alternaria; species Alternaria ethzedia. The sequence goes on from NW_026056198.1 coordinate 1,304,968, forward strand.
TGGGATTGCTGTTCGACGAATGCTGAGAGCGGGAGCCGACATCAACGCCTTGATTCCGCCAAACATCGAGACGCCTTTCCCACATTATCCTTTCGTGTTACCTGCCGGGTCTCCACTTCATTGGGCAGTCGCTACTTCAAGTCACGACGCGATCAGAGCTCTGATTGAAGCGGGGGCCGATCCCCTCGTCCGGAACGGCAGCGATCCGTACATGTACGATGACAGAATCCGCCATTTATATGCCGTTGGGGGTCCAGATGCCGAAGGGTGCACTCTTGCAGAGTCTGGGTGTCTCGGTATGTCTCCTGTGGATTTGGCCGCAGTCCACAGAAATCCGTTCCTCTTGGAATTGATGGCGGAGCGGGAAGACCGCGTAGATATCAACTCCGCTGATGAAGAGGGTTTCTCTGTCCTTCATAGACTAGCCACGAGCCAGGTATTCCGGACAAGCAGAAGAGTGAAATTCGATGCACGCACATTTCGCGAAATGGATGAAGTTACGCCATTGCGAGCGTTGATCGAGGCTATCAAACGCTTGGGCGGAGATATCGAGAGGTCGACAAGTAGCGCAGAATCTGCATTCCAAAAGGAACAGAGATCTACCGACCTTGATAAGTCCAGCTACACGCCGCTGATGCTGGCCGTGTTGGAAGCGGACCACAGTCTGGTGCAAGCTCTGCTAGAATGCGGTGCTAGCGTCCACACCGGAAACGCGTCGCAGACCACTGCACTGTTCCATCTGTCACATAGAGCGAATGCAGAGCAACCCCAGCTGCTGCAGTGTCTCCGGACTCTTTTTGCCTATGGCGCTGATGTTCATCATTGCTCGTTGACGGGCAACACTCCTCTGCTTGCGGCAGCACAAGGCATGGGCCCCGAGATCTTCGACTATTTCCTCTCTCAAGGCGCTCATATCGATGAAAGGGATAGAACACCCCGCACTGTTTCTCCGGGAAAGAGTGTATTCGCCTTCTTCGCTTCGTTCCGTGATGACAGTGACACGATCATGCTGGATCTCCTCAGGAGATACGTTTTCGATTCGTCAGAGCCTGAGAAAAAGAGAAGGGTCATACAAGACGGTTCCGATAGTGGCAGCACTCTTCTTCACGAATGTGCAAAGTTCGCTATGTCCGGGTGCGTAAAGGCGCTACTCCATTACAGTGCTCGGGTTAACGCACTTGAGCGTAAGATCAGGTATGGTTTTCGAAATGCAAAAACGAGAGAGAAAGAGATATGGTACGAAACTCCTCTAGACCAATTGGAGGATGCTAGGGCTTTCAAATTGAAGCTGGTAGCTCAACGTAACGCGTTGTCGACCAAACAATCGGTGGCTCTTCAGGCTCGGTGCGAGATGGTGGAAGAACATTTGCGAACGAAAGGCGGGAAATCTTGCACCCCGGACTTGATTCGGGAACAATGGCCATGATGGAGTGGAGTTTGCGATCGGGCGCTGCGGTGGAGTAGTGCTGAAATTGCGTAGGTTTTCCATGACGTAATTGCCGCCGTTAGATGGCGGAGCTTGTCCCATGCTTCATCGCGTCAATGTGACTTTTGCGGACTGTCGCAAGTCAAGCACAACATGAGATGCTGAGACGATGCATGTGCGCGACAAAATCTAAAGGATGGCGGTCGGCGGTGTGGAGTGAAGTGAAGATGTAGCATCGCTACTGCTGTTTGTGGACGTGCGAAAAGGGGACTGCCGACAGGGATTATCGATAGCGAGGCAACAACGATGCGATTGCTCGGAACAACAAAGTCTTACCTTCAATCTTACTGCTTTTCTTTTAATGCGACTCTTGTGATTGTTGCTCACATAATACGACACTTGTTTGCAGAAGCGTCAAAGGGCGACGCGCGCTCGTTGCAGACGTGACATCTCCACAGTCGCGTCTTTGTCTTCATCACCCTCTGTTTACTCACCCTACTACAACTACAATCAGTGGCTCCCACATATATGAGTCAAATATAACTGTGCACGCATTCATTACTCATCAACTTCGCGAACTTCACGTCGACGCTTTGTCAATCGAACGCGCTTACTCCAGCGACTCAACATTTTCGCAACTAAACACGACCCGGATGGCCACCAAATACGACTCTGTAAAGTGCAAATCATGCACTAGAGTTCTCGCTGTGGTATCAGCCACTGGGCTTGTACCTACGACCTCGCCGGATGCCTCCCATGCAGGATGCAGCACATGTCAGCGATTTGACTCTCTGTATGACGCGATTAGAGAAGCCGATACTGAATGGGCTGTACTCGAAAACAAGCGCGACTCAATCAGTAAATCATTCGCGCGAGACAACCACAAGAGGGCTCATATGGAGTTCGACAACTGGTTGATGACTGTCGAAGCACCCGGACCAGCAAGAGACGCGCAAGATGAACCCCCCGAGGATAAGGACCGTGGAGGAGAGGACTTTATCAACGACGACAAACAAGATATAGCTGGTCCCAAGCGTCGAAGATCTTACTCGCCTACTACCCAGCGGTCTGGAGAATCATCCGATACAGCACCACATGGACAGCAAGGCATATCGCTGTCTCTCAGGCCATCGCCTAAACGATCGCACAGCTCATCAGCTTCGATATCACGCAAGCGGCTCAAATTTTCCGATTCAGTCGAGTTCCATGAGAATTACAGGACCAGTGAGCAGTATCACCGACCGAGCGAAACGTACGCGCGAGGGAGAAATGCGCCGCCTGAGGGTTCCGAGTACATGGACACTAGTGGATCGGGTCTGACCTTCCTGAAATTCACCGGTATGAAGAAAGTTGGCGTCAAATGGGTTGAGCTGAGCGAGGAAGAGCTTGCAAAGCAGAGCGAAAAAGCAAAGACTTGGGCGCAGCTGCGGAAACTTGCAACTGCAGGGAAACCAAAAGCTGATACACCGGAGGCCGATGCAGAAGTAGAGGTGAGGCATGATGACGATGCTCCTCAAGATGCTCGTGCAGCAAGACTTGCGCGAAGAGCTAAGGGAACAAGCGCGGAATCAGTGCAAGCTCGGGACACGACAAGTAGACGGGGCCGGGGCACCTTGCGAAAAGGGAAACAACCATCGCTTGTCAGTGCAGTGGATGATGTCCCAGAGACTGCGTGTGACTCTACCCTCGTCTCGAATACCACAACAACAACACATGGAAATGATCATCACTCGGACGGAGATCTAGGTCGGGTGGAGATCATCGCATCTGGAGACGACGGTCTGGAGCGAAGACATGACGCTGTTCCCAGAACAGAAACCACAGCGGCACTGGGCGCCGATCAAGTACGAGAGCCAGCCACACCCCACGAGGAGCCCCACAAGGATATGCAAGTGACTAGCGAGGCAATGTGCCAGAGTATTGCAGCTCAGCCAAACACCAGTAGTGTGGAGTCTCAACCAACAGTCGTATCTGGATACGACCAATCGCAACTCGAGCCAAGGAAGAATGCCTTGTGCACAGATCATGATGCACCGGAAATTGAGATACCTGAGGCGTCGTCTGGGTCTCGGATTCTGCGACCGACCTCAGGTAACCTTGAGGATACCGGCATCGCAAGTACGCGAGACCTAGACCTTCTCTCAGATGCTCGCCCCATTTCTGAGAAAGTTCCAGTGCGAAAGGAGGATGCTGTGCGCGAAGACCCTGGAGTGTCAACTCAAAACACGCCTATTGCTGCAGAGAAGGCTATCGCGACAGGAACATCTCTGCAACAGCCATCCGCGGAGCGTGAAGACCTCGTCACGGAGCTGAACACGTCTACATCAGCTGATAACAAGCTCCAAGTGCAGGGTCACTCCAATGTGGACATTATTAGCGCCACGATACCGCAAGACCCTGATCGCCCTCCTGCAGCCAGAATGCCCACAGAAGAAGCGTAGATCCTCACAGGGGGCATGATCGACGAAGCTGGAGACGCTGCGAGTCAATTTCTAGGTTAAAGATGCGTCCCACAGAAGGATCCAGCCTCTCTCGTGGCCGTAGAATAACAGAGTAGGGATGGCAGAGGTGGCCTCGTTTGAGCAGGGCCCTTATGTGGGTACTACAGCGTGATTAGCGGCGAGTCCGTGGCGGACACTTGCCGCCGGTCCACAGTTCGGCGTACATGCCGTGCCGCAAGCGCCGCACCTCTTGTGTATGATAGCAATAATAATTGTCGGTCTGTAGACGCCGATGCCTATGCGATTCTTCTGATGGTGTCCTCTAAATGCCATGTGTGTCTGTGCGTTTACCACACGAGAGCGATACTGGTACTGTCACTTGTACTTCCATGGAACAGGTGAGGGGGAGGAGCATCATCATCATGACTCCGCTCCATCGAATGGCTCCTCTAACGCAGCTTCTAACGCATCTTCTATTCCTTCTCGAATGCAGCTAGAGCGCTGAGCTAGAAAACATCAAGTAAGTCCTGTGCCCTTCCCGTGGGACCATTACGTCGCATTCGTCTCGAATGTCGCATTCAGGAACATGATGTATTCGAGGAAGACCCACCACTTATGGCCTCAGCTGCACCTCTACCTGACCCAATCCTCATCCAGAAAACAATTCTCCTTCTCCCAGCGTACGGGATAACGCTATGCCTTTTCGTATTGTGGCGACAACAATTTTCCTCACCGATCAATGCGCAAGTGGAGCGATGACATGGCCCAAAGAAGAAGGATTGATTGCGGCGGAAGGGCCGTTCCAGCTCTGCCGGTGTGCGTAGCCGTGAAACGTACGACTTTTCTTTCTTTGTGTATGCTGCGAGATTGCCGATACCCGGTGTTGGCTTAGATCTAAGGTATGGTGTTGATCAATGCTTGGTATTTCAGGCGGCAACTAGCCTTTTTGGGTAGTACATGGGCGGGCTATCACGATGTGGTGAGGTGAGGTTGTACGTTTTGCGACTGGGTTGATGTACGAGATTGCGAAAATGATAGAAGTTCTTGTGGGGACTTGAGATTGATAGCGAGAGTGGGACGTGGGAATGCGCATTGTTGCATGTCCTTGCGGCTTGAGCTCTGAAACCTTCTGCATCCTACTCTTGCTTGCTTTTTTTTTTGGGTCAGATAACTCCTACGTCGAAGTGACGTTGAAGGCCTAGTCTTGGCGAGAGGACTTAAAGACAGAGATAGTACGAGGCTAGAAGCTGCTGCGAAGTACCTAAATTATGTTCGACAGATTTGAGTGTAGGAGTAAGAATAGAGCCTCCTCTTGAGTTTCGGTATAGCAATTTTCGGATTCGGGTTCGCATACGTCTTCTCAGCCTTGCCCGCCTCGCTCTTGCCCTACCTAGATCTTCTCGAAGTGTGGCAACTCATACTGGACACGACACTACCCAACGCCTTCAAATCCAACCTCAACCCTTTGAGAACTTCTCTTGCTTCATGGGTGCGAAGCTCCGATCACCTTAAAAATCACCATTTCGCCGAACGAGCTCGTCGAACTTCGGCAGCGTCCAGCCGCTCGACCGCTGCCGCCTCGCAATATTTTCGGTGTCGGCCTGAGACCGGCATATACCGTTATACCAGCTCAACGTCTTCATCATGGCGACAGGAACTGCCTGCACTGCAGCCCGAGGATTGCAAAACGAAAGCTGCACGTGGGGAGCTGCGGGATTCCTTGCGGTGACGTCATGGGACCCCTCGCATCCATGGATGGATCTCACCAACGTCGACAGGGTTATCGTGTGACTGTCTCGTCAATACTTTCCAGGTATCAAGCGGCGCGATTTACCTTTGCACCCACATCCCACGTCTCAGATACCGGGGGAGGGGATGTTTTTCCCTCGAGGGTGAAGATTGCCCCCCTCAAGGTTCGGTCTTACTAGAGTATGTCATGCATGCCCACGGTTGATTCCGCGACAACGGCGAAAACACTATGAGCCCGCGACATTCCACCCACTCCCCTACCCCGGCCCGGTTCCAAGCACATGTCAACAGGACAAAACATTTTTGGCTGACGCACGCACGGTCCTCCGGTTCCATCGTTCCGTCGGATAGATCTTTCCAACCAGCTAACTGGGATTCAGGGACCCGCCAATTTACTTACCGCGACCCCAAGATCAACACCCCTCATCAAATCACCGATTTGCGATGACATCGCCACCCCAGTCGCAGACTCAGACCGAGGTTGGCCGCTCTCTCTGCCAACAAGGTCGGCGATAACAGCTTGCGGTTGATACGAAACGACCTCAGCCTGCCCGCGAAGGTGTAATGGATATTGGCAGTCGGCTAAATCGGAAGCAGGTAGCCATTAGCGCGACAACGTGTTTCTCAACACCACCAGGGCAAGCGGGATGTGGAGGGGTGGCTGGTAAAGCTCAGACCGGCTACCGTGGCCGTCGTATCGCACGCTGTCGACAGCGCCCAGCGTTGCGGCAGTCGGTGAAAGCGAGAGCTGAGGCAAGATGCGACATGAACCGAGGCGCTCAACAGCATACTTTGATCTGCGTACACAGCCTCGTGTCTAGTTCTCAAAGGCCATTCGGTTTCCAGACTGCATTTTGAATTCGACTATCGGCAAATGCCTGCATGGGCCATCGAGATGCCGTGGGGGATTGCAAAAGCTGGTATCGGCGATGGATCGGCAGCAAGCATAGTGAGTACTCTGGAGCAAGTGCAACTATCAATTGCTTGGACAATGTCTTAGCTCGAGCCCAACCACGAGGTATGCACGTTGCCATGCATCAAACTATCTCGTGCATTCTTCCACATACGGCCTAACAGGGTACTGAGACACCTTGCGCGAGCGTCTTGACCTACTGTTCCGTTGGCCGAGCTAGAGATTACTAGCGGATTGAAACTTCTGTCACACTTTGGAACGAAGTTTACGCAAGATTATTCGAGACATATCACAGGACTAGGATGCGATGGCTATTTCGGCTGTACAGAGGTCCGCAAACAATCATCTCAAAGCTCAAAGCAGTAGATCCATACGTCATAATCAGACCACAAATCTCACACCTACTTTACGCGTGTTGCGTTTCATCGCCCAACTCACGGCAAAACCCCGGAGCCGCAGGTGCTGGCCCCCAAAAGGGGAATCCGGTGATCCCTACACCATCAGCCTGCCCGCGCACTAACGAAATGCATGAAAACCTGCAGTAGCGTGCACTACGCGCCGTTAAGCCTCACTAACCTGCAGCAGGAAATCTTCGAGAAGCCCTTGTATCCTATCCTTCGCTTATCCATGGTTTTCATGGCTACGCCATCGTGCATAGTGGGAGCGGTGTCTTGCTTGCATGTGCATAGGTGCCGTAGCTGCAGCTTTAAGATTAGGAGACCTGGGAGACGCAGCCACCGTCCGGTCAGGTCAAACATCGAGCAGCTAGCGTAGTCACAGCGTTGCGGTGTACAAGATGCATAATCTTCACGCTGTAAACGCGCCGTGGGACGCCCACAGTGCTCGTCGGCCATACTTTACACAGCGAAGGATTCAAGGTGCATGAGAGTGATGTCATGGAGGCAGTTCCCGCTCGCCAGCCAGCAAACGCGTGCATATTCAAGGCGTGGAGTTATTGTGCATCATCAGACTACCAAGCATCCTCCACAAAAGCCCCCCGCCAAGACACCGAGCAGGGATACCCTGATGCTAAAGCCCCGACTCGTTACGAGGCACGCACGCACCTCGTCTGTTCCCGTCCCAGGCGTTTCCTCTAGGGACCAAACTCTAAACCACGTTTCTCTATTCGCCGAGAGAATATCACCAGAGAACGCGTCCGAAGCGATCAGCGACGCCTGCCACCAACCTCACAATTACGTGTCTTGTGACAGCAACCGCATCACGGATTGCCTAACAAGGTGACGGATAAGGTGACCTGTGATATAATGATCTTCGTTGCGCCGAAGCACCGCCACATAGGACCGCGGGCAAAGGCTCCGGCTAGCAAATTGGAGCACAACAACCATGGGTGTCTCAGACATTGCCAAGGTATAGCACGCATGTATTCAGGCGTGCGTCATACATCGCCAATCCATGCTCGAGCAAATTGGGCCGCCGTGATTGCAAAGAAAGTACAGGCCAATATATGCAGGGCTCTCGATTGTGTCTCGCGCGTAAGTAGCCATCCGGTCGCGAACCGGATCCGCACTGGCGGCGAAGGCGGAAAAGTGGGGGTTCAGATGAGACTTGCGCTCGTGGTCAAACACCGACCGGTGTAGCAGCATTTGCTAGACAACGACAAGTCTGTCTTCTGGAAGGAAAACTTCGTGCGTAGAGTTGAGAGTGGAGGAGCTAGAATCTGGCGTGCAAAGTGGGTATGGGGTACGGATGAAGCTACCCGGGTAGAACGGCACAGGCGGTAGCGGTCAAAGGGTTCAGCTTCGAAATCATGTTGTCATGTTGTTTGGTGCATCGTGGCTATAGGGTAGGGTTGAGCGAGTTTGCAGGTCACACGTGCAGACAAGATACGTGGGCAAGTAAATTGGTGTAGAGCCTGATAAGCTTCTATGGTGATTTTGTATATGTGTTATCTAGATTGGAATGGGCTAATACCGCAATCCTGATTTCTTCTAGCTATCTAACCTTCTTTCTACACGTCTCTTCAGTAATCTGAAGCATGCAGCCCGTGCGGTCGCATTGCAGCAGACCGTCCGATCATCGGCGCTGCGCTCAAAGGGGCCTGGCAACATGTGTCGGCTTGGAATGACAGTTCGTGTTGCTCTAGTCTTCCGATAGTTCCCGCACCATGGACAAGGGCCAGGCGCACGCTAGTGGCTCCTCGTAGCAGGTACTCTGCATCCCAGACTAAGCTGTCGGGAGGTACCTAGACTCATGGCTGAAGCTGACAGCAGGCTGGCGGCGGGCTTGCTAAGGGCCCAGGGGACAAAGTTTGTGGCTGGTTGGATGCCTCCAAGTGGAGTGCTCATGGTACCAGGCCCTCTGATTCTTCGCCTTGCCACTGCTCGAATAGCTGGCGCACGCGGTAGTCGGTCGCCCAACCAATGTCCGACTCAATGTCTCGTAGGAGATGTAATACGACTTGGCGCTCTCGAGCATCGCTGAGGCACTGACCAGCAGTGAACAGGGGCTGCACAGAGTGGATCCGGACCGCTTCATCTGACCGAGCGAGCGAAATGCCAACAATTTCGCGGCTGTGCTTCTGGCACATGGCCAGAACGGACTGGTACGAGTTCATGCGTGCGACGACGGTGCTGCGCCCCTGGGTGGACTCGTGTGGCTTGTTCATGAACAGGAGAATCTGCGACATGTGGTATGTCTGCATCGTCGAGGCGCACATGGGAATCGAGTACCAGACCTCTGCAAACATGGAGGCATTATCGTTGTTGAACATCGGTCCGGATGTTTGGGCGGGTGCCACCCTGGCAGAAGGTTTGAAAGTCACCGGTAGTCCGTCGTGCCACACCTGGAACTGCTTGCGGAGACTAAACCAGTAATCCAGAAGGGTCCGCTGAGGAACGCCAGCCCAACTCATGCCGGCTTCGTTTGAGACTTCGTCTCCCGCAGCCATGAAGTTGACTAGCTTGGCCATGAGCCAGACCAGGGCGTTGCAGATGAGGTCTTCCCTCATCACCTTCTCCTCGTCGGGGTAGCCGGTTGCTGTCGTGTTGCTAGGCATAATGTAGCCTCGCTCGTCGATCATGAGGCCAGCCTCTCTCCACAGCGTCAAGTCATCGGTGTCTAGCCTTGTGTTTGTCTTGTTGATGAAGGCTGCGAGCATGTCTTGTCTGGCGATGTTCCAGAACGTTGCTCGCCGAGCTTTTGATGTGAAGTTGAAGTTTGCGGATGGCATCGATGATGTGGGTGTTGGTAGTTGTAATGGCATAACATGCTCTTGTGAAAGGACAAGGAGGGACTTTGCACCATTCAGGTGCTTCGCCCAATCCGAAACGGAAGTGTCTAAGAACTCATAGACACAAAGAATAGCAGATGCGGCCAGCAGTTCGTCGGTGTTCGCTACGAATGAAGTGTTGCTGGAAGTCCGTCGTCGCTTGTGTGCTGGCCCATCGTAGGCGGAGTTTTGATGTCTTTGCTCGCACTCTGACTCGTCGGGAGAGGAGGCGACGTCCATCTTGAGAGCGTGTAGCAGTAGTGATACAGCAGTATCATAGTATACCGCTGCCTTGTGCTTCCAGTCGACCAGTGGTGCCTCGGGGTACTGCTCCATCCTAGCTTGACGCGTTACACTGCCTCCCATAACAGGCTTACGACCCTGAACACGAGCAAGAGCCTTCGCCGCACAGGCAACAGCTGCGTACTTGAGTAATGGGTTGTCACGCGCCTGTACGGGGACGTAAGACGCGAAGTAAGTGCCAAGATCGAATAGGTCCATCCAATAACCGGGGCCTTCTGAGAACCACCGGAGAAGGAACGCGATTTCGTGGTCATCTTGAGTGGACATGCTGACGTCCGAGCGAGGTGGTGATCGCCGTGAGCTTGATATCGAAACTGAGCGGTGCATGTGGTCGGCGGAGTCGTACGGTGAGTTGAGGCGAGGATCTATGGGCGGCGACGCTGTGGAAGCTGGGAACTCCATCACGGGATGTATTCTTCGGTTGCATAATGATAGAGGAGGCGAGAGTGGGGTGCCTACAACAGATGCGGGTGGTGACTGCATCAGTGGTGGTAGGCTTTCAAGGTCGGGGGTATAACAGAAAGGAACGCTGGTAGGAGGCATCTCGGGCCCCATGCTCGATGGTGTGCTGGTAACTGAATGGAAGTTGCTGTGTGTGCGCCATGAAGGTAAAGAGCGAGCCTCGAATGGACCAGGCGACTCCATGGAAGCTGTCGACATTGTGTCAAAGTCGGGTGTCCCGGGATCCAGGTACGGATTGGTGGTGTTGATGAAGGTGACTGGGTAAGGCGTTAGCCAAGCTACATGGGTTACGTGAGACAGGACCTACCATGCTTGGGGATATCCATCCAGATGGCGTCCTCATCGAATGTGTTTTTGTAGGCGTAGAAGCCCTTCAGCGAGTTCTCGTCCCCTGAGTCTTCGCCGTTCATGGAGGCATTGTGTTGGTGGCGAAAGACGATGCCTGAGGATGGAATGCATTCTCTTGAGGCCTTGGTGCATTGTCCGCACACGGGCTTCTTCTCATCACACTTCAGCTTCCGCTGACGGCAAGTGAGACTGCGGGAGGCGTCAGTGGGCGACGACGTGGAAAGACAGGTCGACATACCATCCGGTTCGTGATCGCATTTCAACGTAGTTCAATCGTGTGGGTCTTGATGCGAAAAGCTTAAGATATCATAGCCTCGAGCCGAGGGAAGTGGGTAAGAAAAAGCATCCACATGAGTCGGAGAGAGCTGCCCTATATCTATACCAGTATGTCGCGGGCGATAAAGCGTTTGATACTCGATGGTTAGATGCGGGGTCTAGCATGGGTTCGCGCCAGTTGCGGATCCACCGTCACCATGAGCAAGGTTACGAAAATCGACGAAAGGCTTGCTCCTGGGCTAGTGCAGTAATCTGAATCGCGCTCGCGTTGCTCAATTTAGCTGGTGTGTGAGAAGCCAGACCTCAGTGTAAGGAACTAACCTGGGCCCGCCGCGCCCACGCCAGGTCGCGTCAAGCGCCGCAGTCAGCCGAGCCATGGCCGAGTTGCTATGCATACACCACTTGCAGACGCTGCAGACGTGCGCTGGGGGAAGACTAGCCGGATTATGGACGCTAACTTGCCACTGAATTTAAACTTTTCTCCTGGTCGCTGCGCGTTCGGCTAGGGATGCAGGTCGGCCCTTCTACCTGGACTACCAACGCATTAGGGGCGGTTTTCCCTGTCTTCACAGCCGGAACTTCACTTCCTACAACCCCGCCAAGAAGCATAATAACCTATGGGAAATGTCGGAATAACCTCCACGACCTGAGCGAGCTTTGACGATAAGGCGCTGGAAGCGTTAACAGCGGCAGCGCGATGAACCTCTCTCATCATCGCATTTCCCAATCTTCGATGAGCACGCAAGCATCGGATGCTGGTGCGGCCGCCTTCACCGCCGCCCACCCGCCCACCCGTGCGCGCTTACGGTTATTGCAAGGGCTGTCGCTATTGCGACACCTTCTGCTTCTTCTTGGGACGTTCTGGTACCGCCTCGCCGGCGTCACTCTCCGCATCTTCCATTTCAGCATCGCTGTCGGACCCGCTGCTCTGATGGTCGGAGTCAAATTCCTCGCCAACCTCCGACTCCGAATCGGCCTGGAAGTCCTCGTCGACACTTTCGTCATCTTCGTCGGCGCTACCGCGGTTCGCTGGAGCTCCATCGTCACTGGACGCGAGGTCCTCGTCTTGGAGAGCAGCTGCCAGAATGGCTCCGGACTATATCGTTATGTCAGCACGTCTCAAGCAAAAGCGACATTGATACTCACGTCGTCCGCCATCTCGTTCTTAGTCTTGATGCCCTTTGCACGGAAGAAGTTCTCGAGTGGTTGTTGCTCCTCACTACGTGGTGTTAGCTCGGCTTTTCGGGTTGTGGGGGTGAACTCACCGATTGATGTTTGAAAACTGATGTTCAGCCATGCCGTTCTTCATGCTGAAAGTGATGTCAAATGTGCGGCTGGCGGCCATGGCTCCACCAACACGCGACATGGTCACAGAGGCAATGTTGTCCATGCTGATGTATGTCGCAGGCTTAGGGATGAACATGAAGGCCTTATCGAGGCAGAACAGATGACCCTCGTTGGCCTTGATGGAACACTTGACACCCGACTGCTCGTGGTGGCTGATGAAGTCGCGAGACGGCCTGGTGATGCGCTTCCCACTGAGTCCCCTGAAGATATCTGCCACAACTGTAGCAATCGGGGCTTCGTAGTGCGACTGAAGCTTGTCCTTGTACTTGTCCTCCAAGAGGTCCCCCTTCATGTTGAGGTCGAGATTAACTTCCTCGTCGCGCTTGAACTGCATCACGAGGAACGGGTACCGCGTTTGTCCCTGGCGAAGTGGAGGATCGAGACCGACGGTGATCAAAGTGTGCATGTCGTCGGGTTTTGGCAAAACCATAAACTTCTTGACCGAGTCGAACTGGATCTTGTAGTCGTATGTTTTACCGCGTAACCGGAAGGAGCTCTCGTACATGTCGATATCGAATCGACCTCTGCCATTGTGTTAGTATTTCTTCTGAGGCTGCAGATACGAGCGTCATACCTGGGAGTGAGATGTAGAATGTCCAAGAAAGTGGCGAATGTGTCACCGGCGACCTCTCCAATCTCGGCCTTCTCCATCAGCGTCTCGTAGAACAGGTTGGCGGCGTTGGTCTCCTCAACGTCCTCGGCCCCGGAGGCGTCTTCGCCATCCTCTGTCTTCTCCTTCTTCGACGCAGTACCGGGTATGTAGAAGCGCATCTCGACAAGCTGGTCGCGGGCGCCTGCCGACTTCTTGCCTCTGAACCTTGCGCCTCCCAGATTTCCGTTTGCGCCAGCGTCGCCATCGGCAGGCAACGAGAAGTCGACGGCGACTTCGTTCTTGCCTGCCAAATTTGTGTTGGACACTTCGGTGTAGGGGACTTCGAAGGCGGGGCGGTTGGCTACGTTGAAGGTGAGTTCAGCCTTCCCAAAGTCGGCCTTTCCCCAGTTCCAGCCGCGCAGGGCATGCTCCCGGTTGTCCAGCCCGATGCCGTACCAAGTCTTGAAGACTTTGGAGACGCGGTCGAAATCCTCCTGCTTGAAGCCATCGAGTTGTATCACGCCGTCGTTGCGCGAGAGAATCTTGACTTCGTATCCGCGTGATGCTCGGCTCCACTGCGCTTGTTGGATCTGTGACTGGTCGCAAGTGTAGGTTTCGCCGTTTGCGGGCTTCCAGCCAAAGCCGGAGTCGGAGAATCGAGTCGCGCCAGGCTTCCGCGAAAGGTTGAGGTAGATGTCGTTGAACGCCTCCCTGCGCTGTGTTAGCTCCGCCTGTCAGGTCTGTCGCGGACTTTGATTTCTTACATGTTTGCGGTCGCGTCAGAATATTATGATACTTGTGAAGCAAGACGACAACGGTAATGGGGAGTTGGAGGCGCGACGGTGGGAAGTCGTTACCGGAAAGTTGGTGCTCTCACTTCGTAAACGCGCTGTTTGCTTACCTAAATGCGCTAGTGGCAGATCGCACGTGATAGCGCGATTTCCGTCGCGTCTTCTGCAACCAACTTCACCTGCTGCCTCCATCTCCATGATGATGGCACCAACAACAGAGAGTCATTACCAGTCGCTACAGTTTCTCGGATGACTGGCCAACGTCAAGGAACTACTACCGCCTCAACGACGCACCAGACACTCCAGGGATCCACATCAAAGCTATCGCAATCATACCGCATACCAAAGTACCATCTCAATGACCTGCCCGAGGGACCAGACCGCAGTCTGAGTCAAAGACGCACTCTATTCATTCTGAGCCTCTGCTCAAGTAGCTGCACCCAGGATTTTCGTCCCTCGCGCATGCCGTCATCTAACCAAGCATCTGTAACCGATCACGACCATCAGATTGAGTCGCGCATGGCTCTGACGGACCAGACTCCGCTCTGCAACAGAAACCAGTCTCCTTCAGCCTGAAGACACCATGGTGTCACTTCATACTTTCATAGCTCGTATCGCAATTGTCTCTGAAGCTATCTTAGCCAGTCCCTGCCCATGCCCTTCTTCGAATCAGTTTGTCCTATCAGTTTGATGAGGTTTGAGTCATTTGCAGCAAGGCTTCATACCATGAACTGAATGATCGACCTGTTCTGGACTGTTCACTACTTGTGGCGATATGCCACGTCAGTTGCGGCTGTGCCCTTACAGTACTTTACGGACCGCAGCTCATTTTGCCTCAAAGCTAATATCATCACATGTTTCTAGTCACATCACCTTTATCCATATCCAGCCAACACTCCACTTGTTTCGTCGCGCACAAGGAGTTTAACTTTAGAAAGGAAGGATACTGCCTTGCCGGTGTACGCTCTGGTCATCAGTGTCCATTTTTCAGGGTCGCAGTCATTAAGTTTAAACTGACCATTGCGCTGGTACCTTCAATCACTTGCTTCAGCGTGAATATGCAATGTCATCACTTCGGCTCCGGAGCGCTTAAACGCCCTGTACACTAGCTCCTGAGCTGACCTGTCTAGACTGAAGTTTGAAGACTTCGTAAGTGACGCATGCTGAACTCGGTCCGGCTGTACCTGAAGCAACCCATCCCTATCTGGCCTTTGGAAGAACAAGGTCTGACTCGTTGCATTCATCAAGACGTTACAGATATGTCGTTTCAATGATGCGACTTGGGTTCTGGTGGATGGATACATTGACTGTAATACTCCTGGGCGTGCATGCACGCCACTAGAATGCACGAGATTAACCGGATCAACACACCCTTGGATCACCTACAATGCTCTTCCAGCCCCCACGGCTGTTATGGTCAAAGTGATGAACATTTGCCCGAGCATTTGCCCCAGATTAAGGTGTCGACGAACGACAGTAGCGTATGGCAGGAGTATACTCCGGGAGATGGTAAATGTCGCACGGGAACTCAAAATCTCGCATGTTCTGTAGCCGAAATATCTAGTTCTAGCTAGGTTACTAGGTGAAATGAGTCCACCTTTTCGGAGTTGCATCCGGATGCTCTTTTATATGTTCCGCCTCGAAACGAATTCTGGTCACTTTCAGGAATCTTGAACCGAGGCTTCTCATCTCGTATCGGTCACTGCCTGGGCAGGTTTTGGGGAACGTACAAGTCATCGCGATCTATGTTCGTCATAGATTTGAATCTGCTGTGCGAAAGTGACGGACACTCGGGAACAGTGTAATTGTTATGAGCTTGCACCCAGGTACGTATTGAGCTGGGTGAATTGCGAGCACTAAACAGCTGCAGGACGCTTCGTTAAGGGAACGGGCGCTTTCCTCAGATTCAATGACATAAGTCCTCGCAGTTGCGATACCTCTTATTCGAGAGCGTCTCCTTGCGTATGAGTCGTATGAAATGCGGAAGGTGCGGTTGACTCGTCGTCTCTAGTCTGCCTCCAGGTCATCTCAGTACCATGGGACGGCGGCTGAAAGCATCTGAAAAACAATGCAGAGCAAGAAAACATTTACGATGATGTTAATTGAAGCATCTAACAGAAAGCTTCCTATGACGCCATCTAGGTGCCTGTCTTACTCAGCATGCCCCTCCAGGTGAGCTCGGAGCTACCCCGCCATGCCGGTACTTCGCTCAGCTCCTTCGACACGACCGAACACCCCCCATCATGACACCATGACGGATACGAGCGCACAACAGGCTGAAAGCCACTATTTTGCCAATGAGCCCCCACCAAAAGATCTCAAAACGAACACGACCCTTGCGCGCGAATTCATCACGCGTCATGCCGACGAGGGCCGTCGCGTCGTGCTTGTCACTTCAGGTGGCACCACAGTGCCTCTAGAGCAGCAGACAGTCCGCTATATCGACAACTTCTCGGCCGGTACTCGGGGAGCCACCAGTGCCGAGTACTTCCTTCAAAACGGCTATGCCGTCATCTTCCTGCACCGACAGTTTTCGCTGTTGCCTTTCTCGCGACACTATTCGCACAACACGCGCTCATTCCTGGACTACATGAAGGAGGAAAATGGACAGGTAGTGGTGGATGAACAGCACCAGGACCAGATGTTGCGTGTGTTACGCCAGTACACGGAGGTCAAGCGAGAGAACAAGCTATTGATCCTGTCCTACGTGACCATCACCGAGTACCTGTGGAATCTGCGCGAGGTTGCGCAACTCATGCGTCCACTTGGACCGAAAGCCATGTTCTACTTGGCCGCCGCCGTGTCTGACTTCTTCGTACCCCAAGACCGCATGGTCGAACACAAGATACAGTCCAACGAAGAGTTCCACCAGGGCCCAGATGGCGCCCGTGGGGGCGACGTGAAGCCACCGGCTGCGCGCACTGAAGGAAAGAGTCTGATCATCGACCTCGAGCCCGTACCCAAGTTCCTCAAGCAGCTCGTTGATGGCTGGGCGCCCGATGCGATGATTGTGAGCTTCAAGCTGGAGACTGACCCTGCCCTGCTGGTTACCAAAGCCAAATACGCCCTGAACAAATACTCTCACCATCTTGTAATCGGGAATCTACTAGCCACTCGGAAATGGGAAGTTGTGTTCGTGTCCGTCTTCGATGACGAAAAATGGATACGCGTACCCACCAGCCGTAGAACGAAGAGCTTGTCAGGAATGCCATCACTTGTCGGGTTGGCCGATCCCTTGACCAAGAACGACGTCCAAGCAAGCGAATCACTTGCAACAGAGAAAGGGGTACCGCAGGGCGAGCCTTCTCTGGAAATCGAATCTCTTATCATCCCCGAGATTGAGAAGATGCACACCAAGCTCATAGACAAGACCCCTGCATAGCAATCCCAGACATGATGAGCAAGCGTTGTTTGTACTTTGCCTTCCACGGCATGTGTTCCGATACGGGTCATTGGATCGCACGGCATCTTACACGTGTTCATCAGGCTTTCAATCTACACATTACATTGGTTTTACCGCATTGCTCACTCTAGGATGACCCTCCACTGTGCCGAAGTGTGGCGTATGCTGGCGCCCCAAATAACCAACAAGACAGCACCGATGCCGACTATGCCAGCGAAGACCCCAGCCAGGGTACCGAAAGCTCGGACAAAACCCGCCTCTTCAGCCCAAGGGATTACACCGAAGAGGAAGCCAAATGCCACGATGTTCTTCAGCCCGTTCACAAGCAGCAGTACGTCCGAGTTGACTGGGAATGCGCAGTCGCTCACATACGCTATAGTGATCGTTGGCATGGCTGTGAGCGCCATCGAGATCATGCCGTATCCGAAAAAGAGCGAAACCCACGACAAGGCGTTTTGAACACCATAGCCGAACACAAGGCAGCCTGCTGTTGTGATCACCAACGGAATGCACACCAGGTATAGTCGGGTTTCCGGCTCGTAGATTCCGAGCATTTTCCTTGTTCGCCACCTACACCACATGTCCACGAGGTCACCTGCATTCAGTCAGCACGTTTCCTGGCCGCGTGGTGCTCAATTGTGACTTACCTCCTGCCCAAGCCCCGATGACATTGCCCAAGAGGCCTGGAATATTGATCAGGCCGTTGATCTGTGGGCTCCAGTTGTACGGAGGTGCTTGCAGCACGAACGGATTGAGAATGTTGACCGCGATAGTGATGACCAGGGATATGGAGTAGCAGAGAAACGCGTATATAACAGCGGGGTACACAATCATCGGCCACGGTCTGCCAGACGTTAGTATCAAGTTCCCACCCAGCTGGACTATTACATACCGTATAAACAGCTTCACCAAGCTCGTCTCCGAGACACCACTCCATAGGCTCAGCTCCTGCCTCCATGTGTTCTTTACCTCCTGGTGCAAAATACGATTGCTCGACTTTGGCCGGAGATGTTTCTCGTCTGCCATGACAATCTTATCGTTCGAAGGGCAGATGGCCACACCAGCGCCTTTGATATGCTCACGGGTGTATCGAGTCTCAGGGACTAAGAGCAGTATCGTGAGGAAGTTGAGTGCGGTCAGAATTGCAGCAATCCACTTGTGCCATCGCCAGCTGAGGTTGGTCGCGATGAAGCCGCAGACCAATGGTCCCACCGTATTACCCCCTGCTATCGCGTTCCTGGCGCACGGTCAGCGTACTGAAAAGAGCCCATGAGGAGAGGACATGTGCTCACATATAGATACCCATCTTGCTGCCTCGTTCATGCAGGAAGAACAGGTCCTGAGAAAACTTAGTCAGCTCGTCGGTCAAGATCGCTCAGCCCATTGCCCTTGGATTGGGTTTGGATATGAGCAAGTAGTACAGGATTACTCACGTTGACTATTGCAGCACCCAGAGCTTCTGTAGAAGACCCTGCGAACGCGGCGACAATGTTACTCCACAAGAGGCTCTTGAACGAATTCGCCATGGCGCCCCAGACGCAGCATGCGCACAGCAGGGCACTGGCGAACACGAAAACCGGGCGTTTCCCGAAATGATTGGCCATTGGTACCCAGAAGAAATTGAACACGCCCAAGACCAAGACGGGGTATAGAAGTAGATGCGCAGTCTCGTCCATCGGCTTATCAAACTCGAGCGAGAGAATATGGAACGCTGGCGCTAAGCCTGCGATCGAATAGTTTGTCAGGAAAGTAAAGGCGCACACCGAAGCGAATGCGACATGTTTCTTCCATCGTGGCCAGCGGAGAGGGTCGTTCGGGTCGGTTGGCGAGGGTTGTGGGAAGAGGACGATGTCTACTGGTGCACTTTCACCATACCCAGCTGCAAGCGCCGAATTAGCTCCGCGTTCAAACGGACAAAGACGAGCATCACCGTACCTTGTTGCAACACCACCGTACCGTCAGTGCGATCCAAAGCCCTCAGGCTGGTGAAATGGAAGCCCATCATGATGTCAAGAGCCTTGGAACCAGCAGTAATCTCGACCTTGGGATCCTTTACTTCGGGTAGGAAACTGCCACTCAGAACCAGGACCAAGCAGGTGCGTCGCTATCGCTTTTAGTTTTGTCTTTCATGGGCGACATGGGGAGCACCCAGCGGAAGGTAAACATTGTTGACATGTGGTCGGACGCATGCTATGTAGGGCTTACGGAGTTCCGTGCAAGGGAAGATTACAGGTGCAGACTAGTCAACCAGGAAACTTTCCAAGGTTCTCACGCGCAGCAGGCGCCAGATTTGTTGATATACGCATGCGGTCGTGTCTCCATGCTTGCTTGTTTGGTTGGCTGAATGGAGATGGCTAATATGGGTATGGGGTCTGTCTGGTGCTGACATGCTGGACGTTCATGCAGTCCCGGGACATGCGGGGCCGGTCGAGATCCCGTGCCCACCATGATCGACGGCCAGACTCGATTCTGAAGGCCCTTCTCTACAAAAGAAACGCTCAAGTGCCATGGGAGATGCCGGAGTGAAAGGCAGTAGTGTATATTCGTGCTTCGACTGCCGACTGCCACGATCCCGTTGCGTGGATCAGTCGATGGTAATGTGAATGTCGATTATGGTGTCAACAACCAACTTTGGCAGCCGTGCCAGTCCTTGTCGTACACACGATCGGTGGTAATCACGACTTCGTGAGATTGCGTCGCCATGCGTTCATCTCTTTGCTTTGTCAACCTGTGAGCGCCCTCAGTCGCTGCGCCTGTCCCTCATGAGACGACCTTGGAACGAGTCAAACATTCTCCATGTTACCTACCGCGGATGGAGATTCCCCGAGGTCTGAGCCAAGGCATCTCCACCACGCGACGAGAGGAGGCTTGCGTCATGTCGGAGACTTATCGATCACTTTAGTGACGCTCAAGAAGCCGTGCATCTTTGTTGTTGCGGCGCCATCCCGTCCCGTCTCGCTAATCGTCGCGCCAAGCCTACCAGCGTGAAGGCCGCGGGGGACTCGACCTTGGAACCACAACTTCAACTCTCCACCCAAGTCTCCCGACTAGCACACCACGGTGGATTGACTCGGCTTCTACCGTTCACGTTATCAAATCACCTTGCTAAGCTGGTGGTCGCGCGGCCAGTGCTCAGACGCTCGACGATACGGATGGAAGCCGAGCTATGCTTCCCGAATGCAACGTTGGACACATCGCAGAACATGACACGGCGGGGCAGTTTGGATGGATCATATCGCGAGTGATCGATTTCAGTATGAAAGGTTTTCTTCTCTGATGACGCTGACGTTCGCATCTATGGCTTTATCTGACGCGACAGCTCGTTTTTCCTTACGCCACAACGTCTCGGATTGCGCGCCCAGTCGTCATGAAGCTGTAAATGTATCTTCGTCATATCGTCCTCTTCAGATTGCGACACGAATCATGTGCGGTCTTTTCTTCTTCCCTCGAACAATGAAGGGTCTCAGAATGAACATGGAGTTACGTTTCAATGACGCCGTACGACAAGAACGAGATCCAATACAATACCCCACGGCCATGTCTACGACCGCACAAATGAGTCCGAGTGACACGACTTCTTTGCTAGCTGAATTGGGTGGATATACTGCATTTGTTCCGATTCCCCATGGCGTCCGTCAAGAGGATCAGCACAGCCATCAACGCGCGCTGCAAAGCATACCGCATGCGCAGGCATATTTGCAGCGTTTTAGAGCGTTTCTCGACAGACGCCATCGCATGCTGACAAGACAGTGCTTCCTTGCACCTTTGCTTTTCGCCCATGAACCCTGCCCATCGGGTCCACGGTGACGCCTTGCGTTGCACGGCGTGGCGCCTATTGGACCAAGCACATATCGCATTCCCGCTAAACAGCCAAAGAGACGCGGAGATCTTACTGCTACTGCACGTTCATCGACCGAAGATCAATAGAGTACAGCGCTGTCGAATCCGCGGATGCGGCGCAACGTGACGCTTGATCCTAGCCTACACCAAAGTCTCTCTATCGGAGTGTATCCCCGCCACCGCCAAAGCATGGTGACTTGTTTGGATTAGACTTATAACCTGATAACCACCCTGTCTCACCGCTTGGCCCCGGTACCCTGGACTCGCACCAGTATATATCGTCTACGGACCCAGACTCTTACCAAAGTTTCTTCGCATCATAGGCCCAACACCTCCCTTTCCTCACGCTATCACTCCTCACCATTTCCAACACTGAAACATAGCCGCTATATGGCTACATCGACTGTGGCCAGACTCGCGCCCCAGAACTCTCCAGCCCTAGCAAGAAACCCATCACCTTTCATGGATCCCCGACCACCACCAGGAAATCCAGCGACGACTGCGGAGATGTGGGACAGGTACGAGAGGCAAGCTGTGGAGACGGCCAGAACGAGAGAGAGGACTATGCAGCCACCACAGCCCCACCGCATAGTGATTCCAATCAAGGACAAGAGGCATAGACCAAACGACGTTTCACCAACAATACCGAGCTTCGACTTCAGAAGACGTGGCCATACAACAACGGTATCGACTACGTTGGCTACCTGCAAGTCCTGTACACTTCCCATCACCTATGTCTCTGGAGTTTGCGAAAGCTGTACAAGAACCATCATCTTGCCATCTACCAGCGGCGAAACCACTCCGCCTATCAGTCCAGCGTCTCGGAACTTCGCCTCTACTGACCTCATTAAACTGCGCAAGAACTCATATGGGGAAGATGTCAACATCCGAACATCAACAACATCATCGCGACGAACGTCGTACTGTCCACTACCAGCGCACCTTGCAGACCCCTCATTCCGGCTGTCCACACTACAGCCACCCCCCGAACTGGAAGCTTTCTCCAACGACCCCATACGAAACAGAAGAAAGACATCTCTCACAGACCCCAACGAGCCATTCCTGCGTTTACAAATTGCGCAACAAGCACCTTTACCCCGGTCTACAATGAACTCACCACCCATAACCCCTACATCACCACCGCCATGGGCAACCCATTCTCGCTCTTCCACGCGACGCTCCAGTCTAGCAAACGCGGCAATACTGCCAAAGCCCGCCTACCCCCACGCGCGCACCGACAGTGTAGCTCTATCAGAATACAGCACCCTCTGCCCCATCCAAACCACACTAACAACCAAACTGGAAAACACAACCAGCGCCTGGGACGACTGGGACAGCGATAACGATGACGCGGATAGAGCGGGTCTCGCGAGCTGGATGGGCCGGCGCAAAACCAAGGGTCGAGGTAGTGGGCCCAGGGAAGGCAAAGGCAGTATGGACAGCACCGAGAGCGACAACGACGCCACGAGGCCCAGTCTGTGTCTGAGAGAGACACCCAAGAAGGCAAAGAAGAGCATGAACATTAGTAAAGAAGATCAAGGGCTGGAGCGCGCTAGGATTGAAGCCGCTGAGAATGCGAGGGCAAGGCGGCGAGACGCGGAACAGAAGCTTGCGAAGAAGAAACCGAGTGGGTTTATCAGGGCGATTACCTGTGGGAAGAGCGATACTGATGGGTAAGTTTGTATTACGCGGTTACTGCTTTCCTTGCATTTTGGGTTGAGCAAGGTGTTTATGATGGGCGATATTTTTAAGGATGATACCACGCAAAAAGGTTGGACTGGTGTTGAGGTATTGGGTTCTATGGTATACATGTTTTACGACTATATAGGCGATTAAGCTATCTTAACTCATAACGTATAATATATTATTCAGAACAAGTTCATGTCCATTCGTTGTGACTTGCATTGTTGTTGCTGTCGCGATCTCACCCAGCGATACATTCCTACTTCTCCACAACAGTGAGGAAGTACCATCACAAACCCATCCACCCCATTCATCCCAACAAACCCATTCCTACATTTCCAACCCCATACTCGAAGTCAACACACACACCCTCCACCGCTAAACGCCCTCCTGCACATTCCCGCACCCGCATCCACATACTTACCTACATACCTACCTTCCTATCTCCCTCCCTGCTACCGAAGTCGCGTACACCCAGCCGCGCGCTCCCGCGCACTCCACCCGGTAAGAGGTGAGAATGCGGGTAGGCGAGCGGTGACCCCATCGCTAGTCTTCACAGGGTCGTTGGCCGAAAAGCCCGCGTAGGGTGGTAGGGGTAAGCGAGGATGCTGTGGGAGGCGGTGATGTGGGCTGGGTACGACTGACGAGGCGGGTGTGTTGAGGTGGGGTGGGGGGTTTAGAAGTCCGGTCGTATGGTGGAAGGTGGGTGGGGTGGACCAGACGGTGGAGTGGATTGCGAGGGTATGCGACTGAGTGCGAGTATGACAGTGCAAGACATAATCATAGCTCTGCTACAACCTCATCCACACTACCCATCACCATCACCATCATCATCATCAAACCCCATCAACCAACTCCCTAACACCACCTACCACCCTCCCGCGCAATGTAAAACCCATGTATCAACGTCGCACAATCGCCCGCCTCGACCGAGGCCGTGGACATCTGATCAAGCTGGTGGTATGTGAAATGCGGATGTTGTGGCTACGCTTTGTGCTGCAAAGCATCGGTGAGGTCACCATAATGAATTAGACGCTCCGTTGTGTAACGTGTTGCGGGGCTGAGCGGTTGTAGGCGAGCGTTACACGAAGGGGGCGGGTGGGCGGTCTGGGCTTCTGAGGTTTGGGGTTGTTTGTGCGTGCGTGCACTGTCTAGGTTTGAGACCTGGGTGCTGTGTATGTGGTTAAGAGTGTGCGCGGTGTTTGGATGGTTAGTTGTAAGTTGGCGCTGGGGTAAATGATGGTTTTGCGCAAGACGGTAGATAGCTGGACAGGCTGCGATATCGCAACTTCGAGATGGTAGTATGCGCTCTCGCATCACAAGTGGCGGTGTGGAGGCACGATAGGCGTTGGCCACGTCTAACAACTCGTCGCACAGTGGCGGACGCACCTACAATCGCTTTGAGCTTGTCGGTGCACATGTCAGCTGCCAGTTAGCAGGGCGAAGATGTCAGTTGTTTCGGATATACCGCCTTGACCTTGGCTTCTAGGAATCTTGACTGAGCCCACTGCAGGGTGTGCTTTCGACGACAAATTACAAGTGTTGATGGAAGGGCCAGCTGCATGTTTCCGTTTTCTTCATCTCCTGGCGTGCGAAGACGGATAAATCAGCGCTGTAGAGTTTCGAGGTTGAAATGTCGTTCTTGGCCGCGTGCGAAATGTCGAAGTTAAAGTTTGATCACACTTCAATCTCCATATGGTTTGATAGGTTGACAGCGGGAGAAAGGAGGTGATGCAATGCTGTTGTCAACTCATCAGGCGACACGCGAGGGTTGGAAGTTGCGAGTAAGTCGACTGAGATTGTGTAGTTTCGCACGAGCGTGTAGAGTGAACGTTGGAGGTCTCGGGCGGGCCGAATGTGACTAACAATTAACAGTTACCAAAATCGTCTTCGGTTCTGCACCCCCTAGTCATGACCATGACATTAGCAGTAGGAGAATGCGAGGACCATGTGATGCTGACCGTTGGGTTTTGGGTTGAATTACCACGCCGGCATCCGGTCACTTGGCCCAACGTACTGCACATAGTTACTCCTTTCCAGATGAGAAGACGTCATAGTCCACAATCGATACGATTCGGAAACCACGAGGTCCGAAATTTCGACGAGACAAAAGTTGCGGTCGTGTTGGCAAGCTCATGCAAGCTCAAAACTAGCAGCAAGCCTTTCAATAGTTTGGGGCCCATCAACGACGGGCTTCTCACTACTTGGACCGATTCTGCCGCGGGTAGAAAGGTACCTGAACTACCGACAAACACCACAGGGCTTGCGGGAATAATGGCGCGGTGCCATGAAAGCCCGAGGCGTGAAGACAAGGAAGCATGAAGCTGTTTGAGACGTTCTAAATCGGTACAACTGCCCGACTTAGCCCTGCAGTATGTTTTGATGAGTTGTCACAGATCACGAACAAAAGAAATCGCTGAGCGCAAACATGTCAGAAGTCAAGTCGGGTGTCGGCACACAATCGGGAATTTGTGAAAAGAGGGGTGGGCGACGAGCATGGAGGTAGTGGCGGTGCTGGACGAGGTGGTTGGCGCGGGGTGGCTGCACGCCTTGGTGAAAGTTAAGGCGGTCGGTCAAATCTCAATACGTCGGTGTTGTTCCGGCATTGGCAGTCAGCAAAAGGCGCGACGCCTGAAGCATGATGGATGCGATAGAATTGGCACGGTGGCGTGAGCGTCTCTCGTGATCTGCCACGAGGTAATTTCCTTACGAACTGCTCATTAATCGATACGCGGACGGGCCAGAGATAGAACTGATCGTCTTGCATCATCGTTGCCTGTCGTTGCTTGTAACCGACCGCGCGGATGTCACCAAAGCTTGTCGCTTCGTGTCGGGTCCGGAGAACGCGGCACTGGTGATAGTGATGGCCCACCTTGTGGGCTAGAAGGATGGCCGGTGTGTGTGGGAATACGGGAGCGGCCAGGGTCTAAGAAGGCCCGCCGGAAACCATGGAAGCGTTGTCTGTGAGGGCGGCGTCAGCAGCGTGAGATTTTTGTTTGTTGACTGCTTGAGCGCTGCTGGGCGCAGGGTTTTCTTTGACCTTTGACGCAACACGCAGGTGCGTGTCTTGGTGTTGCCAGTGTGTTGGTCGCACCTTACCCCTGACGCAGGTTGTTCTGTCAGACTAGCCGGATCGGGCGAATCTGTGGGGTCGCTTGTTACCGCATCGGGCCAGATGGCTGCCAGGCGAGCCGTGGGCGCAATCTCTTCGACGCCAGCTGGCCAGCGCCTGAAGCTTATCTGGCGTTAGCGAAGGCTTGAGTTCTTCCGTCTGCTTGGTGACAGCGCGACAACGTTGTCAGGACGATCCTGCGTTGGCGGGTTAGGCCCTGAGTTCTGCGTGCCTTATCAATAGCGCCGCTGTTGCGTTCCACCTTTTACGAGGGCACATGTGGACGTTCAGCATCACCATCCCCACCACATCATCGGATCAGGCCCAGCGCATGCCGCTTGCCGTGCTCCCCTCTCGTCGTGTAATGCGAACCAATCCCTGCGCCCAGAAATAGAAGCTCGACGAGGCCAATCCCCGCGATGATCTTACCGCACAGCGATGGCATTGGCTGCGCTAGGGTGGAGATTGCCGCTCGTGCCCCTTAGGGCTGTCCTGAGCAATACCGTTATTGGTCGATGCGTCCAATGTGTGCCTGAATTTTCCTTTTCCAGTCGCAAAAGGCCGACGCGATGACTAGCATGGCTGAACGTCCTTCGTATACGCGGCATCGTCGTAGGTACTTGAATCTGGGCGCGCCCGCTGCTATCCTCCTCACCTCCATCGCTGTAGGCGCATCTCAAGTACCTGCCTTCAGCACTTCATTCTTTACCACCTCTCGGCCGCTGTCACTCGTTTCCAGCTGCCTTGACCCCATACAGCAAACCTCTAGTAATACTTAATTTGTTTTCGCTAGGTACGTACTTTCCTTGTGTTTTCGCTACCGCGCGGGGCTCCGCAGCCGCTTCCCAAAATACGTTGTTCTGCATGCTGGTGTTAGCCTTCTTTTTCGCTACACCAACCTCGCCATGCGACGACGTCCTACCCGCCCGCCAAAAACCAACTCCATAACCGTTGTGCCGCCGCCCCTGGACTTTCAATGCTATCCATTACCTACTTATACCCCTGCTATCCTCATTCTACAACGACATCGCGGATGACTACCCGGCCACATCTGTCGGCTTACACACTCTTTCTACCACACTCGTTTCTAACACCCTGCCTAGGTGAACCCTCATAATGAAGGCTTCTCTCTTCGGCCTCGGCGTCCTCGCCGGCCTGGCCAGCGCAAACATCAACTTCCTCTGGGTCAACCCCACATGCGACCACCTAGACCCCAACACCCTCTGCCTGACTGGCCAGCACTGCGACGAAACCGACTGCTGCGTACCTGACCTGAAGAGCGAGTACTCCAAGCTCGTCTCGCGCTCATCGCGCTCATCTCTTCGCGTTGTTCCCGCCAAGAGACAGGCTGCCAAGTACTCTCAGGACGGAAAGTGCGGCCCTGCGAACGGCAACCTCCTCTGCGACCCCAACAGCACTGTCTACAAGGGCACATGTTGCTCGCAGTACGGCTGGTGTGGAAGTACCGCCGCTCACTGCACACAGGGCTGCCTGTCTGGCTGTGACAACGGTGCCTCCACGCCCGCTCCCCAGCCTAGCAAGGCTACCACTTCAGGTGCTGCTAAGCCCAGGGACGACGGCAGGTGCGGAAAGGACTTTGGTGGCGCTACATGCGATGCCAACGGTGCTTACGGCGGCTGCTGCTCGTCTTACGGATACTGCGGTTCCACCGACGGTCACTGTCTCGCTGCCAATGGATGCCAGAACGGATGCAAGGGCGCCACTGCTACTCAACCCGCCAAGGGCAACCCAGCCCCTGTCAGCAGCCGTCCTCCCTCTACCACCACATCCGGCGAGCCAGTTCTTGGTAAGCCCTCGACTGCTCCCGCTTCCAAGCCCACCGGCGTCGCCACTACTGATGGCAGCTGCGGTGCCAAGTTCGGTAACACTGTCTGCGGCAACTGGGCCCAAGGTAGCTGCTGCTCCATGTACGGCTACTGTGGTAACACCACCTCTCACTGCGGTGAGGGTTGCCAGAACGGTCCCTGCCTTCGCGCTCCCTCCGTTCCTGCTCCTGCTGCCAGCCCTGCTCCTCGCGCCGCTAAGCCCGGTAGCATTCAGCTCAAGGGCCGCTCCGGTGTCCCTGCTATGCACGCTGGTCTCATGCCCAACGGCAAGGTTGTTTTCCTTGACAAGGTCGAGAACTACACTGAACTGAAGCTCGGCAACGGCCAGTACGCCTACTCTTCCGAGTGGGACCCCGTCACTGACAAGCTCACCCCCTTGGCCTACAAGACCAACGCCTTCTGCTCCGGTGGTATCTTCCTTGCTGACGGCCGCTTCGCTTCTCTCGGTGGTAACGCTCCTCTCGACTTCATTGACCCCACTGTCGGTGATGGTTTCAGGGGTATCCGTCTCCTCAAGCGCTCTTCCTCTGATGCTTCTCTCGATGGACAGGCCTGGAACGAGCCCGGTCCTCAGCTCGACACTCCCCGCTGGTACGCTTCCGTCCAGATCATGCCCGACGACTCCATCTTTGTCGCATCTGGATCCAAGAACGGTCTTGACCCCTCAAAGCCCGAGAACAACAACCCTACCTACGAGATGCTCAACGCCGACGGTTCTCCTCGCGGAGTGAGCAAGAACATGGAGATTCTCAGCAAGAACCAGCCCTACTACATGTACCCCTTCATGCACCTGATGAAGGACGGTAACCTGTTCGTCCAAGTCTCCAAGTCTGCCGAGATCTTCAAGGTCGAGACCGGAAGCGTCGTCCGCATGCTGCCCGACCTCCCCGGTTCCTACCGTACCTACCCCAACACCGGTGGATCCGTCATGCTCCCTCTCTCATCTGCCAACGACTACAACCCCGACATCGTCATCTGCGGTGGTGGCCCTTACCAAGACATCACTGCCCCTGCTGACCCATCCTGCGGCCGCATCAGGCCTCTCGATGCCGACCCAGAGTGGGAGATGGACTCCATGCCCGAGGGCCGTGGTATGGTTGAGGGAACTCTCCTCCCCGACGGTACCGTCGTCTGGGTCAACGGTGCTCAAGAGGGTGCTCAAGGTTTCGGTGTCGCCCAGGACCCTGCTCTCGAGGTCCTTCTGTACGACCCCAACCAGCCCAAGGGCAAGCGCTTCACCACTGGCCCTGCTTCCACCATCGCCCGTCTCTACCACTCTGTCGCTCTCCTCCTCCTCGACGGTACTCTCCTGATCTCCGGCTCCAACCCCGTTGAGCAGCCCATCCTCAAGCCCGACGCCAAGAACCCCTTCGTCACCGAGTTCCGCAACGAGATCTACACTCCCCCCTACCTCCAGGGCAACCCCACCCGTCCTTCGGCTGTCCAGATCTCCCAGAAGGAGCTCAAGGTCCAGCAGCAGTTCAACATCAAGTTCACTGCTCCTGCTAACGCTAAGAACGTCAAGATCTCGCTCTACTACGGTGGATTCGTTACCCACTCTGTCCACATGGGTCACCGCATGATCTTCCTCGACAACACCGGCTTCAAGGCCGGCGCCACCGCCCAGAGCTTGACCGTCACCATGCCTCCTAACAAGGCTGTTGCCCCTGCCGGTCCTTACGTCATCTACGTTGTCGTTGATGGTGTTCCCGCTATGGGACAGTTTGTTCACGTTTCGTAGAATGGGTCTGTGAATGAGAATTGGATGAGACGAAAGATGTAGCTGATTGCGATAATATTCCTTGTATCATCCTTGAATTGAGTGGTTTATTTTCGCATTCGTGCATGTGTTATGGTGGATGGCTATTGATTAATTAGCGATGCATGTCCTATAGAAATTAAAGAATTGTCATGATATCACTTGTTGCCTACGTTGATGTTTTGTGTTGTGTGAAGTTCATTAGGTGACACTGAGATGCCTACATACAATCGTGATGGTGATATCTCACACCGTCCTACGCCCTTGTCGTCCCCAGGCATACATATGAGCCTGACGCTCACACACCCAAACCCCCAACTTAGCCGTCCAGCTCCCCCTCATCCTCACTCTCGACCCTCGCCCTCTTACTGTAGTCCGCAAGCGGACTCGCGCCCTTGCGCTTACGACCCACGACGACGTTGTCGGCCTTCAGGCCCCCCTCACCCTTCTTCTCCCCACCACCACCACTCTTCTTCTCACCACCCCCCTCCTTCCATCCCTTCTCCTTCCGGCCGCCACCCCCCTTCTTCCCCCCCATCCAATCCACAGCATCAACAGTCATACTGCCATGATACATATCTCTCAAGTCCCTCGGGACGTGAACGCGGGCATCACCGATGATCTCCCACATCCACGCCATGGACTCCCGCATCTTGGGTGCTTCCCGTCTCATCTCGCTCAGGGCGTCTTCCATGACCGCCACCCGGTTCTTGAGGGCCTTGATCGTGGCCTTGGCGTCGGCGGTGGCGGTGGGGTCGGGCGGGGCGGAGACGGTACCGGCGGTGGCGGTGACGGCGTCGGCCATGGTGGTGTTTGAGGACGACGATGGCGTGGTAGATGTAGTCACGACGGGAACGGGGAAGTGTGTAGGCACTACAACACTTTTCTTGACGCTCTCCAACTACAAACGAAGACATGTAGTCAGTAAACATATCCCATCCATTCCGTTCCAGACAGTGCCAACAAACCTCCTTCCTCAACTCCGCATTCTTGCGGCAGACACGGTACGCTTCCTCGGCAATCTCCTGCGGAGAAGCGTAGTTGTCGAGGCGGGCGCGGATGCGCTGGGTATCGGGGTCGTACTCCATTGGTACTGAGGAGCGGAGTTTGCGGGTGTAGGGTAGCGATTTCTTGATGTACTGCTTGAGTTTGTTTTGGGTGAGGCCGCTGCGGGTGCGACGACGGCTGGGCATGTACTGATGGAGTGTGTTAGGATTGTGGGCAGGGGATCACAGTAGAGGGCAGCAGAAGAGGTTCGGCTTGTGTGAGGTGTTGCGAGGATGGAGGAGCGCGAGCAAGAGTTGTAATATTAGGCTGCGAGTAGAGATTTTTGTTAGTGCGTTTGCGCGTTTGCATTGGGCTGGTTTTCACTTTCACTTTCACTGGAACGTGGTGGAAGTTCAGTGTTGACGTCAGAGTGTAGGTGGGCGGGCGCGATAGGAGATGGATGTGCAGAGACCGAACATCAGACCGCCTCAGGAGACGGTGAGACGGGGTTGATTCTGGGCCTCTTATAGCTACTCAGTCAATGGTTCATTGCCAGGCCTCTCCGCCGGTTCCTTCTTCTCTGGCTTCTCCATACGCCTCCATAAACCCAGGAAGCCACCTCCGACAACCATTTGGCCAGCTTTTGGTCGGCACACCATGACCCATTTCTCCTCCTGTTTGCTCAGATCTTCTTTTAGCTCGTTATCCCGTCCTTCTTGGCCTGATTCCGAGTCTGCGCTTTCATCGCTCGAAGGCTCGGAAGGTTGCTCTGGCTGAGCCTTCTTCATGGGCGCTCTCGGTCTGACTGCGCGAACATCCCACTCGCGGATTGTGCCTGCTCCTAGCTCAATGACCTGGTCAAGGAGGTAGGGCATCTTATGTTCCCGAATAGCTTCGACACATTCAGCGATCTGGGTGATGCTTGGGTTGAAGACAGCGAGCATGCCATTGACGTGCAACGCAGGAGCGACATTGGCGAGGTGGCTTGTCGCATTGGGAAGATCCAGAAACACGTGAGTCAGGAATGGCTCCTCGGTCTTTCTCGAAGCTCGCTGTTTGGCGATCCACTCAGACACGTCTCCTACGTGGAAGTCGACGTTGCCCGCGTACATGCCATGTCGGAACCCTTCGACTATCTTCTTCGCATGTACTGAATGCTTGCTGGATATATCCAGAGTATGTATGATAGCGCGACGGTTCTGCTTCCATGACGACAGTGCTGATTCCTGTAGGTCTGATATGGACTCGCCGAGGTATACCGCGTCTTCTGGTTCTTCTTGGGTATTGACATAGGACGGCGTTCTTGGAACTGGAGGGTTGCCGGCATGTACAGCGCGAGAGAGATGCAGCGTCAGCGCTCCATGGCCTGTGCCGGCTTCGAGGATCTCAAGAGGTGGTTCGGTGCTGGGGGTAGCGGACGGAGTATCGACGTGGATGTCGAGTAGGGACACTATGAGGTTGGTATCTGAAGGGTAGATCTGTATTATGTTAGCATGAGTCTTCTGTCTCGTCGTGGCATGGCATACGCACTGGAGTAACAAGGCGCGGTGTCAATCTGACATATTCGGCCAAGGTAGGCTCATAGACGCGAAAGGTGTCGCCCTTGTGGGAACGGACAATTTGCCGTGGCTCCTTTCCAATAACATCCGCATGCTTGACGACGCCTCGGTGTGTGCCAATGGTCTTGGACGCCTGCAATTTCACGAGGCGCCCATCTTGCGTCTCTTTGCTCTCGCGCAAGAGCACAACATCGCCTTCTATGCGCCTGTGAGCTGGGTCGGAGTGGTGGAGGCGGAGGTCTTGCCTTGGAAAGCGCGATGGAGGCAGGAGCTACTGGTGAAGTGTCGCGCACGCGGTCGGAGTGCAGCACGGCGTAGCTGGTGGAGAGAAGATGGTCGCATGGCTTTGTAAGAAGAAAGATGTCAGATGCGGAGGTGACGCCTTCTCCGCAGCAAGCGAGCCGCGACCGCAGGAGGGCACCGAGTATGCTCTGCAGGCGTGGGAATGCAGTAGATCTTACATAGATAACTGAGTCCTTTTCACGTAGCTTCTGCCTCTGCTACGTCGTATATCAGTATATCAGTATATCAGTATATCTACTCTACTGTACTGCATAATGCACAACGTCACAGCGGTGATTCTAATCCCTGCATCGCCATTGACGATCCGAGACTCCAGGGTTCGGCCAAGAACAACATGGAGCACCTGCACACTTCCAACGCATGCGCCTCGCCCAACACGCTTGACTTCACACCCTCAGCAAACGATTCAATGTCATGGAGATGAGCTCGCGTTGCTGCGAAAGACACATATCCTAAACCCGACGCTGGCTCTATGCGCCACTACTCACACCTTCGGGAGCCTCCACCATGACGCGCCGCATAGTACGCACAGCATAACCCTTCTCCCGGCAGCACTAACAGTCCCAGGTACGGACGGGCATCCAGCTCATAGCCCTCACCATCGTCGTCTCCCTAACCATATTCTTCCTCGATAACCGCTACCGCGTCCTCCCCCAATCCGTCCACAGTCACATGCCACTGCACCACGATGGCCTCGTTATCACCGATATCACCGTACAGACATGTTCGACCATCAATCCCCTCTCCAAGTGCATGCTGGACCAGAAGAAGTGGCATCGTATAGAGAAGGACCTGTACCTCGGCTCCGGCTGGGTCACCAAAGGATACGTCCACATCAAGCGCAAGCGGGAGGAGGAGCTCAAGACAGAGGACAAAGTTATCATCGACGTTCGCACAGGCAAGCTTGATCCCTCTGTGGGGGAGAAGGCCCAGGCGTCGGAGAAGTGGGAGTCGCGCCCAGCTGGCCTCTGGATCAAGAGGTCGCTGAAGCGTCACGCGAGTGACGACAAGAAGGCAGTGACAGCCGTTGATATACTTTTCGGCGCCGATGCAGTAGAGCCACGCCCTGGCTGGGAGCTGGTCAAGAACGGAGCCCTGCATCTTGAGACGGGCAAAGCAAGCACAGATCCTCGCCTGAGCATACGAAGAGGCCCAGCAGCCAAGCTCGAGAAGCCCGTACCCAAGATCAGAAAGGACGGCAAATTCAAGATTATGCAGATCTCCGACCTGCATCTCAGCACTGGTCTCGGCCACTGCAGAGACGCAGAGCCGCCAGGCCACAACGGCGGACACTGTGACGCCGACCCCAGGACTATAGAGTTTGTGGAGAGGGTGCTAGACGATGAAAAGCCAGACTTTGTAGTTCTGTCTGGCGATCAGGTCAACGGCGATACAGCACCCGATGTGCAGAGCGTAGGGCACCTCCCATCCTTTACATGACACAAAGCTAACCATCTCACAGGCCATGTTCAAGATAGTCGAACCCCTCGCAGAGCGCAAGATACCGTACGCAGCCATCTTCGGCAACCACGACGACGAAGGCACCCTCTCCCGCCACGCACAAATGGACCTCTACGACTCGCTCCCCTACTCCGTCAGCGAACCCGGTCCAAACACCATCGACGGCGTAGGAAACTACTTCGTCGAGATCCAAGCCCACAGCAGCAAGCACTCCGCCCTAACCCTCTGGTTCCTCGACACACACGCCTACTCGCCAGACGAAACCCACTACCGGGGCTACGACTGGCTCAAGCCCAACCAAATCGACTGGTTCAAAGCCACCGCCGGCGGCCTAAAAGAAGCACACAGCCACTACACGCACAAACACCTCAACATGGCCTTCATCCACATCCCCCTCCCTGAATACGGCAACCCAGACAACGACCGCGTGGGAAACTGGACCGAACCCATCACCGCACCTGCTTTCAACACGCACTTCAAAGACGCCCTCGTCGAATACGACATCAAAGCCGTCTCCTGCGGCCACGACCACGTAAACGACTACTGCGCCCTTTCCAAAGAACCCGAGACTGGTGATCCAGAACTCTGGATGTGCTATGCAGGTGGTAGTGGCTTTGGTGGCTACGGGGGTTACAACCACTTCCACAGGAGGTTAAGGGTGTTTGAGATCGATACGAATCAGGCGCGCATTGTGACGTGGAAGAGGTTGGAATATGGGGATACGGGGAAGAGGCTTGATACGCAGATTATTGTCGATTCGGGGAATGTTATGCCGATACAGGTTGCGAATCAGGAGTGAGATGGGGGAAAGTGGTTGTTGCACGTTATGGCGTTTGGGTGTAGGGGTATGGATGGAAGGAAAATCACCGCTTTTATGTTTGGGATTAGCGTTGAGATGTGTACGGGATACGTCAAGACGGCTTGTTAGTCTTCAATTGAAAGTTCAAATCCATTTGTGTAATCATTCCGTGGGAATGCGTGTGTGCTTCTGTCTACCTCGTATGACTGTGTTTTTGGCTAAAGTAACAGTACTGTATTCTTCTTTTCATTTCTCATTCAATACTCCCATCTATACATCATCCCTCAGATGAACGTCCTCATAAACTCTCCCAATGCCATGATAGCCATAGCCTGCCCATACGGCATACTCGTAATCTTGATATCCTTATAATGCTGCAAATCATGCCCCATACCCGTTCCAAAACTCGTCTCCGTCAGCTCACCCTCCGCACTAATCTTGCCCATCACAGCCTTGATAGCCTTAACCGCGCTCTGCAGATACACATCCCCACTAATATACCTCTTCCGACACGCCTTGAGCATGCCATACGCAAAGCCTGCCGTAGCAGACGCCTCCTCATAGCTACCTTCCGACACGGGGATATCGAGAAGAGTGCGCCACATGCCGTTCTTGCCCTGCAGTTTAAGCAGCGCCTGGCATTGCGACTCGAGGATACCGATGAGGAACTGGCGTAGCGGATCCGTCTCCTTGAGATCAAGCAGTTCAATGAAATCCGGAATCGCAATCGTCAACCACGAGTTTCCACGCGCCCACCGTGCGCGCGCAAAGTTATGTCCGACTTCCAAGCCGCCCTTGTCTTCCCACTTCCAGCCGTGGAAGAAGAGGCCTGTGGATGTGTCGCAGAGGTACTGGCAATGCAGGATGAATTGGCGCTTTGCTTCCTCGACGTATTCCGGTCGGTTGAGTACCAGACCAATCTTAGCGAGGGGCAGCGCGCTCATCATGAGGGTATCGTCCCAGAGTTCGTCTTTGTTGAACGAGTTGTATGTCTCGTGTTGGAAGCCGCCGAATTTGGTGCGGGGCAGACCGTGCATCACCCATTCTGCCCATGTATCTAGCCAAGGGACGAAGGTCTTGTTTCCGGTTTCTTCGTATAGGTATGCTAGTGTGAGGAAAGGGCTCATGGTGTTGATGTTCTTCGTTGTGCCTTTGCTGAGTTGCTTGGTGAACCAGCCTTGCATGATGTCCATTGTCGCTGTGCTGCCTGTCAGAGTGTAGTAGTGCCATAGGCCGTAGAGACCGATGCCGTGTGTCCACTCCCAGCCGTCCCAGCCTTTGGTGTCGATGATGCGGCCATCGTCGAGTTTCAGCAGGAACTCGCCGGTTGTGTCGTTGATGTTGATCAGGTTGTGGGTTAGGAGGAGGATCTTCTCGTCTATTTGGCCTTTTGTGAGGCCGTGGACTGTGAGTGTGGACATGGTGGGCGCGTTTCGTGATTACGTCGCGTTCGCAGCGATTGTGTGGTGGGATGTGCTCGCAATTGAATGAGGATTACAGCAACAAGGGATTGAGGAACGTAAGTCAAGAACTGGAAGGAGACAGCAAAGAGAACAGATATCGTCACACGCGTAGTCTAGCAAGTGGGTATTAGATACAGGCCGTCGGTCACACGCGTCGGTAGAGCTCAACCCAGGAACAGAGCGGGGAGCAAAAACTGGGGAACGCTCAGGGTCCTCAACCGCGTAGATTGCAACGATGCTGCATGTCACTCTCAGATTTCGTGTCCTGTTGCACCGACTCGTCCATCTCTACCCCGACTGGGCGCTGGGCACACGTGGAGTCGCTCCAGCAGATGGGTTCCTGGAAGGCGCGGCTCTTTTCTCGTGTCAAACATCAACACCGAGACCACGGACGCCTGCTGCTGACATCCCACTCTAGGGTTTCTGCCGCGCTCGCATTGCATTGCACCGAGATTCGCTGATCAGTAAACTGACAATACCGGCGTGAAGGTCACCAATCGCTTACCTCTTGGAGGGCCGGAAGACACCGTGGAGGGAAGTGCGACCGCCGTGAAGGAGCTTGGCTGCCTGACACGACTCATCCTGGGAAAGCCAGCCGCCGCCAACTCGCTGCAGGCGGACGAAATCTTCCACCAGCCGCCTTGGGCCCAGCAACGAAGCTTCGCATGACACTCGCGCGAGCTTGACCCATCACATGCCTTCACGAGTGACGCGGGTGGCCTTTCGGCAGCATCTACGCCGATGTTTTACCACAAACGGACCCCCGCCAAGTGGTGGCACTCTCCACACTGCTTGATCCTACTCCGCATTCCCAAGCACTCCACTATCTGTATGGACGGCATGGTGGCGGGGTTGGCGAACCCCAGAGGCTAGCGACTCAAGATGCAGCGTTGGCGCCGACAGGGTCGCGCTTGCAGCACGCCTTTCCAGAATCCTACCTCGAACTGGGGTGCGGAAACAAGGAGATGATCACCAATGGTCAATACCCGGCTAGACGTTGAACGTGCAGGTTCTTGGATCCCAGGATTTGCGGAGTAGCCTGCCAGCCTGGGGTAGCTTGAGGCCGGGGAACGCTTGGACGGAACAATCTAAAATCGGGTAGAAATATCAACTCGACCGCTCCTCCATCCTGGCCAGCTCACTCGCGAGTCCTGGGGTTTCTTCTTTGCAAACCTCATTCTTTCTTCCGCTGTCAAGCTCTCGGAAGTTTCTTTTCAAGATGGCTACCACCAGAGCCAGTGCAGATGGCGTGCACCACACATCCGAGGCTGTTCGCCATTCGGACGATAAGCAGGACATTAGCCAGGTCGAGCGCGTGTTCTCCGAAGGAGGAGACGAGAAGGGCGACCATGCCGACTACAACCGTATCGACAAGGAGGTTGCCAAATACGCAAACGCTTCTGAGGTTTTCATCTCGGAAGAGGAGAACGCCCGGTTAAAGAAGATGATCGACCGTCGTGTACTGCCTATTATGGTCATCACGTACTTCCTGCAGTCGCTGGACAAGGGCACAATGTCCGCTACCTCCATCATGGGTATCCGTGAGGATATTCCCGCACTTCTTTCCAAAGAGACTGTGAGTTGCAAAGTCTGTGGGCACTAGTATCATGCACTGACTCATGACAGTTTGGGTGGCTCACCACCTGTATCTACCTCGCTGTACTGGTCGTCGAATACCCAACCAACTGGATTCTCCAACGAGTACCAGTAGCCAAATACCTCGGATTCAACATTCTTGCATGGAGTACCGTACTTGCCTGCCATGCAGCCTGCTTCAGCTTCCCTGCGCTCGTCGTTTGCCGAACACTCCTTGGTATCTTCGAGGCTGTCTGCCAGCCCGCGTTCCTCATCATGACTTCTCTCTGGTACAAGCGTGAGGAGCAGGCCCAGATCGTTACGTACTGGTACATGATGAGTAAGTTATACAAGATCAAAGACATGCAACACCAACTAATCCTTACCTACAGACGGCATGCAACAAATTGTCGGCGGTCTCCTTGCATACGCTTTCACCAACATCAGACATCCTAGCTTCTCTGCGAACCCCGGTAACGCTTCTATCCGATCCTGGCAAGCTATATTCATCACATACGGTTGCTTCTCCTTCATCTGGGGATTATGGGTCATCTTCCGCCTCCCCGACAGCCCCATGCGCGCCAAATGCTGGTCAGAGGAAGACAAGAAGCTCATGGTTGAGCGTGTACGCTCCAACCAAACAGGTCTCCAAAACAAAAAGTTCCGCGCCTACCAATTCAAAGAAGCCCTCCTCGACCCCCAAACCTACTGCTACATGGGCATTCAGATCTTCACCACTTTACCCACGTCAGGCCTCGGCGCCTTCTACAACATCATCATCAAAGACCTCGGTTTCGACACTCTGCAAGTCCAGCTCCTCGCCATGGTCCTCGGTGTCGTCATCATCGCCACACTGATGGGTTCCGCCTGGATGGTCAAGAAAACAAAGCAAAACCTGCTTACCATGGCCGTCTTCATGATCCCCGCCTTCGTCGGCACAATCATCATCATGACCGTTAAAAACACAAACAACGCTACCAAAGCCGGTCTGCTCATCTCCTACTGGATCGTCTTCACCTTCTGGGCCGCCCAGGGTCTCGGCATGTCCATGCTTACCCGCAACGTCGGCGGGCAGACCAAGAAATCCGTCTGCATCACCATGAACTTCTTCGCGTGGTGCGCGGGTAATGCGATTGGACCCAAGGTGTTTTTCGATGGCGACCCACGCTATCTCAAGTCCCTGGCTATTCATCTCGGGTGCTACAGCGCGCTGCTGGTGGTCATTGCGTTTTTGAGGTTCAACCTCACGCTCAGGAATAAGAAGAAGGACAGGGAGTTTGGAAAGGATATTAGCAATGCGCATGGCTTTGATGATTTGACGGATAAGGAGAACCCTAACTTTAGGTATGTTTACTAGGGGGGTTCTGATAGGAGGGGATGTGTGGTGGAGATAGTGTTGTATGAGCTATGAAATGTGCGTCGCATGAGCTATTTTACGACTTACTTATCATGTTACATTGCTTCTTGTTTCTCTAGTCCTGGTGATGGGTTGCAATCTCTGCCCAGTACTTGCTTTTCTTGTGGAAACGTCGCTAACACCATTCCGTCCCGCGCCCGTGGATGGGAATGGAGACGTACCAATTCTGCCTCTCTCAGGAATCAGCGTTATGATATACCAATTAGCCAAAGTGCAGTACCCGAAAGTAATCGCAATCGGATCATGATAAGATAAGTCCAGCCACAATATTAATGTAATCCTAGTTTTATTTGCTAAGGCGCTAGTCTAGAAGTAGATTTTTTCCTTCTATAACGCTACCTATGTAAATAGTAAATATTATAAAGCTATAAAATTAACTTATAACGCTTTCTCTCTACTTCTACTTCTACTAGAATTACTTACTATAGTAATTAATTACTATATTTACTAATACTAGCTACTACTTAATTTCTTCTACTATTTTAAAAAAGTACTACTTAGTATATATTAGCTATAGCTATACTAAAAATAGCTTCTAAAGTAGTACCTTAAGCTTTATAAGCTTATTAGTATAAAACTTAAAAAAACTAAAGATTAAAAAAAATATTAGTAACTTTACGCTATTATTTAAGTAAATTATATTATAAAAGTAGAATAGATTAATATAGAATTATATAAACGTAAACCTCTACTAAGTAATCTAGATAGAGCTATTACTTATAAGAGGTTTCTCTAGGTTTTTACACTAGTAGAGCCTATATATAATAGTTCTAGACCTAGAGCTCTATTAGTCTAATATTAGGCTAACACCTCTATAATATATATTTACTTCTAACAGCTTCTTCTAAAGCTCTCTACTATAATAACTTTATTACCTTTATATATCTTAATTATCTAATCTCTATAAAACTTTTATACGTTATTATAGTTAAATCTAAATACTACTTACTAGCGCGTAACTTATAAGAGTAGCTCTAGTAACTATTATAAATCTTTCTAGATATTTAAATACTTTACTTTTTAGCTTCTTTATATAAAAGAATACTAATTATAATTACGCGTAGCGCTATAATACTCTAGAGACTCTAGCTCTCTAGATAACTAATCTATATACTCTATTATCTATAATATCTTACTATTAGTAGAATACTACTACTACTAGTAACTACGCGCGCTTTACTATTAGTAGAGGTAATAGTAGCTATAATACCTAGACCTAAGACTCTATATAGTTATTCTACACTATTAGATACTCTTACGCTACTACTTCTATATTATAACTATCTTAGCTAAACTTAATATAGGCGTTATCTAGCCTATTAACTAATATTCTATTCTCTATACCTATCTACTACTAAATTGTCTATTAGTAGTTACTAGGCACTAATAACCTACTTTAAGTACCTTATTAACACGTACTAAGCTAGTTTCTATTCTATAGTAAGGCTAGTAATAGTAATAGTAATAATAATAGTAATAGTAATAGCTTCTAAATTCTAGAGCGTGTTATTAAAGCTTCTAATAACTTAGAGAGTAGTAAGACTACTACTATAATTATCTACTATAAGAAGAAATTAGTAGCCTTTAGTAACCTCTACTATTCTTTAATAAGCGCTAACTACTATCTCTCTTACTAAGCGCGTATTAATAATAATAATACTAACACTAATATTAACTCTAATATAGAAGGCGCTTAGATAAGTCTAAAGCTTTACTTAGGCGCTTATAATAGCTCTTTTATTACTAAGCTAAACCTCTCTACTTACTTATACTATAAGTAATAGCTATCTAAGTCTTTTATTATCTTTTATAATAATAATCTTACTACCTTTAAGATTTAGAAAACTAATATTAATAGCTAGGCTATCTATAAGAAAGGTCTAGTTAAGCTTACTAATCTAGAAGATGTTAGTAACACTAACACCTATATTATATTTATTACTAATATTATAGAGTAACTATACTCTATAAAGTATAATCTTAATAATAAGTATAGCTACGTAGACTTTCTTAGTAAATATTATTTTAAGTATACTAAGCTCTTAAAATCTTTATAAGAATAAAACTATAAGTTCTAGAATAGCGCTAACGCGTATAAGAGTAACCTTAAAAATATAAATACTTTTATTACTTTTCTCTACTAGTAACTAGTAAACTCTAAACACTATAGTATATAACTATAAGAATAGTTAAGAGATATGCGTAGTGCGCTATATTATAATAACTAGAACCTCTAGCGCGTTTCTACTAACCTTAAGAGTATAATACTTAATAAGAAGTCTTATAAGTCTAAGTATTATATAGAGTTTAATATACTTACTCTTACTAACACTACTATAAAGAACCTAGAGATCTAGCTTACTTAGGCTAAGAATAAGTCTACTTACTATAGCTACGCTAGCGCTCTTTCTCTAGACTACTCTAACTTAGATAATAAGAATAACTATAATAGAGAACTCTATATTAGTAGCTCTATAGATAGTTTACCTATATAGATAGGTACGCGTAAGAAAGTTAATAGTTCTATTATTACTAATCTAGAACTCTACTACTACTATTCTAAGAAGCTAGAGTCTAATATTTTTATAGATATTAACACTAGTAACACTAACTATATTATCTAGAAGATAGATATTCTTAATTAGTTTAATAAGTATCTATATAACTTTACTATAAAAACTAAAAAGCTTAACTATCTATATTAGAAGACTAGAAACTAGGCCTTTAGTAATATTTAGCTTAGATTTATTAATTCTAGCGCTAAGTTTATCTATAGTAATAAGATTTAGGCTATTCTTAATACTATTTATAAGTTACTAAATACTATAGTTACTACTTAATAGTAGTATAAGAGTGCTAAGTTATATATAAAGGCTAGTAAATCTATAAGTAAGTATATTACTTACTTTAATATAAGCATCTCTACTCTATACTAGACTAACTATATTAAGATCTAGTTTATATATAACTACCTTTCTTCTTAGTAGAAAAATATAACTACTTTTAAAGTTTTTAAAACTAATCTTACCTATCTAGAATTTTACTAGACTTTCTATCTTCTTAAGTAGTCTAACCTCTAGCGTCTTTTTATAAACGCCTCTAACTATAATATAAGTAACGTAGGCTAAAATAGTAGTAGCTAGAGTAGTAGTAATAATAATAAGAGTAATACTAGTAGTAGATATAGTAGAAATAATACTAGTAGTTCTAGCTTAAGCTCTTATAGTTATACTAAGATCTAGATTAAAGTTTTATACTACTTAAATTACTACTATAACTACTTTAAGAAGAATTATAGCTATAAGTCTAAGAATAGTTACTATTTAGGTTAGGCCTCTATCTTATTTAATACTTATAATAAGGTTTAAGGCGCTCTAGATAAAGCTATTACTAATAGTAGAGTTCTAGTTAGTAAGCTAGTTTATTCTAAGAAGACTTCTAGTGCTACTATAGAAGTTAACACTATTAATAGCTTCTCTAATCTTTTAGAAAACTAGCTATCTCTAGTAATAGTTATCTCTAGAAACTTCTATAGTATAAGAAGAATCTAATACTAGTACTAGCTAGCCTATTAATTTTACTTTCTACTCTATTAGTTAAGAAGAGTAAAGAAAAAAAGAACTTATATCTAAATTACTTTATTAATAATTCTTCTAAGCTTTTCTATTTCTCTATAGAAGATAGTAATATTAATAATAATAACTTTAAGCTAGACTCTACACTTAAAGTAATTATAGATTACGTTAAGGCTTTAGAATAATAGAGCCTAATAAGGTCTAGAATTACTATCTTAACTATTACTGCTACTACTATATATAGTAATATATACTAGCCTCTTATAGGCTAGTAATTAGTCTTTAAAGAAATAATCTCTAATTATAATACTTTATAATATATAGAAATTATAGATAACACTAGCTATATATTTTTCTTTCTTAACTTCTCTTATACTTACGCGTATAAATATAACTTTATACTTTTATACTAGTCTACTACTCTTAAGCTAGTAGATAGATCTACTATTACTAGCGTTACTTATATAACTTAGGTAGTAGTAACCTTTAGTACTTACTTAGAAGATATTCTTATCTATATTACTAAGCTTTTAAAAGTTTAAATAATTCTAGAGACTTTATAGTTCTAGACTTATAAGCTATATATTAACTAGAAAGATATAACTCTTAGCTTCTACTCTAACTACTATCTTTTCTAGTATATTTATAACTATTAGCTCTGCTATATATAGAGTAGTTACTACTAGAAGTATCTACTTCTCTAGCTTCTAGATTCTTATTATAAGGTAGCCTACTACTTAAAAGCTTCTTCTCTAATTAATATTACTTATATATTAAGTTAGGTTATAGCTACTATAGTATACTAAGACTAGAATATTAGTATTACGTTTTATAATAAGATTTGCTGCCTTGTAAATATAAGTAATAAGAAATAGTAGAATATATAATACCTCTACGCTATAGGCGCTAAAGTACTTTTTAAAAATTATAAAAAGTTTTATAATAAGATAGAATAGCTATATATATCTAAATAAAATATTCTTAACTACCTCTCTAAGATTCTTTATACTTTATACTAGAGCTTTAACCTAAAAGAAGCTAATAAGATATCTAATTACTATAATAACTTAAATTATAAAATTATACTTAAGCTTAATAATATAGACTAGCTACTATAACTATCTTTATAGCGCCTTTAACTTATATCTTAAAATAAAGTATAGATAGTAAAGCTATATATTAATAATATAGTTAAGAAGAGATATATTAAATATAGTATCTCTACCTAGACAGCGCCTTTACTAGTTATAAGAAAACCTAGTAGTAGTATCTATATATACGTTAATTACTAGAGACTAAACGCCTACACTATTAAGAACTAGAATACTCTACCTCTAATTTATAATATACTAACTAAACTCTCTAAGGCTAAGTTCTTTTCTAAAGTTAATATTATTACTACGTTTAATAAAATTAGAATTAAGAATAAATATAAGTATTTTTTTATATTTATTATACTCTATAAGCTATACTAGTATATAGTTATACTATTTAGAATGTATAATAGCTCTAGAACTTTCTAGATATATATTAATAACGTCTTATATAAGTATCTAGATAAGTTCTATATAGTATACCTAGATAATATAATTATCTTTAGTAAGATATAGTAGTAGTATAAGAATTACCTTATACGTATTATTATCTAGCTGTTCTAGGCTAGCCTACTAATAGATATACTTAAGTCTAAGTTTATAAAGATAGAGGTAAAGTTTCTTAGACTTATTATTATAGCTAATAGAATTAAGATAGACTCTAATAAAG
Source organism: Alternaria ethzedia (assembly GCF_023757985.1). Classification (NCBI taxonomy): domain Eukaryota; kingdom Fungi; phylum Ascomycota; class Dothideomycetes; order Pleosporales; family Pleosporaceae; genus Alternaria; species Alternaria ethzedia. The sequence continues at coordinate 1,349,392 of NW_026056198.1, forward strand.
TTAGCGCTATCTAGAACTAGAAACTTCTCTAGTCTTTTAAAAATGTGTAAGCTTTTCTAAGCTTTATAAACTTCTACTAACACTTTATATATAAGTTCTTAGATATTACTAAACTACTAATATATCTTATCTATAGTAACTCTAAATAGTTTAAAATAACTCTAGAAGCTAAATAAGTATTTATAGCCTTAAAGGTTGCGTTTTATAGTAATATAGTTCTAGTACACTTTAACCTAGATCTTAAATATATTCTTAAGACTAATACTTCTAACTACGTCTATATAGCTATACTCTTCTAGGTTTAGTATAATAGTACTATACGTCTAGTTACTTATCTTTCTAAGAAGATAACTCTAACTAAATATAATTATAAAATATATAATAAAAAACTTCTTACTATTATATAAGTCTTTAAGAAGTAGTACTCTAAGCTTACTAGTATACTTATAGCTATAAACGTCTTAATAGACTATTATAGCTTTAAATACTTCTATACTAAGTATACTCTTAATTACTATTAAGTCTAGTAGACTAAGTTTCTAGAGAAGTTTAACTTTAATATTACCTACTACTTTAGAAAATAGAGTACTAAACCTAATAGCCTTACTTACTGTACTAGTAACCTTCTAGAGAAAGTTACTAATAATTACGTTTAGTATTAGTGTTAGACTCTCTTAGAAGATTACTATTAGAATAGTAGTAGCTATATAGCTATACAACTTGCTAGTCTCTACTTAGATAATAACCTCTATAATCTATTCTCTATTCTTACTCTTATCTAAAAGATAGATAAGAGCTTTACCTTATTAAGCTCTACCTTTTATATTAGTTTTACTTATTTTTCTCTTAAGAGTAGTTACAACCTATATAATAATATTAAAGAAGTAGATAAGTGTCTACTAGAGAAAATTATAGTAGAGCTCTATCTAAGTAATACTTATCTCTATAATATTAAGCTAGCTCTTAATTCTAATAAATATTATATTTTATACTACTTTATAGTAGAGAGTATATAGATAGAGCTTATAGACCTAGAAGCTAGTAATAATAGAAAGCTTTTTATTAGTAATAGATATTTAGTAGTTCTCTTTAGTAAGAAGCTTTATACTTATATTATCTCTTACGTATATAATAGCCTCTCTAGAGAATATAGTAGCTATACTACTATATATTAATAAGTTAGCTAGTAGTACTATTAGTAAAGTATAACTAATATAATTATATAGTTTATAAATAACTATATAATATATAAGCGCTCTAAAGTTAATTATACTATAAAGTATAGGCTATTATATCTACTCTCTATACTAACTTAGTACTAGAAGAATATCTCTATTAACTTTATTACTTCTCTATCTAAGTCTACCTAGTATAGCTATAACTATTACTACGTTATAGTTATTATAGATAGGCTATCTAAGATAAAGAAGTTTATTACTATAGAAAACTTAGAGGTTTCTACTATTATTAATAAGTTTATAAAGTATATCTAAAAGCTAGAAAGCTATTCTAGGTTAGTAGTTTCTAACTATAGGCGCTAGTTTACCTTCTATTTCTAGAACTACTTATATAAATAGGTAGAGACCTAGCTAAAGCTATTAATAGCCTATTACCTAAAGATAGATAGTTAGACTAAGAACGTAAACGCTAACCTTAAGTAGTATCTAAGGTTATATATTAACTATCTATAGATAGACTAAGCGTAGCTATTACTATTAGTAGAATTTAAAGCTAATTTAGCTATAAGTACTATAATAGGCTTATCTTTATTTCTTACTATAAAGAGTTAGTAGCTAAAGTCTAGGCTAGAGCCTATATATATAATTTAACCTTTTTATAATTACTTTACTATTACTTAATAATAGCGCAACGCTAACGCTTTTACCTACTATATTAATATAATCTATATCTTTCTTTAAGAATAGATACTATAGACTTAGAATAAAATAAAGAAGTTTATAGATATAAATAGGTATCTAGCGCTATACTTTATAGTAGGTAACTAGATTATATTAAATATACGTTATATTTAGACTAAGTAATCTATTAAATTATTAGATTATAAGAATATAGAGCTGTATTAGATTACTTACGTTATTAATAATATAGCTTATAAACTAGACTTACTACTATAGCTTAAAGCTATATTCTCTACCTTCTACTTATAGCTTCTATAAGTCTATAAAGATAACGCTCTATCTAAACAACTCTAAGTAGCTAATATAGTCTCTTCTAAGGTCTACTTATATAATAATAATAGTGCTATTAAGTATATTATCTTCTAGGTTCTTAACTTATAGATATAATATACTATAGTTAACCTCTATATAGAATAGCGTAGGCTATTATAGTATAAGGTTAAGTAGGTAGGTAATAACTAGTCTAAGCTCTAGTAGATATATAGTAACTTATAAAGTTATAAGAACTCTATATAGAACTTCTATAATTATAATTCTAACTATCTAGAACTATATATTATATTCTATAACTATAATAATAATAGAGAGCTTACTATTACTCTACTCTAACTATTAGACTTTATATACTTAGAAAAAACTAGCTAGTTATTTAAAGACTTGTCTAGCTATAATACTATTAAAGCCTACTAGGTTAATTATAACGCACGTTTCTACCTAACTTTAGCCTCTATAGTTATTAGTAGCTATAAGGTAGTTAGTTATAAGGCTAACTACTCTACTTACTACCTAGCAGCTTTAGCTAGAATAGTATTCTCTATAGTACTCTAGTAGGTTAGTAGAATTAATAATACTTTATATAAGAGATTATACGTAGATATACTTCTCTATTTAGTAGAATAGTAATAGTCTTACTATCTATAATAGTTTTAGATATTCTTATTAAGAGGTACTTTTATCTTTACTTCTCTTTCTTAACGTCTACTTAGAATAGAACTTTAAGTAGTTTTAGAGAGAGATATATAATAGTTCTAAGTCTAGAGCTCTATTAGCCTAATATTAGGCTAATACCTCTATAATATATATTTACCTCTAATAGCTTCTTCTAAAGCTCTTTACTATAATAACTTTATTACCTCTATATACTTTAATTATCTAATCTTTATAAAACTCTTATACTACGCTTATATAGGCTAGTATAGTCTAGAAAGATTTAGAGAGATTTAGAGTAGTCTATAGCTAAGTAGTTATAATAAAGTTTTTTTTTTTTCTAGAAGTGCGTTCTATATAAGATAGAAAATTAAAAAAATTTAGAAGATTATATAAGCGCTAAGCTTAGGCTAAAATATAGCTTATATATTAATATTAGAGAATCTCTTTTTAGGCTACTTACTTAGACTTCTTACTTCTATCTATTATTTAGTAAGTATTTCTAAAATTCTTATATATTAGAATTAGTTTAGACTACTTTAGATTAGAGTAGATCTAGGCTAGCCTAGCGTAGTCTAGTTTTACTTTTTTCTTTCTTTTACTAATAAGTGTAGAAGCCTATTAACTAATACTATTAACTATAATTTAGTATAATCTTACGCTATCTATTTCTATCTTTTACTACTTAGAGTATTTTAGTAATAACTAGCTATCTTTAATTCTAATCTAGTTCTATTTATATAAATATAGTTATAATATAGGCGCTTAGAGCCTAGTAACTAAGAGATATAACTACTAAAACTAAATATAACCTAAATAGTTATATACGCTATAGTAATATCTTATATACTACTATTAAAAATAACTAGTAGACTAATCTAGTACTTTACTACTATCTACTAAATAAGAACTATAAGATATAGATTAGTACTTCTTTCTAGAGCTATCTATACTAATTTATACTAACCTAGATCTTATAAAGTAAAACTACTATAATAGCGTTTTATACTATTAGTAAGAAGAAAGCTTTAACTCTTTTTTACTATATTTTCTATAACTTATCTAGTTAAGATTATTTTTAAGTAAGTAATACTATTCTAGTATAATTTAGACTAATTTAGACTAATTTAGTTACCTAAGTATACTATTTCTAGTATTATTATAATATAGATAAAGATTTATAAAATATACTTTTAGGTACTCTTAAACGCTTTAGTCTATAATATCTTAAATACCTTTACTATAGATAAGTTATTTTTAAAGTAAAATATTAAGATCTAAGCTACTACCTTTACTATATAAGTAATCTAGAGTTATCTATACTAATCTATACTAATCTAGATAAAAATACTATCTAATATATTAATAATAAAAATACGCTTTTATACTTTAGTAAGTATATCTAGTTTAATACTAAGATTCTTAGAGTTACTTAGAAGGCTAAAGCTTATAATAACACTAATAGAGCTTTTAAGACTTCTAGTAAGCGCGTAAGTATACTTTTTTTTATTCTAATCTAGATCTATTTAATCTAGTCTAGAAGAAAAAGAATATAATTTTTTTTAAAAAGAAAGTTCTAGCTCTAGAGGCTAAGGTTAAGAGTCTTATTAACTTACTATTCTTAATTAAGAGTAAGCTATTTAAAGCTACTAGAGATAGCTTCTAAACTAATTACTTTACTTTACTTTAGATTAACTTAGTATAGCCTAAGTCTATTTAGAGCTATCTTTAGGTTAATTTAGATAGTTTTATTCTAGTTAGCGTTTTCTAGTTATAGAGTTTAGCGTCTAAGATATCTTAGTATAGATTAGTCTAGATTAGCTTTCTAGAGTTTTTTTTAGTTCTAATCTACTTATTATTATTCTTTATATAGTAATTAGTTACTATCTAGTTTAGATAGGTTTAGATTAGTATAGATTAGCTTTAGCTCTAGAAATATAATTATTAATTTCTTTATACTTATAATTAAGATTTAAGTAATTTTAAAGTCTATTATACTTAGAAAATCTATTAATTTATTTAATCTAATATATTCTCTAGCCTACTCTATTAGAATATTAGACTAAGCTAATCTAAATCTATCTAGCTCTTTCTAAACTTACTTTAGTATAATTATCTCTAGTTAGAGTATTCTTAGAACTTCTTAAATATTCTTATAGCGCTAAGAAAGATCTTCTCTAAAAGTAGCTATTAATTATTAGAGTTTAGGTAGCCTATCTATTTAACTAAGTATATTTAAGAATCTTCTACTTTTTACTTCTTAAGTATTCTATCTACTTTATATATATTATTACCTACTTATAAAGTAATATAATAGAGTAAATCTTAGTTTTTCTAGACTAGACTAGTATTAGAAGTATTCTTTAGTAAGCTAATATAAAAGACTAGGTAGATTCTACTATCTTTTAAGAAGTTTAGTTAGTAGACTTACTTACTAATTTATTTTATTACTTTAAGTAGACTCTAGTACTTATAGTTTAGTTTCTTTTTAGGTCTAGTTATATAGATATTATATATATCTAGTATAATCTAATTACTAACCTTAAACTTCTTAGACTTATAGCTTTTATTATATACTTTCTATTAGTACTTTTAAGCTCTTACTAAGTTCTATTATACTATTTTATATACTTTTTTATATAGTTTCTAGTCTTAGAGCGCGCGCTTAGATAGTCTAGTTAGATTTAGGCTAGTTAACTCTAGTATAGATAGAATTATATAGCTATATACTAGCTTAAATAGAGTAACACTAGTTAAGTTATATTTAAAGTTATTATATATAAACTTAGTATTAGCTAGTAGAGTTACTTAGTTATTTTACTTATAGTTTATATAAACTCTAAAATATTACTCTAGAACCTAATTTATACACTTTATCTAGCTATTAGTCTAGAGATAAAAGGCTATTAATAGTAGTTATCTAGTCTTTAAGTATTAAGTAAAGGTGCTCTAGTATACTAATATAAATAGCACTTCTTTATTAGTAACTACTAACTTTAGTAAACTATAAAGGTATATAATCTTCTAATAGAAAGTTTTAGCTAGTTCTAGCGCGTTTAGGTTACCTCTAGATAGTATAAAGTATACTATTTTAGAGAAGTAGTATATAACTATAAGTATACTATTATACTCTTACTCTTCTAGAGTACTTAGAAGTAACTTAGTAATAAAGTTTATAGTAATATTTTTCTAGATATTAGCTAGTATAAGTAGTAACTATAGTTCTTTATATCTAGTATATCTAGTAGATTTTATTCTTACGTAGGTTATATAAAACTAATAGTAGTTTTTAACTATTTATTAGACCTTTAGCTACTAGAATTCTTTTAATATAAAATCTAAAGTTTAGATAAACTTAAAGTAACTTACTAAGAGGTTATTATAGTAAGCTTATAAAACCTTAATATAGGCTACTTCTAGAATATAAAGTTTTTCTTTATAAAGAAGTATATTATCTAATTTTATACTCTATTAGTTTACTTACTATAGTTAAGTATTATCTAATATTAATAGTACTTCTTTAGTAAGATCTACGTGCTTATTACTAAGTATACTTTCTCTAATAGTATTACGTATAGAGTATAGTAGTTTAGTCTAGTTAGTAAGTAATATTAGTTAACTTAGAGTAATAGCTTTAGTTATACTTATAACTACTCTAATCTAAAGTTCTCTTACTTTTTCTAAAGTAACTATACACTCTTTAGAGCTATTTATATTAGTTAACTATAGCTTATACTAAAGCTTTACTAGTAACTTTTTATTACTACTAGCTAAACTTACTACGTTTTTATTTAACTTATAATTTAGGCGTCTAGATAGTTTATTAGTAGAGTTAGTCTACCTAAAGTAGTAGACTATAGTAAAGTAAAAAGTAGCTAGCTATTTTACCTATTTAGCCTACTTATATAATAGTACCTTAGTAGATATAAACTTTTATAAGTTATAGTAGTTTATATAAAAAGTAATATTATAAGCTATACTTTTAAAGTAATATCTCTAGTATTTAAAGGCCTTTACTACTATAAGAAGTTCTTTATTATATATATTATAATTACACTTAGTAGAAGTTATCTTACGTAAATAGTACGTAATTAGATACTATAGATTCTTACTATTAGATTCTAGTCTAGACTAGTTTAGAATTCTAGAGATTATAAAGTCTAAAGTATTAGTTTCTACTTTATAAAGTAGGCTAAAGTTAAAATAAACTAGAATAGAGCTTATAGTAAATCTTTTTTTAAGAATCTTAAAAGTTTTAATAGTATTAAGTTCTAGCTTAATTAGACGTAATTCTTTTTATTATTATTAGTAGCTACTCTTACTTACTTTAGATAGCTTTTAAATAATCTAGTAAAAAAAAGTAGCTATTTTAGAGAACTTTTCTATAAAGCGCTAGTAGTAGTTAGTAAAGCTTAGAAAGATTTAAACGTCTTTAACTAAGGCTAGTATAAGCTAAGATTAAATAGTATTAATATAGTTAGTCTCTATCTCTACTCTCTATAGAGTAACTATAAAATCTAAGTAGTTTACTTTTTAAGTATAGAAGTTACACTTAGAGAGTTTAGTATATAGCCTATACTAGATAAGTTTAGATAATACTTTTTAGACTTAGCTAACGTATTTCTTTTTATTCTAAGAGTAGATAAGAATATTATTAAGGTATATAATATAGTAGATATCTAGTAGGTCTAATAGAATTAAGTTAATATAATTCTAGAATACTATAAAAGTATTAGTAAGACTAAATAGTATTATAGTATATTTAAAATAGCTATATCTAGTATAGAAAGCTATTTTCTACTTATCTTTCTTCTTAATATAGATATAGTAGTAAGTATTCTATAAGTCTAGTTTAGTGTAGATTAATATAGATCTAAGTTAATTAAGAAACTTTTCTATAAGTAGTAGTAGATAATAGTTTTTTATAGTAATTATATTAAGGCTATAGTAGTCTATATATAACTAGAGAGAGCTATTCTTCTTTTTTATAAATAGAATTAGCGCTTCTATCTTAAAGGTAGAGTACCTAATCTATTTTCTAGCTAAGTTCTTATTAATATATTTATATAGTATCTCTATCTTTATTACTAATAGACTATAAAGTAGTTTATAAGGTAGATTCTTCTTCTTCTTTAGATTAATTACTATCTTATATAGTTTATATTTAGCTAGAATAGTAGCGTCTTCTTTAGAAAAAACTTTTATCTAGAAGCTATAGTACTAATAAAGTAGAGTACTATTATCTAGGCTAGCCTAGCCTACTACTAGTAAAAAGCTATTATTATCTTTATTAAAGAGTATAGCTATAAATTATTTAGAGGTCTCTAAAGTAATCTTATAGTATTTAGTCTACTTTATAAATTTTATAGATTTTAAAATAAAGTTTAGAGTAAGTTACTATTACTCTAGCTATAGTATACTTAGAATTATATTAAATTCTTTAAAGTTTTTTAGATAGAACTCTTTCTACTCTTTTTAGATAGTATTATAGCTATTAGTTATAGTATACTTTATATCTACTTAGCCTAATATAGCTAGTTTTTAGCTATTAAGACTATAGAACTAAGTTATACTATCTTAGTATAGTACGTATCTAGCTTTGCTAGCTATAGCTTAACTAATAAAGTTAGTTTTAGCACTACTATTAAGAAGCGCCTAAATATAAATAGACCTAGATTTAGCTAGAATAGTACCTTCTATAGTAATTAGAAATAAGCTTACTATTTCTAGTCTAGTCTTGCGCTTACTACTTATAGTAGTAATAAAACTTTTAAAGTATATAATAAGTCTCTTAAACTATAGAGTTAAGTAGTCTAAAAGTATACTTTTCTCTTTTAGATACTAGTAGAGTTAGAATACTTCTTTTTATAGTACTTTTTATAGTAGTAGTTATAGTATTTAACTTAACTAATATTCTTTATACTTATTTAGGCTACTAGAGTAGTTATAGATTTCTTCTTAAGTAGTATATATAGTTTTATCTCTTAGCTAGATAGGCTATACTAGTTAGTGTTATACTATATCTACTTAAAGAGTAACTAGTCTCTTCTAGTATTATCTATACTTATCTAAGTTTATCTAACTTAAAGTATAGATCTAAAAGCTCTATACTACTAATTAGCCTTAGCCTCTAGTGCTATAAAGCTATACTACTTCTATTTAATATTATCTAGCTATTTACGTATCTTTAGATTAAGAGTAGAGTAGAAGTTATAGATATAATTTTTATTAGTATTATTAAGAGTAGCTTAAGCGTTAAGCTTTTTCTATTATATTTTAAGATAGTTAAGAAGCTTAGTAGAGATATAATAATACTATCTTATATTCTTAATCTTTTTCTTAGCTATTTACTTATATTTAAAAAGAAAGCTAAGAAACTCTAGTATAGCTAACTTTAGAGTAGCTTAAATTAGAACTAGCGCTTCTAAGTTAGCTATAATAGCTCTAGCTATTCTTTTCTAATAGTTAAGTTAGTAGTCTCTAAGCTATCTAATTATAAAGTTAACTTATATAGTTAAGTTAGTTAAAGTAGAGTTACTTTTAAAGAAGTATTTATAAGCTTTAGTCTAGCTATTAAGTTATACTCTATTTTTACTTTTAAAACGCGTTAAAAAGTTAGATTTTAAAAGTAAAATCTTAAAAGATTTAGTCTAGTATAGAGTACTCTTAGTAAGCGTAGCTAGAGCTAGTATTAGTATAAGTAGTAGTAGAGTCTAAAAGTTACTTTTAGTAAGTATAGCCTTAAGAGCCTTATATTAGACGCGTAAAGTAGTAATCTTTATATACTATTTAGCTTCTAATAAAAGCTATTCTTTCTATTTAAGTTCTTACTAAAGAGTTAATAGTATTAGTTTATTAATAGATATTCTTTTTTTAACTAGTAGTATTTCTATAGTAGATATTAGAGCTTATAATTTTTCTTTAGTAGTAGTTAGAGCTAATAGTATATTAGCTAGCCTAGACTAGACTTAGAAAGCTACGTTTTCTACTATACTACGTAATTATAATAAAACTATATTTATAGTATTACTAATAGTTATAAGTAGAGGTTTATATTATAAAAGTAAAATAGATTAATATAAAATTATATAAACGTAAACCTTTACTAAGTAATCTAAGTAGAGCTATTACTTATAAGAGGTTTCTTTAAATTTCTACGCTAGTAGAGCTTACGCTTACGTAGGCTAGTATAGTCTAGAAAGGTTTAGAGAGATCTAGAGTAGTCTATAGCTAAATAGTTATAATATATATACTATTATTAAGTCTTTTAAATAGAAAGATAGCTATCTTTATCTTAAGTATACGTTTTATTTACTTTTTTTTTTAATAGTATAAATTATAAAGTTTCTTAAAAAATAAAGCTATATAATAAATAATCTTATATTTAAAAAGTAGAGAAAGAACTAAAAAAGTAAAATAAGCTACCTAAGTATTAGTAATAATAAGAAAATAGTAGTTAAAGTAGTTAAAGAAAATTATTATACTTATAATTATAATAAAAAAGTAAAAGAAGTAATAGTAGAGAAGCTTTTATATATAAGCTAGTTAGGCTTTATATTTAGTTTTATAAAATAAGCTATCTCTACTTTATAAGCTATTATAAAACTTATTATAATAACTTATTATATATTTATTATAGAGTTATTCTTTACTACTATAAGTATATATAAAGATAACTACTTTAAATAAATAGCCTAGTAAACTACTATTACTAAATATCTTCTTTTCTAATATATATAACTAAAGTACTCTTGTAAAAAGACCTCTTAGGCTTAAGCGTAAAAGACAGAGAAGTCTGGCTACAAGAAAAGCGACCCATCCCCACACGTTCCGAGGCCGGACCCACTACCCGTGCTAGCGGGAAAGCTACGCGACGCGTCCCTGATCACGGCTCCGCGGCGAGCCTGTGCCACGAACGGTGCATCTTCTTAGCTGGTACTACCCATCTGCAGCCGGCCTGTACATCGCACTCGGAATATTCTTATCGTTACCCTTATATTTTACTCGAAGTATGTACAACCTTGGAAATGCCCGCTTTGCTCGTCTCGGCTTGCTCCGGAGGGTGAGATGTTGGGACTCCTGATGCTGATACGTCACAGGTAGATTCGCGCACATCGAAAGAGCTTTCGCATACTGCGACTATATCATCGCTCCTGATATCATACGAATCAAGGAGTCTTTGCGACACCTGCTCCTGCCTCCTCCTCCTCGCTCCTTCCTCCAGCGTCCTGGACTATACCATCGCTCGTAGCCGCATAACCTCGAACCCGCGACAATGGCCAGAAGAAATAGAGGACATCAAGGAGGGCATGGAAACCATGGGGGAGGATATCGAAACAACGGATACAACCAACAGAGAACAGACACGGGAATACCAACGAACGAGCTTCTATCCTATCTGCGTGGACGCCATGTGAGACTCGATCCGGCACTAGAGCAGCGAGAAGCGGTGAGACCTCGGCTGAGTCGCCCAATCCAAGCATGGGGGCTCTTTGTCGACAAAGATGTACTCGGCACCACCAAGATGTACGCAATTCTGGGTCACGTCCCCGGCATATACACTGATTGGAACTATGTCGAAAAGAACGTGCTCAAAGGTTTCAGCGGCAACGGCAAACTGAAAGTCAATTCTGTTGCCCAAGCATGGCAATGGCTACACGCGAGGCGCACTCAGGTCGACGATGCGCTCAAGCGTGAAAAAGGTCGCGCCTGGTTGGCTCTGCAGCCTGCACTGTCTCAGCCGCAACAACAAGTTCCTCAGCAGCAGCAACCAATTCCTCAACAGCAGCAACTAATTGCTCACCAGCAGCAACAAGTTGCTCATCCGCCACAACAGCACATCCCTCATGTGCAGCAGCAAGCTCCTCAGCAGCAGCTTTCGCTCCAGCAACTACCACGAGAACACCGATTGAGACTAATACAACAGATGATGGTACTAGTACCACAAGGAGGACTAAACCCTCAGCAACAACAAGCACTAATGCAAGGGTTGCTAGAACGCGAACAAGCACTTGGACTTCACGGACTGCCGCATCAGCATGCATCTTCTTCAGGCTCAAGCTCACGAGTTTCTCAAGATGCTTCGGAAGAGCCCGCTTCTGATGAGGAGCATATCGTGTCAGAAACAGACATCGCTGAACCTGAGGTTGAGTTGAGTCTTGAGCAGGAACGGGTGGTACAACGCATCATGCGAGGACGCAACGTTTTTTACACGGGCTCTGCTGGCTGTGGAAAGTCCGTCGTACTCCGAGCCTTTAAGAAGAGACTGGAAAAGATGGGCAAGCGAGTGTTTGTGACTGCGCCCACAAACCTTGCTGCGCTCAACGTAGGAGGCATCACGACATACAGTTACGCCAACTGGCATGTGAACACCAACAGGATAGGTCTCAGGAGCAATAAATTTCAGACCGATATCGCCAACATACAAGAGACTGACGTTCTCGTCATCGATGAAATCAGTATGTCGGAGAGCAATTTCCTCGAGCGCCTCAATCACTTGATGAAGGTTGCTAGAGGGAATGACAAACCTTTCGGTGGAGTGCAGATGGTCGTCACAGGAGATGTAAGTTGACACGCCAAACTCAGCAACCTCACATCCTAACCATCGTAGTTCTGTCAACTACCACCCGTGAAACCCTTCAAAAATTGTTTCCGGTGCGGAAAGCAGCTCACCCCCGACAGAAATTATAAGCCTAGCACATACGAGTGTAAAAACAACAACTGCGAGGAAACGATGTTCTACGACCGCAACAAGTGGGCTTTCCTCAGCAACGCATGGAGGGTAAGCAATCTCCGGTTCTGTTAGTTTGAAAACGACGCTTACGTGATCAGGAATGTAATTTCGAATGCTTTCATCTGACGAAAATCTATCGACAAGGCGATGAAGAATTTCAGTCAATTCTACAAGCCATTCGACAGCGTAAGTCCCTGCCAAATCAGTCTGACATCTCGACGGATGTTGTTTAAGTATTGGAAATATTACTAACAGTACGAAGTCGGAATTGATGAGACCCCACGCGAGATCAAGAATCGTTTACTTGTGGCCCGTTCAGGAATGGAGGGTGCTATGGAGTTATCCACCCACAACGACCATGTTAGGGAGGTCAATGAAAGAGAGGTTGCGAGGCTACCGGGTAGGCCCAGAGTGTACGAAAGCAAAGATTTTCTGTCTCTCAAAGACGCCGATAGAAACAACAAATACTTGCTCCATCTCAAGCGACGGCCTCAAGGCCCTATTGTACGTGGGATCAACTTACCGACCGATACACGCTAACGTCTATACAGGGCGAAGAATCTCATCGCTATGAGATAACCCTGACACTCAAGAGAAACATGCGCGTCGTACTGACCAAGAATATTTCCCCAGAGGAAGGTCTCGTCAACGGATCACAAGGCCAACTAATTGGCTTCGAGCCGTTCGCTTTCGACAAGCTACCCAAGAAGAACGTCGACTTGAGCGGTCCCCATGCGCGGTACGCTCAGGACGAAATCGAACGATTCTGCGAGGAAAATGGTAATCCAGAATGGCCCATCGTAAGGTTCGACAATGGCAAAACCAGAACCATATACCCCGATTGTCTGGTCTCGGAACATGGCGTCGGCAAACCACCTAGTCGCATCTCGCGCACACAGGTCCCGTTGATGGCCGGCTATGCTATGACTATTCACAAATCTCAGGTATGTTACTAACAGTTTGTAAACTTGCGCGTGCATTCTGACACGTCTAATAGGGCATGTCGCTTGATCGTGTCAAAGTGAATTTGGCAAGGGCATTTGAAGAGGAACAGGTATATGTCGCTCGTAGGTCACTCCTTACAACCCGCTCAGATCCGGGAGAATGTTGCTGATAGTTACAAATAGTTAGCAGAGCGAGATCGCTCGAGCGTCTCGCCGTCACCGCACTTCCAGAGGACGAGCAGGATGGGCCGAATCCGGAGGTTCAGCGGTTCTATCGGAGCTTCCGGCCTGCTTAGGTATCGGAGATATCGGTACTGGTGTGACCATCTATACGTCATCGTTGTTTGTTACCGAGAGTCTGGAAGTCGTGGCGCTGAGGGGTGCTAGGCCACAGGTCAGCTTCTTCTTGAACACGTATCTCGACCCGAAGTCGCCGCACTCGACATTTCAGAGCTCACAAGCTTCTCTGTTGTTGCAGCACCTTATACAAGGGAAAAGCTGAATACCCTAGAGCCTACGTTGACGTTAGGGCCCCTACTTTTCATGTTTGTATCTCGACGTAGGCTCTAGGGGGTTCGGTTTCCGCCTTGTATAAGGTGGCAGTCCTAATCAAACAGACTTTTCTTTGTTGTATTATTACTATCATTTATGTATTTCCTTTGGCACGAGTTTTCGCTACCTTCCGCACTGTCCACGCGGATAGGGTGGCATCTTGGTGGAAGAATGTAGGTATTCCTAGATACCTCGTTTGTTCCTGGTGTCCAGATGACATCTCTGTACTAAAGGCAAATAGCATCTTATACGTTCACAAAGACTGCGTCTCGTGTATAGTAAAGAGCCCTTAATGAATCGACACCATTTACTTCTGACATGGTCCTTGCGGTCACTACGAAATAAATGCATCATACATTCGAATACAGAAACTACAAACACGAACATAAAAGGGGTATCAACTTTGGAAGGAAACCCACAATACCACCTGCCAGGCACCGGTCTACTCGGTCTTCCGGATGAGACCCTCGCCAGGCTTTACGCGCTGTGCCCACTCTGTCCAGCTGCCGTCGTACAACCGTCTCTGTTGCGTGGGGAAACCAGCTTCCGACAATGCCGCGTCAATGATCGCTGCCGTAACACCAGTACCACAGCTGTTTATGATTGGCTTGGATGGATCGACGCCCTTCGACTTGAAGATGGCCTGGAGTTCGGAGGCAGGTAAAAGGGTCTTGTCTTCGGGGTTGAGGAGGTCCGTGATGGGGACGGAGGTGGAGTAGGGAATGTGTCCGGATGAGAGGCCTAATAGGTTGGATTAGCCAGGCTGTAATGGATCGCATGCAATGACGAATATACCTTCTCTGGGCTCTGGATCAACGCCCTTCCATCTTCCAAGACTACGAGCATCCAGAATCTGCACTTCGTCTGCACCTTCCTTGCCCAATTCTTTCGCGATATCCTTCACCTCTTCGAAAGCGACAACTCTCTCCTCCTCTAACTTCGGCACCGGATATTCGGTCGGTTCAACGTCCTTTGGCTCTCCACTCTCCGTTGGAAAGCCCTCCTCAACCCACTTGCGGAAGTTGTTTAGCACATGCACCTTCGGATGACCAAAGACCTGCAACGTCCAGCCCACTCTCGGCGCAGAAAAGATGCCCAATTCCTTTGTATCGTAGACCACGACGCTATCTTCCCGTCGTATACCAAGATGTCTCATTGCGATTGCGAAGTCTTCGGGAGTGGGTAACATGTGCGGGTACGGCGAATGGATGTCTTTGACAGCATCGAGATCGAAGAAGCGTGCGCGCGGGATGCGCTGTGCAAGAAAGGTGTCGTAGCCATTGCGACCGTCGTTGGGCAAGAACCAAGAAGCGCAAAGTGGGACAATGCGGGGTTCCGTAGAAAGTTTGCTGGCATTGTGCTTCAATGCCGAGTTGAGCTCAGATGGCGTGACGAGATAAGAGGAGAAAGCGGGTTGAGAAGACATTGTCCTTCTGCTGCTTACAGCTATGGGGAAGCGGATGGAGGGGATAGAAGAGAGCGGACGTAAAGAGCAGCGGAAGCGTAAGACGAACATGTTGGAATTTGATGATAGCTACAGTGAATGGAGAAAGTGTCTCTGGTCGGCGAGGAAGGGAAGAAGGAAATGAGATTTGTGGAGCTAGACGGCGAGGTGAAGCTTCCCTAATCTACAATCCTCGTGCAGCGTAGAGGGTCCGCATCGAGCTTCAGCGTTAGTGCGGGGAACTGCAACAAACCTGAAGAGGGTCTGATCTCCTTGCCCCCTGTATTGACTGATGACAGCAATCGGTGGCGTAGCCTCTATCAGACGGCCATGATAGATGCACCATAGCACGGCGTGTCTGTAGAACAGAAATTGCGTGATTGTGTGTTTGTGATGCGTGATAGTCGCTCTGCAGCGTGGAGCTCCAGCTTGAGCTCAGACCCCTGCGGAATTAACGCGCAATCGCCGCCCCTCACCGCCGATAAACTGCCGCCTCGGCATGTTTTGGTGCTGTTGATCTTGTTGTCCATCCAATCTACGCGCCAACCTCGAATTCTACCTTCCAAGCGACGAAAGACACGATGAAAGTCACTATACGCGAGTGGAACGCCGTCGCTGCCTGGCGCTGGGATATGCCAGACGACGATGTCTGTGGTATCTGTCGTAACCCTTACGATAGCACTTGCTCCAAGTGCAAGTTTCCTGGCGATGAGTGTCCGCTATGTATGTCTGACCATGACGATGCTGGGTCTAGACTAACGTGAGATAGTACTGGGAGAGTGCAACCACTCGTTTCACATGGTACGCCTCCATACCCATGAAGTCACCCTGGGCGACAAAGACTAACACGTCTCAGCACTGCATCTTCTCCTGGTTGAAGCAAGAGAGCTCTCTAGAGAAGTGTCCTATGTGCCGACAACGTATGTACGCAAGCGACCTACCAGATCTTCAGCTAACTTGTATATTCAGCTTTCAAGTCGAAGAGTCAAGACGCGCCGACAGCCACCGAAACCCCGGCACCGACCCAAGAACCCGATACAAGCCCGCTGTAGCTTTCGGATCACGCGATCGAATACGGAACTCGTTGAGAAGCTTGTCGTCACCTCGATCTGCAGGCATATGATGGATGCTGGGAAAGCGGCGCTTCAATACCTTGGCTTGCACACAGATGTTACTATCGGCGTTTGGATTTGGATGATACCCTAAGGACTGCATTACATACTTTAGCCTCTGAGCTAGGGGCCTTTCACCGCATTCCGTACCTGACTTGCTGCCTTGGGGTTGATGAGGTAGTGTGCATGGACCACGTCCCTTATCGATCATGCACCTTACTAGAGCTCCCGAACTCCGTTAACTCCAGTCTTCCATCAACTCCCACAACATGTCTAGCAACCCTAACACTACAGAGTACCGTTCAGATCGCCGCGCATCGATTTCTCCACGATCAAAGTCAATAGAGCGTGCCGAAGACCCTCCCGACGACGAGCTCCTCGAGCAACATCAGCCTGGCGATGCGCCAGAAGACGAGGATGAGGACGACATACCCTACCCCGAGCCTAGTGACGAGCAACCGCTGCTACCACCGCCGAATTTTCGACCCTTCTTCACCCTGATCGAAGACACGACGTCGGGTGAGCACTACCACCCGTATACACACTATGTCTTTGCCGACGACGACCCGACCATCATAACTGCTGCATCGATGCGAGGCCTGGGGCTGGATGATACAAAGTACCTCCCGCATGATGCGCCGGGTGGAGGGGAGAGACGACGCAATCAAGGAAGCGAAGAAGGAGACGAGCAAGACTCACCAGTCGAGTCACCGCTGCCCCCGCCCATACCGGGTGTCAAGGAGCATTACCTCATAATCGATGTCGGCACAGACGGGCGCACAGTCGTAGAAGCGCAGTCGCTCTCGTCAGAGTGGCAAATCACCGATACGGATGTACGGATAGCTCCCTCGTTCGATGAGGACTCACCAGATCAAGGATACATGCTGCGCATACAAGGCATCGACATACCGAGGAAGAGCAAGGGCAAAGGCAAGGGTGAAGTTGGTCAGGACAGGCTGACTGAGGCGAGGGAACAGCAAGGCGACATCTTCGACGCGTTGGATGGGCTAGTGCAGGATGTTGAAAGAGGACTGGAGACTGCTAGCAAGATCTCAGGCGCGCGGTCAAGAGAGGAAGACCAGGGCACGTTGACTGATGTTCGCGAGGGCGACGTAGAGAAGACGGTGGGTGATGAAGCATGATGCTGGTGTGATCTGCCGTTTCGCAAGTGGCTTCGGGTCACACTTTTCGTTCAGTGCGCATCTGTATGGAGCGCGCGCTTCTTTGCTACTACCACTGTGTTGACTCAGAGACGGCTTATAGTTGGTGGCGTGCTTGGCTGTTCAGCTCGAGCATCCATGCCGTAACATCTAACAGTCATACACGCCTCTGTAGAAGCCAGTCAGTCATTTCAGGAGCGACATCCACATGCTGGCTTTGACTCCACGGCGCGATGCCGTCTTTCCTCACCTACTGTATACTTATACCCATCACAGACTGCGAGCTGCATAGTGCGAGCTACTTTAGCATTCAAGCACCATGTATTATTTCTGCTTCATGCTGCAATGTAATAGACACAGGCTATCTGCTTCAGCACGGTTTCTCTCACTTGGCTCACCGCTCTGTTGTTGCCGGTCGCTCCTTCCCACCTCCTTCTCTCACTACAAGCGAGACGGCATGGGCACGGGCACCCACTATATGATTCAAACCTCTCCGCGTCAAGCTTCCTCATCACTCCCTACCTCCACTTTTTATCATTTCCCTAGCTTTACAGTCAAGTATCAATCATGGCTATCTTACGCACCCTCCTCGTCGCTGCCTCAGTGCTCTGCCTCACCACAGGCTACGAGCTCAAGGCGGAATACAACGCGAGCAACTTTTTCGACGATGGCTCCTTCCGTTTCTATAACGGCTGGGACCAGTTCACCCAAGGCATGGCTCTCTACGTCTCCAAGGAAGAAGCAACTTCACTTGGACTTGCACGCATCGACGACGGCAAGGTTCATCTCGGAGTCGATACAACTCAAGTACTCCCTCCGCAAGAGCCCGGTGAAGGCTATGGCCGCAAGAGCGTCCGACTAGAAGGAGTGCAGACGTTCGACAACGGACTCTTCATTGCGGACTTTGAGCACCTACCTAGTGGATGTGGCATGTGGCCTGCTTTGTGAGTCTCACTTCCTACTTACCCCTCATCTTCTCGGACTTTCGAGTCAGTACCTACTCCAGCACTCTCTCTTGTGCTCATCATCGTTTGTGCGGCGTATCAGACATGTACACCTGCTAACCATTTGCAGCTGGCTTCTCCACGACACAGGTCATCAAGAGGAATGGTACTCCGAGTTCGACATCATCGAGGGTATCTCCATGAATTCGCGGAACTCGCTCAGCCTCCATACCGGTCACACGCCATGCAAGATGCGAGACAATGGCGGATCAGGCGAGACGCGTCCAGACCTCGAATGCATGGAACATCGCGACTGCGGCGTCAATGGTCCCGAGGGCTCCTTCGGCCAAGCCTTCAACGATAACCGAGGCGGTGTCTGGGCAGCCCAAGTCGAGGACGATGGCATCAAGGCATGGTTCTTTCCTCGGGGTCACGAGCCATCGGGTTGGGATAGCGCCAATCCTGACCCCAACACATGGGGCACGCCTGTGATGAACTTCGTTGGGGATGGCTGCGATATTCGCAATACGTTCAAGAAGATGAAGATTGTAAGTGCACTCAATCTCGTGGATGGGAGTGCCTACTGACATAGGACAGATCGTCAACATTACCTTTTGCGGCTCCATGGCTGGAGGCAATGCCTGGTCTGGCTACACACACTGCGCAGCGGAGACTCACGACGAATCTTGCAATCACTTCGTTGCGACCAACCCCGACAAGTTCAACGAAGTGTACTATCTCATCAACTCGGTGAGGGTTTATCAAACTGGCGCTGGTGCTGGCTACCAGGACAACAGCGTCGTACCTTCTCTGCCCCGAACGTCCATGACTTCATCCAAAGATGAGCGCCTCTCAGCGATGACTGCAGAGCAATCTCCCCTTCCAGCTGTCACGACTACCATCATCACCACTACGAAGATCATAACTTTGCCAGCGACGTTGACTCACGGATCTGGCTACGTCCCGTACAGTTCTTCGGTATCCGCCACAGCTCTAACAACTTTCGAGGTTCTCTACGGCGCAGCGCCCACGGTAGTTACCGTAACAACGGTCATTACGTCAACGAAGGTTATGACACTGCCTGCCACTTTGACTGGCGGTAATAACATGACTCCCTATGACCCTTCAGCATCCTCCACGACTCTCATCACCTTCCACAACAAACGTCTCTTGTTGACGGCTTTCGAGGCGGCTCCAGCATTGGAAGCATCATCGGCGACATCTACCAAGCCCGTGGGCACAAGGACTGGCGGCAACAACTACATTGGTTATGATCCGTCAGCGACATCTACATCTGCCAAGCCTACAGGTACAAGGATCGGAGGCATTACCAACTACACCACCGTACAGACTCCTCGGGCGTCATCTACGAAGCCTATAGGCACAACGATGGATGGTGTTACTAACTACACCACCGTCACTGCTTCGGCTGTGTCTTGAGTTGTGTCCATCAGCACAAATCGAGCACGCGGCTGATCTCTTAGCTCGTTGGTTGAACAAGAGTGGTTCGATCTCAATCATGCATATTATGGCGTTATAGAAGAATATCTGAGGCGGGAGAAAATGTACGGATAGATAAGCAAAGGCGGGAGATCAGAGGTTCAGCGATTCCATTTCAAGATACAATGCCAGATAGGCGCGGATATATACGTGCGAAAATATATCATCTTTCCTCACCTCTTCTCTCGCATTCCCCTCCACCCCCCTCCACCTCCCTTGCCTCATTCCACGGCCCTCTTACCAAGGAATCACCTCCCCAAACCGATCAACCAATCTCCCACTCTCCCACCCTTCCTTATCCGTCTTGTCCAAAACCCTCATACAGTTCCTCACACTCTCCTGCACCGAAATCGCCCCTTCCTCCTTCCACTCCACCAACCCCGTCTCCACTCGTCCCGGGTGCAACATCAAAAATTGCACGTCGGGTATATCAATAGCGAGACTCTTCACTACCGCGTTCAACGCCGCCTTACTAGCGCGGTACGCGTACCCGCCACCTGCTGTGTTGGCAGATATGGAACCCATACGGGAAGATAGGATGAGGACTTTAGGTTTCCTTGTGACTTTAGCGTCTTCATAGACTCCAGCGGCGAAGCATCGAAGGAGTGGCAAGAACGCTTTAACAACGTTGAGCGTGCCACAGGTATTTATTTCAAACGTCCGCATCATAGTCGTATGGTCCATATTTTCCAGTGTCTCTGCTTCGGCGACGACTTTACTACTCTGTTTTTCTCGTGCGACGACCGCAGGAACGAGACCTCTGACGCCGGCGCAGTGGATGATGAGTTCAATGGGGGTGCTGTAATGCTTTTGAACCCATGCTTGAATTTCCTCAAGAGAGGTTATGTCGGCTTGGTGGAAGACGATGAGGTTTCCACATTCGCGAGGGTAATCCTGAGGTGCCACTGGGAATGGTTTGTTGTCTATAGCTATGACGAAGTGTCCCCATTCGGTCGACTTCTGCATGTAGTGATCGATGAATGCGAGCCCGAGGCCGGAGGATGCGCCTGTTATCAGGATGTATGGTGCTCGCATTTTGGGATGTGGTGTTGAGGTTTAGTGCGTTGGTGTGTTGGAAGTTGAGTTGTGTCGGCGGCGACTGTGGAAAGTTTGGTAGGTACACGCAGTCGATGTAGTACGGATCATATCTGAATGTGGCAATTTTGTTGAAGGATACTATACTGCGATAAGTCATGGCGTCGGCAGTAGCGGGGGTGAAGCGCCTCAGGGTCCATCCCGCCTATGTTTGCCGATCTGGAGGTGAGGATGGTTCCCCGCAGTCTACCCGTTGGCGGCAGACGGGTAATGACCAGCATGACTGATTCGGCATCGGGCAAGGATTTAACGTGCTATCTGGATCTAGATATGCTTGAGTGACACAGTTTACCTCTTATTTATTTACCATTACAAAAACCCTGACACTAAAATAACCTGTCACACTCACAGCTACTCCACTGCCATCATCAAACAGCGCACCATGTTCTATCAACCTGGGAAAGAAGATCATGGCCTGCCGTACGATCCATTCAAAGTAAGCCTATTATTCAATCAATCAAGAAAATCTGATAAAGCCCAAAAACAAATCTCATCCACCTAACACTCCCACCCAGGCATGCGTCCTCCCCCGCCCCATAGGCTGGATATCCACCCTCTCACCCACCGGCGCCGCAAACCTAGCCCCCTACTCTCAATTCAACAATCTCACCTTCGATCCACCTTACGTCATGTTCAGCGCCAACCAAACACCCAGCAATAGCCAAAAAGACACAGTCCGCAACGTCGAAGCTACAGGGAAATTTGTCTGGAATCTAGCGACATATGAGCTGAGGGAAGAGGTAAATAGGAGTGCGGTGCAGGAAGAGTACGGCGTTGATGAGTTCGAAACGGCGGGCGTGGAGAAGGAAGATAGTAGGATTAGTGGGGTTGTTATTAGTGGAGATGGCGGGGATGCGGAGGGAAAGGAAGGCAAAGAAGGCAGGACAGAGATGATGATACCGATGGTGAAGCGCAGTCCAGTAAAGTTCGAGTGCGAGTACTACACCACCCTACGCCTTCCCGGTAGTCCACCGATGGGCTCGGCAGATGTTGTGATTGGAAAAGTGGTTGGTGTGCACATCGATGAGCGCGTTTTGACGGACGGCAAGATCGATGTGAGGAAGACGGAGCCGATTGCTAGGTGTGGGTACTATGAGTATGCAGTTGTGAGGGAGACGTTTGAGATGCGGATACCGGGAGAGGATAAGGCGATTTTGGCGGGGTTGGAAGGAAGTGCGAAGAAGAATGAGAGCTTGGATCGGGTGGGGGATGTGGATGGAGGAATGGGCATGGAAGGAAAGCGTCTTTGAAGATGTCTTGTCATTGCTACAGGGAGATTACTCTCGCGTAGACAGGTTCCGGTGTTTGGATGTATATATCTTATTTTGGTATCGTACAAGTAGTCTCCAAACGCCGAAGGCAAACTGGTATATGAGCTTTTGGGGTGGACAAAGGTATCTATGTATTCGATATATAAATCCAAATCAATAATAAACAGCTCCCATCTACCGGTTGACCGCAAAGGTCAATGGTTGAGTTGTTGTCAACGCGACCCACTGATTGAATCACGTTGACAACTACTCAATCTTTGACTTCGGCGGTCAATTGGTGTATAGAAACAGTGAGATCATGCCGCCAAAGAAGCCATTATAAGCAACTAGCTGTCCCTTAAATTTGCAATGAAACGTACACAAACGGAAAATACAAATGAATCAAAGGACGCGATATAGCCACTGCGCCCGTCAGGGCTGTCATGATTGCGACCTCCGATATGACTTTCGTGCCAGCGGAGATTGCGACAATTGCGACATCTGAGATGACTATAGCGCCGTAGATGCTTGCGACAACTGCAATAACTGCGGCGTCTGCGATGCCGAGTATGGGGAATTTTGGGTGGCATGCGAACGACTTTTGAGAGAAGGGAATTGAGTTAACGACACGCACCAGAGTAACGTGATGTTGAAGTGACGCTGCTGCTGAGGATTACAACCACTCCTGCGATGACTCCGATGACTGGGAGGAAGGAGGTGCTTCCGCCTCCGGGGGCTCTTGCGATAAAGGAGGAGTTACCAACGCCAGGTAGTCCTGTAGTGCCATCAACGACGTCGATGACTCGGAGGTTTGCGGCGCTTGCGGCGTTGGCGAAGATTGGGGCAACTGCGATGACGAAGACATCGGCGAAGACTGGACCATCTCCAAGGATTGAGGCGCCGCCTGTGACGCTTGCGGTCTTTGCCCTGCATAACGCGGCGAAGTCGGGTCCAGGTAGGTATCGAAGAACTCTCGGACTGTTGGATCGGCACGAAGTGTTGTATTTTCCGGAAGCGCCACAACGTTGAGCCCGTTGAGCGAGCGTGCTCTACTGACTGGTCGGGGAGTTAGCTTGTGTCCCGCAACGAAAGAGGTAGTATAACTTACGAGCAACGTAGATCTGGCTTGCCTCAAAGGCCTTCGAGAGATTAACAGTAACGCGATCTAACGTCATGCCTTGGGACTTGTGCACTGTGATGGCATAACCTGCCAAAAGTGGGAGTTGCGTCCTTGATAGGCGGTTCGTTATCTTGACTTTCCCACCCTCTTTATAGGTTATGACCTCGGTGACAGCGCAGTCTGGGTAGATCGTCCTTACTTCCTTATTGTCGAATGTGACAATTGGCCATGGTTTGGGCGTATTCTTCTTGGCGAAGGATACGAGCTGAGATTGTACATAAGAACCATGACGGCCTTCTTTGCATGGCAGCTTGCTGCGGTCGTATGACTCAAAACCGGTAACAGAGCCTTGACAACCGTTCACCAGACCCTTCGCGGGGTCAATATTGGCCACCAACATTACACGCATACTTCCTTTGATAAGCACACATGGATCGTAGCGGCACCCATCCTGTCGGGATTGTTAGTGAGACCCGGAAAGACAACAGAAGTAACATACCAAGCGTTTTAAACAGCCGAGGTTGGCAGGATGCTTTGTGCTTGCCTCTTTGTAGTCCACCAAAGATTCGTCATCACGGTCGTTTTGTTGAAAATGATCCAAGCACTTGTATTCAAGCGCTGTCCGTTCAGTAATGTCCTCGATAGCTTTATCGTTAACTTCTTTCACTTTCTTACGTGTCGAGTGTAGTTGAACAGCGTCTTTTGTCTCATTCGGATGATGGAGTAGAAGCTGTCCGTGAGGCGCAAGAATTTGACCATCTGATACGCGTCAGTTTGCTGCCCCCAGGCATAAAAATAGTGTCGAAGCAGCATTTCGAGGATGAGAAAATATTACCTCTGCGTATCTTTTGAAGAATAGCAAGAAATTTCCTGTCGCTTTGTCGGTGAATCTTGATAAGATTGATATGTGTGAAGTTGCAATTCTGTCTGCGTTAGTGCATTTCTACAATAGGAGTAAAGAACAGAAGGGACGTCTAACATACCTGCCATACTTCACTGCAGAAAGCCCACTTATCAGCCATTCGCCAGGGGCCGTAGCCACATCCCTTGGTCTCACAGGAAATTTCACACTCCAGCGGGTCCTTTTCGTCCTTGGATTTAAGCTTTGTGCCACATCCCATGCAATGCTTGAAAGGTTCAACGGGTGCAAGTTGACAAAACTGGGATGATTAGCGTGGATGTGACGTATTTTATGGTGCGACTCACATCTCCGGTAACCACGACCTGAACACCACCAAATGGTAGATCGGAGTTATGTCTTGGAGATCTGCTAGCTTTCATAATCTCGCTCAATCGCTCGAGATCAGAGTTCGGAACCATGCTTATCTCATCGATGACGAGCACGTCGACGTCGTTGAGTTTTTTCCATTGTTTCTTCCCGCGAGCAGCTTTTTTTAGGTCGTCCAACTTCTTCCCGGAGCTGTTTATGTTCCATGCTGCAAAATTGTGAATTGTTTGGCCACCCACGTTGTACGCAGCGAGATTGCTTGGCGCTATAATTTGCACCTTCCATCCTTGCTCTCTGAGCATTGGGACAAAGGTCTTGAGGATGGCTGATTTACCAGTCCCTGCAGGACCAGTGTAGAACACATTTTTCCCCTCTTGGATCTTTTGCACCACAGCTTTTTGTTCGGGTTCCAGTTTGATATTGGTTCCGGGGACGTAGTAGTCTGCGAGGATGTTGGGTGTTGGGCGCGGTGCTAAGCGCGCAACATCTCGCTCGTACAATGCTGTTGCTTCCTTGAGCCTTTCTTGTTTTCTCTGATCGCGGAGCCGTTCCGCTTCTTCAATGGCGGATCTGTTGGCATTCATGAACGCCAATGCCTCTTCTGCTGTGAAGAAGTCTCCGCGTAAGTATTGATATATGTCGTTACCTTTCTGCTGGAAAGCGTCTTGGAATTTTCTGTAAATGCCAGGGAACTTCCCGAACGCGACTGCGTGATATTTGCTGTTTGGTGCAGATGGATCGGGCTCCTGAACGTACAGGCCGGCCTTGCGCAGATCTTGCAGCGATGTAAATCGTTCTAATTCTTCGGTCTGCGGAGTCTTTCTTGTCTGCTCTGGGGTTGCCTCTGGGGTTGCTGGGTATGCGACGTTGTTGTGCTGGGTTCCGTGCTGGCGGCCGGCATTGCTTCGAGACTGGCTCTGCGTCGCAAGCGGGGTTCTGGGGCTCCCGGAAGATATATCCTGTCGTGGGCGCTTTGGGGAAGCGTCGAATTGGTAGCCGTCTGGCTTTCTTTTCCTGTCGTTTGTCCCTGGCGGCGTAGCCATGGGTGGGATGTTCTCTTGGTCTGCCATTGGCGGAGGTGAACTATTCGTATTGTATGATGTAGGATGAAAGTCGAAGGAAGGAGCGCAACGTAAGGGAGTGTATGGTGAGGATTGCGGTGGGTGTGTCGTAGGAACGGTAGCGAGAGGGGCATCATCCGGATACCGGTTCGGTACGTGACCACCTGTTCAAGAGGTAAGTCTCAAAGCTCATAATGGAACCACTACGGAGGAGGAGGAGGGGAACCACATACCGGACTTGACGTAGTAGGCGACTGGATTGTATGCGGCGTGGTGGTAAGAATGATCGTATGCGCCGTTGCGCCGGCTCACGGTAAGGGACGGCTCATTGAAGAGGCTCAAAAGAACTGAAGGCGACTAGAATGATGATATGTTCGCGATAGTGATAGCCAATAGCGAAGGGTGTGATGGAGGTAGCTGTGGTGCGGGGTGCAGCGCGATGAGAGCGAATGGTCGCTCACGAGCCGAGTTCGACGCGCCAAATCGCGCCCGGCGAGGCTGGTCATCGCGCTAACCCCCATTAGTGTAGCTCCCGTCGCAACCAGTCTGGCAACATGCGGGGTGAATATGCAATACTGCTTCTAGGCTTCGCGTTCGAGCTTCGCAAATGATCAACTGTTCAATCTTCTCGATGACTAAAGCTTTGCACATCTGTCACCTAGAAGATATCTCGGGATTACCAGGCCCTGGTCCTCCAACGATCGTGACATTGATACGTTCATTGTCATCATAGCTACCTAGGTATCCTTCAGAGCTATCACAGCGGGAACATATCTCTACAACTAGCAATTTTAATCCTCCCCAGCACTCAACGCCGCCTCCGAAACCCCCCGACTACTACTCTGCCCCGTCCTCGCCCTCTTACTAACCTTCCCAGCTTTCGCCCTCCCATTTCCCAACCATCCCTGCTTCGCTGTAATAGGTCGCAAGAAACCATCAATATGCACACCACCAACCGTCCGCTCTTCATTGTCCGAGTCATTAGTTCTAGGGTCGTAGCCATGAACTCGCATGCAATGCTCGACGACGCGGTAGGCGAACGGAGCGTCTTCCTCGTGCCTCCAGCAATCTGCGTGCGGGCAACGCAGTGTGCCGATTTGGAAGAAGGGTCGTTTGGGTGGCGGAGGCTGTGAGATCGAGGGGACGGTCGGCGGGGGTATGGTCGAAGGTGTGTAGGATACGGGTTCGGGGGCGGCTTTTGATGCGAGAGCTTCGTGGAAGGGCATGAAAGACATGCCCTCGCCGAATAGAGTTGCGCAGCGCTGGGCAGTGCGTGCGATAGCTCCTTCGTTCCAGCCTTGTACAGCTGCTAGACCGAGCACTTCACTCCAATCCAAAAGCCCTTCTCTTAGTTTGCCTTCGTCTCCTGAACTATCGCTATCTCCCATGGTGCTGGAGGACCTGCGACGCTTCCTCTCGTGAGGGATTTTGTTGGACTTTTCCCAGTCAGATCCTCCGCTTGAGATTTCATCGTCATTGGCGGGCTCTCTTCCATATGTTGCCTTTCTGGCGGCTTTTGTCTTTTGTCGTACTGTGCGATCGACCTCTCTAGACGTTGCGCGCGAAGGTGGTCGGGTGCTAGATCTGCGGCTTGTCGCGCTCTTCGATCGGGCTCTTGATGTAGACCTTGATCTCGGACCGCTCGACTCGGCACCTGAAGTGTATTCGCTCATGGAAGAATCGCCTGGCTCTCCACGACCAAAGTGATTGACGCGCGTTCGGCGGATGGCCATGGCAAGCTCGTCTAGCTTACCCATCATGTTCTGTATTGTCGGCTGGAGAAGTCGCTGTGCCCTTGCGTCGTCTGCTAACAGAGCCGGCTCCATGAGCTTCTCTGTCCGAGGTTTCCTGCCGCGTTTCTTCCCCGTCGCATGATCGCGCTCGGTTTCGTTGCCGTCGTCATCACCGTCTGTCCTGACTTCAGGCCTGGGCGCTTTGCCCGAATTCGCAGCATTGGCGCTATGCGATCGAGATCTGCTTCGCGAAGCTGATATGTGGTCTCCAGCGTCGGAGTCAGACGAGGGCGTTTCGCGTGAGTTCCACTTCTCTTTAGCCAGCCGCAAGAAAACAGCTAGGAGTTCTTCTCGCAGCTCATCTCCTGCATCTCCGGTGTTTGCACTTCCAATAGTCCAGTCGTCCACATGGTCGTTCGGAGGCTCTTCGTCTGGAGGGATTGGCCATGCCGTCCAATCTTTGGGAGGCACGACCGCCGTCTGCGTAAATCCTGCCGCATCCACGTATTCAAGGTCCTCTCCAGTTTTGAGCCAGTTGTCCCTACTCTGCCAGTTCTTGACCTTCGCCGTGTCTTCTGGGGCCCGTCGTAACCGCCGCTTGAGCGCATGCGCGTTATACAGGTGTACTGCGAGATCTGTCTCTTGCAGCTGATCGAGGGAGTCGGCTATCTGGCGATCCGCTTCTGTGTAGCTCTGCCATGTTTGGGGCGGTCCGTCAAAGCGATTCGGGCGCGCCGGTACGTCGTCGTCGTTGTCCTCTTCCTCAGACCCGTCGCGTGCCGACTCGCTATCGGTATCCAGGTCGTCGTTTACGTCTAAAGAAATCGGGATAGCGGGAGTCTGTGCTTCTTGCACGTTGCGTGGGTCCGGGATCTCCTCGACTGACGGCGACGAGCGCGCCGATGAAGACGATGAGGTCGTCGATTCGTAGGAGGAGGGCGGTGGCGGAGCGCTACCACCAAATAACGACATCTTCGTTGCAGTAAATATCGAAGCGGGCTTGTGGCTGTCGTGGCGTCAACATCTGCGTTATGGGATCCAGCAGTTGTGGGAGTGTAGAGGCGCGCTCTAATTTTGGTGGGGTTCCAAGGTTCTCGAAAAAGACGCGCCGTCACGTTGCCGCTACCATCATCCCTGGTTCACAATCTGCGACCCATCTGGGCAGCATCATACCACCAATCTCTCATCTGAAGCCATCTTGCTAGTTCCCCATTGGTTTCTGATGTTTTCATCTACATGTTGAAATTGCTTCAGGCGGTCGCTGCAATGACATCTTAGTGCCGGCATTTGTTAGGTCTTACACCCTCGAAAACGAAAAGCAGAATCTAGGCACACTCGGATGACTACAGAGAGCGACCGTGAAGCGATCGTCATCTTACACGGCGTCTCGGTAGCTTGGCTTTATCTTCGCGCTGTGATGTACCGGCGCATTACACTTGTGATCTGTTCACGCACGTGCCATCGCTGGCAACTGCCCAGGTGCGCGTCAGCGAGGCTACCTTATTAACCCTCTTTTTTGCCGTAGCCTCCAACGACCCATCAACACCACGAATCCACTTTCACTGCCACCTTTGGCTTGGCCACGCGTTAGGTGCGTCCCAAAATGAGGTTTGGGCGTCCTACTTTCAGGAGACCATCGGTCGGTATACATCAAGCTTTGCGCTTACGTATCAGAACAAGCTATGTCCTGCAGCAAATCATCATTGGTGGGTGCTAACCAGGAAATTCATCAATGCTCTATATCGGATCTCTGCGGAGGCTTCATGCGTCATGGGTCAGGAGCCTTCGCAGAACGTCAATCGCGTACGAAACATGGAGAACGAACTCTCTCACAGACACGGCGTGAGTAAAAGTGGTGCCGACTTCCGCATGGCTGCACGAAGACTGAAGTGTACTTCTCTCTGTTCCCCCACCAATCGTCGATGCTCCAAGAATTTCAAGGGGAACCCAGGTAGTGCCGAGAGCCTCAACGGTCCATGAACACGTCCTAAGCGCGGACGAACGCCCCGAACGCGGCGCTTTGAGCGTGGTCAGCGTCAGCCTTAACATCAGTACAGTATCTCCACCAGCAGTGAGCTAGCGGCGAAATTTATCATGGTGTCGACTCCGATCCGGGGAAGTGGTCCTGAGCCAATACCACATGGTGATCAACGGCGTGACAGGACGCCCAAGCTGGCGCATCGATACTAAGGATTATCACCACAAACCATGAACCTCATACCGCCTTACGGGTAACGCCATGTAGCCGTTGAACGCCTCCTTCTTCTTCAACGTCAAGCTCGCGTGGTTATGGGACAAGCCGACGACTAGTAGGCTATACGAAATGCTAGTACTCCTTTGTCGTGCTTCAAATTGCAGTAGCTCTACAGCGCCCATCAGCGCTACAGCACACACCCTGGACTCTCCCCTTGTAAATGGACTTTTGACGCCCCATTCAAAGCTAGTAGCGATGCTTGTCGTCGATTCTTCCGAATGCGCGGTCCTACTTTGATTACACCTCGATCCACACAGTAGGACCGAACTGGAAGAGCCACCGCACATACATCGGCCATGCTGGTGGCAATATAAATACAATAGGTCTGGTATGCCAGACGATCACCAACCTCAGTCGCTCTTTCAGCTTTCATATTATCTTGCAAGACTAATTCAATCATGCGTTCATTCGTTTCAATCACCGCCGCGGCGGTGATCGCCCTTCCTTTCGCTATGGCAGCGCCCAGGTCGTCCAAGATGGAGGCTAGGTACTACAACCCGGAGCAGGTTATTGACACTGATGTTGTCATCATCGGAGGTGGAGGTATGGGTGCTTACTCTGCCATTCAGCTCAAGGACATGGGCAAGAGGGTCGTGGTTGTTGAGAGTTCGCACCGCCTTGGAGGCCACACCGAAACCTACATGGACCTCGAGACTGGATTCCCCATCGACATGGGAGTGAAGCTGTACCATGACGAACCTTTGGTGCACCAGTGGTTCGCACGCTTCAACCTCACTCTGGGACCAGCAAGCCCGTTCCCTACCGGCCCAACCCAGCAGGTTGACTTCAGGACTGGCCAGGTGATGCAGGGTCTCCCTCCTGCCAACCAAACCGCCTTGGCTGTTGCTCTCGCGAAGTACGGCGCCGTCATCGCACAGTGGCCTGAACTTGAGGGTGGCTTCTACCTCCCCGACCCCGTTCCTGAGGACCTCTACATGCCGTTCGGCCAGTTCGTCCAGAAGTACGATATCGCGGATGCAGTACAGACCATCTTCGGTCTCACCTCCGCCTTTGGTGACATCCTTGAGCTTCCTGCCATCCAGCAGATCCGCACCATGT
Organism: Alternaria ethzedia; assembly: GCF_023757985.1. Classification (NCBI taxonomy): domain Eukaryota; kingdom Fungi; phylum Ascomycota; class Dothideomycetes; order Pleosporales; family Pleosporaceae; genus Alternaria; species Alternaria ethzedia. Next base: position 1,380,427 of record NW_026056198.1, read on the forward strand.
CTCTCGGTCTCCTGAAGACCATGCAGAGCTTCAAGACCAGCTCGGTGATGAACAACAGCATGCTCTTCGAGGCACTCACTGCCGAGCTCCTTGCCTCCAACTCTGTACTCCTGTCCTCCAGGGTCCGAAAGACCGCGCGCGTGAGCAAGGTCGATGGCGGAGTCAAGGTCCTCGTCGATACCCCCAAGGGCCAGCGTCTCATCCAAGCCAAGAAGATCCTCATGGCCATCCCCCCCACGCCCGAGAACCTCACCCCCTTCGACCCCAGCGGCGATGAGATGAAGATCTTCAGCCAATTCACATCCGTCGGCTACTACACCGCCATCATCAGGCACGCCGCCCCTACCAACGTCACCCTCAACAACCTCGCACTTGACAAGCCATACGCGCTGCCACCCATGCCCGCCATCTACAACGTCTTCCCCACCGTCAACCCTACACTCAACCAGGTCTTCTACGGCACCAAGGTCGGCCAGCACCTCAGCGACGAGGAGGCCCAGGCTGCCATCCTTGCGGACCTCAAGCGCTTCCACGCTATGAACAACATGACCGGTCCCGAGCCTGAAATCGTCGCTTTCAGCAACCACAGCCCCTACAACATGATGGTCGGAGGCGAGGCGACTAAGAACGGCTTCTACAAGGACTTGTATGCTCTGCAGAGCAAGCGCAACACTTTCTGGACTGGTGCTGCGTGGAGGGCGCATGATAGCTCCAGCAGCTGGGCTTACACTAGCAGGAGTGTGCTTCCGGCGCTTGTGGCCAGCTTGTAGGTTCGCAAGCGGTGGTGGTGGATCATTTGGGTTAATTGATAATGGAGCGGTCGCTCCCTTGAACGGTCAATGGCGATGTTTTCCTTACATGCTGCTTTACGATACCTTCGATACTTGTATTAGTAGATGACAATAATCAAACGCCATTGTCTGCACTCATCGAACATTTTGCCAGTCTTGATGATAGCCTTGTTAAGCCCGTGAAGACTAAGCATACTTTCGTGCCTCTACATTGACCTATGGAAAATCTGGACAACGTAGACCTCGGGAGCCTACAATGACTTTGGCTTACCTACTTTGCACGTTTTTGTCTGGATGTAGTCTGCAGACCTGTTCATTTTTGCTCTTGTACGAGTCGCCTCAGTGTCGATCGTGAGCGTTGGCTAGCTCACTTCTCAACCTTGGTTCGCAGCAAACATGCAAATTTATTAGATTTTCATGATGTCTACATGGATGAGAGAATGCAAGAATCTACACATACGCTCATACTCTAGCACCTCTAGACACTTCCTTAACACATCTCACCGTCTTGAAACTCCTGCACTCTACGATGAAATCCATGCGACCTGCTAAACGTGTTCGACTTGAAGGCGCACATACTCTCTCGACCCCCGTCCGCTTCCTCATACTATCAGACACGCATGGGGCTGAACTACCGGGAAACCTCCCGCCATGCGATGTACTCCTGCACTGTGGCGACTTGACAGAAGATGGCACACCGGACAGTATTTCCGCGGCACTCCAGACGCTGGGCAAAGTCGAAGCCAAGCTGAAGCTTGTCATCGCTGGCAACCACGACATCTCTCTTGACAAACCATACTGGCTCTCCCAGGGCGGAACTGAAGCCGATGCAGAACGAGCAGAGGCGCTTGTGAGCTCAGAGGCAAGTTCCGAAGCAAGCATAAATGGCATCACCTTCTTAAGAGAAGGCACACATACCTTTAGGCTAGCAGGCGGCGCGACATTCAAAATATACGCCTCACCATACACGCCCCTCTACGGCGCATCAGCATTCCAGTACCCATCAAACGAAGACCGTTTCAATTCCACAGGCACTCCGCCGTGGGCGAAGAACGTCGCTACCTCGACCTCGACCATCCCCAACGACGTCGACATCGTCATGACCCACGGCCCCCCAAAATACATCCTAGACACGACCTCTGACGACGAAAGCGCAGGCTGCGAGCACCTGCGCCGCGCCATCGCAAGGGCGCAACCACGAATGCATTGCTTCGGCCACATCCACACGCCGCGTCGCTGGTTCTACCAAGCACACGTGCTGGACTTCAGAGGGGAAGCGGAGCGAGATGGCGCCCGCGATGTCGACACTGATAAGATAACCAAAGTCTGGGTAGGAACGAACTCAGCGCATAGGAAGGGATACAAAAGCCTGCCACCAGGCCCCGCTCATAAGTTCCGAGAGAACAAACAGCAGACGCTCTGCGTGAACGCGGCGATGGAAGGAACTGAGCCCGGCGTTCTCGAACACCCACCCTGGCTCGTTGAGTTAGATTTGCCCGTCGTGCAGAAAGACATGGGAATGGGAGATGCCGTCGGTGAAGAAGTGCATCTCACGTAAGCGCACCTGGGCGTGCGAAAAAGGGTATCGCGTGTTGAAGCTCGGTGATGAGGGAGCGGCGGTGCAGCTCGGCGTCCGCGGGCCCCGGTGAGGCGGGCAGCTGCCGTAATCTGCATCTCGCGGTCGGTGGTAGGGAACTCCGAGTAGTTAGCTTTGCGACAGCATCGCGCAGGGAGTTTCAGAGTTTATCGGCGTAAGGCAATGGGTTGAAGTATTAGGTAGGACGCCGTGGACGCCGTACAGGAAGATGAGGCGTACATATGTAGAGGTTCCGCTGCTTGTGCCTCAAGCTCCAGTATACATTTCTTCACGAACTCGCAACGGCACTGCCTCCATAGCCATACCTACTAGCAACAAATCACCATGACAGTCTCATCATCCCTCACACTCTACCGCCCAGGGCCGTCCACCTCCCTAACAACCCGCTCGTTTTCCAGCTCCCTCATCTCCTCCCACCTCTTCACCCAACAAACCGGCACAGCAATCCTAACCGAACTCGCCTACCGCATCCTCATCGACATCATAAACCGCTTCATACACTCCTTCCAGCGCCTCGCCTCCCATGGCCTCGACTCCGCGTCCTCCTTCATAGAGCGCAAACTGCAGGAACGTCGTGATCGGCTAGATGCTGCTCCGTCCGGTACTGGGAATGAGGGTTTGAAGATCGTTGAAGAGGTGGGCAGACTGGCGGAAGAGAGGGGCTTTGTTACTTGTCCGTTGACGGGGACGGACATGGGTAGAGAGGAGGGGATGAGGGGGCCGCCGAGGTGGGTGAGGGGTGTTTTGGATGGGATTGATGAGGGGAGGATGAAGGAGAGGGATTTTTGGATTCATACGCATACGGGTTGAAGTCGACATTCCGATTATATCTCATACGATCCCTTGAAGCATACGAGCTACCCGAGGATGTTCCGATTGTTCAAGAAATTGCCGCTTCAGCTCGGGCAGCGACAGCTTGCGCAGCAATGGCAGCGTATGCAGCAAGCTCCACAGGTACAGCAACATGAAAAACCGCAACCGTAACGTATGCCGCAAGCCTCGGAAGTGCAACAATTTCAACAAACGCAGACGCCACTTATTCAGCGAACACAGCCGGCGCCTCAGCTGGGTCGCCGAAATGAATCGCACCGCTCCCGTCGAGCAAGCTCTGCTCCACACGATACGCCGCCTTGATGTGCCTTTATATGCCCTTGGATCTGCTCTTAGATGAGCGCGCCTTCGCCTCCCTACAGCGACCGCATACCTCGTGCCCGCACTCGCCTTGTTCCCACACCCGGCGATGAAGGCGCAACTGTACCTCAGGCCGTGGGATAGTATGCCAACACATCAGAGTGTCACATCACAAAGCCTCCTTCAACTCTAGGGCGGCACTCTGGAGTACACAGGCTCTGTCTAGCAGCTTCTACCTGACCGCCGGTGCCAGTCAGGCGCTCAGGTTCTGCTACAAGGACAGCGCAGGCCACAAAATCTTATATGCTCGCTGTCAACACATTTACTGTCTATGGCGTTCAGTTCATCCCACAATGTTTTACCGCTACCAATATCACATATGTCTCAATTCGCATCCGTGTTCCCACGTTATCCTCATTGCTTGCTTGTCTTCCCAGATGTGACATATGGTGTCTTCCTGCCGCGCAGGCCCGATTGCGTCTGGTCAGTGTCTCGTCTCGTATGCTCGGCCTCCGTCTGCTGAACCAATTCCGCATCACTACAGCTGCTTGTTTCGTATGTAAGGTGAAACTAGCCGTCGCGTTCGTATGTTGCACGAAACAGCTTCGACGACATGCTCTTGGTCGGCGCGAATGAGTAGCAGCTATGCAGCGCTGGAATGGGACTTGACTCATCGAAAGAGACTGGTACTTGCGCCTCTAGGGACTGGTTACGGCGGTCAATCTTGTCGCTGCTCATTCTCGACTCGGATCGTGGATACGTACTGATTTCGTCCGCCGCAAGTGAATACCGGCGTCGCGGAAGCACTCAGTGGAGTTCCTGGGCCATGAGTATAGCGGCATTGATCTTGCGCATTCAAAGAGTGTTTTACTCGCCGTCTCGGGCGCGTGCCGTCAGTCTGGCCTTGCTGTCGTCATTAGAAACTCGCCCATCGAGGTCGGCAAGCTCAGCTCCTTCTAAGCAATTTCAACAACTTTGATGAGCTTGCTCCGAGGCGCTCATGGCTCACATAACACAGCGAGAAGCATCTAAGAAGCATAACCCAAGCGGATACCACAGCTTTGGCTCTCGAAAGCTCGCCACGTACTTCCACCATTGCTATATCAATAGGCCAGCATCGACACGTCTTGCACACTGAGCACGCTGTCTTCAAGATTTGCTACAAGAACAGCGCATACTCACTTTTCAATCTCGAACTTCGATGTTCTCGCGTATCTTCATGTTCGCTCAGTCAGTCGATACTTGTGTACTATCGCACTGCCCGTCAAGCACACCCTCACTGGCTTCATAAATGTCAGCAAACCCATCACATCTCTCAGTCTCTGCTTGACCTGCTGAAATTTCGCGTTCTCGCTATCTGATGAGGCCGCACGGGCCACTCCACCTCGCATATTTTGACTTGGTGGTTTCTCACTCTCACCTGGCAACGCCCGCGCGGCCTTCCACCGCCGACGAAGCCCTTCTATACCCGCCTTCACCTGGTGTTTCCGACCTTCCTGTCGCCGGCAGAACACCGGCCGGAGCAACAGCGCCGGTTCCTAGTGCCTGCCCGTGCGCAGGCTCTTGGCAGCCACATATAAAGCCCATTTCCCCCCTCCGACCTACACTCTTTTACCACAAACCCCACAATCTTTTACCCCAACTCGAAGAATTCCAACTTCTCGTCACTCATTTCTTCAACAAACATCCTTCCTTCACTCACTTCGACCATGGCTCAATACTTCATCACTACTTTGGATCACTTCCACTTTGTCACATGACATCATACCTTCACTCATATATGTCGACTACTTCCAACCTTACTGAGCTTCACTCTTCCTCAATCAACATCACTGCTCAACAATCTTCACACCTTACTTGGTCATCAACACTTTATCCAATCTTGGTCCAACATCACATCCATCGATGATCAACCTTCCTTCACCATGAGCCATGGTCACTCTTCCAACATCCTCCTTCGCCATTGAACATGGTAAGTATCTTCCTGGCTTCTTCTTTATTCAGTCTTCTAACCTTTTTCAGCTTGCTGTCGCCTTCTACCACATTCACTTCGCTTCGGATCGCTCCAATCTTCGCTCAACATCGTCGCCAACCTCCTCAAAGCCCTACACTCTAGGCCACGATCGAGCTCTTCAGCATCCACCTCAAGCCCTCTTCAGGCCAGCATCGCATGTTCACGCCAACCCGGGTCGCACGAAAGTCAAGTTGTTTGGATGGATTGGATACTTGGTGGTGGAAACATACTGGTGGGAAGTGCAGGATACAATGGTCAAAGACAGTAAGAGACGGACATTACAGATCTCGATGGGATCTCGCTTTGGGCCTACAAGGCTTGCTTCGGCAAGGCCCCATGGCTGGTGGACATGATCTGGAGGAGACTTCATTCTCACATCAAGGTGCTGGAGGACAGACAGTCTATGGTGCTTCGGTACTAAGCTGGGCCTACCTTGGAGATTTGAAGTTCTTCGCCAGTTTGAGCTTGCTCGCCCAGATCATTCCCCTGCACACTTCTTGATGGCGGCTCTTTTGAGTTTGGATCAATTCGAGAAATGCAGCATGCGAAAGGTATGAGAGACTTGAGGTGAGAGTGCCTGCAGTCGGTGGTCGATGTTTGCATTGGGTTTTAGATTAGCTTTGAGGTTTTGGACATTGGTTTGCTGATGGCTGGTGGATATGGGCTTCATCTGGTGGTCGCTTCTTGGTTGGACTTTGGTTGGAGTGGTTGGATATCGGGTTGGACTTCTTCTCAAGGATACTTCAAGGTTTCGCCTCAGCATCAATGAATCTATCATATACCTCACTCAACTTCTTCTTTAACTTCATTTGACTTCTTCTTCTTCTTTGCTTCATCTGCTTCTTTCTTAACCAGAGTTCTTACTTACCTTCTATGTTCGGCTTCTTTCTTGACTTGCTTTGGTCGAACATCTTGCTTCTTCTCTGCCTTAATGTCTTGATATAGCTCGTACTTCACTTGCCTCTCTTTTAGACTTGTTACTTGCAATAAACAGACTTAATGATTAGACTCCTTGCAACTACGTATCTGCTCGCAGTGTACACACTACTACACATCTCAAACAAGTCTCTATCTTCCCAACACCTTCTCTCCCCACCACCTCCCCACTCTAAACATGTCTCCTTCTCGCCCACTTAGTAAGAAACTCCCTCCCCTCAATCCTCCAAGCATCCTCCTCAACATAACTCCCATTATACCCCCTCCCCTCCGCCTGAAGAACAAGATCCAGTCCCCTTCCACTCTTACCCTCGTCATACTGCGGCCACCTGGGCAGAGCTTCACCATTTGGATCACCCTTCGCCACAAAGCGAATCCACTGCGCACTCACCTGCTCGGCCAGCTTCTTGTACTCCTCCCATGGGCCATAGAAGTTAGGATTAGCAAAAACAAAAGCCACCTCAGTGAAATGCGCGACGCCCTTGTAGGCGCGCGGATTGCCGCCTTCGCTGGCGGTGTTACTGTTTTGCCATGGGAGCGTGTTGAACCGGTATATGTACGTAGGCGAGTACTTGGAGTAAGCGCGGGCGTCGGCCAGGCGGGTCGCGTGGTAGAAGACGTCGCCCATGATGGCGGCGATGCGCTTATACTGAAGGCCCTGTTCGGCGAAGAGCTCGACGCCGGTGTTGAGCGGGATACCGATGGTGGGGTCGTTGGGGTACAATTCCATGATGCGCTTGATGACGGCGTCGGGGAAGTCGAAACCTGTGCTGTTGGCGAGGAAGGCGTATAGGTCTTCGTCGGTGTTGATGACACCGCCGGCTGGTGCGTTGTCGGTGCCTTCGTCCGAGTTGGTGCCGTAGAGATGCGGGATGTGTGCGAAACGGCCTGAGGCGAGGAGCTCGGTGGGGTAGGCGGGGATGATGTCGCCGTCGACGATGGGGTACCAGCCTGGGCCTTGGCTTGAGGCTGCGAGGAGTGGGAAGATGGCTTCGTATGGTAGGGTACGCAAACAGGCGAGCGTGTCGACTTCATCTGTGCAGTTCGCTTTGTCAACGATGTTGTCGTAGATGGGCTGGTACCAATCTGTGCCGTTGTACCATGCCGTCGCTGCAGACCCAGACTCTTGGATGCTGCGGTGGAACAAGTTGTCTGTTCGGCCGCCGTACGACATGAGTAGCTGGCCTACTGCGAAGCTCCCAGCAGACTCGCCCCAGATAGTGACGCTGTCCTTGTCGCCGCCAAATGCTTCAATGTTCTCTGAAATCCAGGCAAGTCCTTTGCGCATGTCTCGAAGCGCAAGGTTCGTCTGGCCGGCACCTTGGATCTCTCGCGAGTATAACATACCCCATCCGCCTTTGCGGTAGTTGATGCTGGCTGCAATGATGGGCTGGCCGATTTCCACGCTTCTTTGAACAATGTATGTCAGGTTGTAGTTCGCAAGCGCACTGGTGCCGACTTGGTAGCTTCCTCCATGGATCCATAGCGCAACAGGCAGCTTTGCGTAGTCGTTGTGTGAGAGACCCGCTGGACGAACGATGTTGATGCTCAAGCAGTCTTCGCTCATGCTGAAGTTGGCAGCCGAGGGATCCGGACAGCTGTCTCCGTACGATTTGGCAGGGCGCGTGCCATTCCATGTCGTGTTCAATGATTGTGGTATGCGAAAGCGATTCTGACCTCCCGTATCTTGCGCATATGGGATGCCTAAGAAGATGTCTTGATTGAACGAAGGGAGATGTACGCCTTCGTATGTTCCATTCAGCACTGTGACCGTGGGTTCAGTAGCATGCGCTATCGTTGCCAGAAAGAACGTTGTGAGCGCCCCCACTTTCCAGGCTCTTGCAATAGCTGCCATGATGCTGGTGACTACCCGTCAGGATGAATGCGCAAGAAATCGAAAGCGGGGAGAAGCTCTACTTGTATATTGCAACTGGCAGTGTTCTGAAAGCTAGCAATGATAGGGCGTATTATAAGAAGCACCGAAAGGACCCTGCATCGTGACGTGATGGCTCTCCCACTCTTGTGGTGGATATGCATGTCCGTGGTGATCGGCAGAGGTGCACCTGCACGTTCGGCTGTGCGCGCCAATCAGGAAGGTAAGTACGGAGCTGCATGTGTAGTCGCACCGACGAGGATGCCGGCACATGTAAGCTGCGACTCTTGAGCGCTATCATACAGCATTATGAGATACTGGAGATGGTGAGAAGCGAGGCGGAGTCCAGCAATGTTCATGATGCTGGCCTAGAACAGCTTGGACAAGAAGCTTCTCCTCTTCTTCGCTGGTTCTTTCTCTGGTACACTCGCCATCGTATATGCCGGGGAAAACATTGCTTGTCCAGGAAGCTCTACTGGTACATCGACAACACCATACTCCGGCGTCTTCTCCACGGGCGCGATGTTTGGCACGGCGTTCTGTTGCACAGGGCTGACGTACATCGGCGCCGGCGTACTCGGCACTGAGGTTGGCGACACCGGCATGGCCATTGGTAGTCGAGAAGCACTGACGATATGCGTCGACTGCGGGTGAAGATATGTTTGCGCTGGCGATGGTTGCGCATGCACATACGGTTGTACCTGCGGCTGATGCCAACGTGGCGCGTTTGCAGTTTGCAATCGTTTGCTTTCAGCGGCCCATAACTCGAAGACTTGATTCATAAGTCGCGTCCATTCCGAAGGGCCTCCCTGGAAATTGTAGTTGACGCGGCGATCTGTGAAGGCGATGAAGTAGTGCTGTTTGTTGTAGGGCGATATGGCGACATACTGGGTTGCATCAGCGCTGTACTCATGTCATCATGAAGGCTAGTTTCCTGGACTCACACTGACGGCACCCGGCGCAGATTCCATCAAAATCTTGTTCAATCCGGTGTAATAGCCGTTGAAGTTCCATGCCAGATGCCCATCCGCAAACAGGACGAACCAGGCATCTTTCATCCCAAGGCCAACACAAGTCGGCGTTACCAGCGACTTCTTCACTCTATCCTCTAGACCTGAAGGTATAGCAGCCCATATCGAGCCCTGTCCGGGTGCGCACGCGAAGTAGCTGAACTTGTGGCCGAAGGTGACGAAGCACAAGCTGGCTGCATTCGGGAACGACTTTAGCCACTGCGCGAGATCGGGATAGTTGAGATCGAAGTAGGTCCGTGAGTGGACTGGTTCTGATTAGCTTGGTAGGTGCGATGGGGCTGGCCCGCGCCGTCATCGCCATGCGTTTCATGGTCGCGGAATTTGGGCCGGGGTGCTACTTACAGAGCTTGTCCTCCCCATCTAACGTCTTACACCCGATATACCAAATCGGCTCTGGAGAATCTCCCTGAGGCGCAAGCGCGAGACAGTAGGGGCTAGCGACTCTCCATGGATTGCTCATGGAGCTCTTGAACAACTGGCGAAGCGTCTGCGGTATCTCGTGGCTGCACCATGTTAGCCGCGCCTTCCTCACCAGCATGCGCAACTCACAACTTCCATGTTTGGCGACAGTCGAAGAAAAAGCTATTGCGCGGACCAAACACGAACGTAATCTCTGGCATCTTGTTGGTTATACGATGAAACTGTACATGCGAGGCAGAGAAACGAAGGTGGGCTGCTCATCAGCAGGCATGCGGCGTACGCCCAAGGACGTGGCGGCGCGTTGGGGGCCGCAATCAGCAGCACCAATTGAACGCGACGTGGAATCATCAATACTGCCGTTCATGTGTTCCGAGTCTCTCGTTCTTCAAGCTGCGCATACATGAAACTATCATCTGGGTGTCTAAAATCACAGGAAGCCTAAGTCAGTATCCTCGTAGACATCGCAGATGCTTGTCCATCGTGCCTACCCAACTAGGTAAGCTCGCGGCATGTCATACAACAGCGGCACGCTTTCAAGATGCGAGTGTTGCTCATGCGGTATCATTACCACAGGGACTAATAGTCCGGCGCAGACCGCTCTACGACACCACAATCTCCAGAAGCGACCTGAAAAGGACGAGCACATGAATAGACTTCTGTCGTGATCATGCCATTTCATTTTTCGCATCTAATCGTAGACTGGCCTATCTACTGTGCCTTCTCATTATCCAATCTCGCCCAGCGTCCACCGCTACAAGACGGGTATGAGCCCTAAGGCTATCTCGTTTCGTGGTGTCGCGTCGTCGGTATCGGGCCCTCTAAGCAGCGGTGGTCTTCTCCTTACTAGTACAAGTCAGCGCATGTCTCATGTAGATCTTGGGGCTTCAGCATACGGGAGAGGAGTGAAGCGCAAGTAAGGCTTCACAATTCTGATATCGGGAAACATAGTCTTAGCATCCTCGGTCTTGACGGCTGGGTGGACAATAACGTCGTCACCAGGGATCCAGTTCTGGTACGAAATCAGTATATGTCGCACATGCACTTCGTACAGTCAAAACTTACAATTGGGGTGGTAATCTTGTGCTTGTCGCCGGTCTGCAGGCTGTCGAGAACGCGGAGAACCTCAGCTGTGTTGCGGCCGGTGCTGGCGGGGTATGAGAGGATGAGGCGGATGGTCTTCTTGGGGTCGATGATGAAGACGGAGCGGATGGTGAAGGCAATGCCCTTGCTGTCGACGTTGGTCGCGTCCTGGTGGTCGATCCTGTTCATGTCGTTAGCCATGTCGCGAGTCGTAGGTCGCAACGAATCTCTACCTACATGTCGTATGCCAACGCGATCTGGCGGTCCTTGTCGCCAATGATGGGGAACTTGAGCTTGCTGCCGGAGATCTCGTCAATGTCCTTGATCCAGCCATCGTGCGAGTCGACGGTGTTGGCAGAGAGACCGATGAGCTTAGCACCGCGACGGCTGAACTCAGGCTCGAGCTTTGCGAAAGCGCCGAGCTCAGTTGTGCATACGGGGGTGTAGTCCTCGGGATGCGAGAACAGGATGACCCAGTTGTCGCCGATGAACTCGTGGAAGTCGATGGGGCCCTGGGTCGTCTCGGCCTTGAAGTTGGGGGCCTTGCTGCCCAGACGGAGAGGCTCTGGTCGGTCGCTCATTGTGTCTTTTGCGCCCATGTTAGCTCAGGTCCCAGCGATTTGCGCAAACATGCGGGGTGGCGGGGTAGGTCGCAAGCAGCCAACGTACCTGGTTGTGTGATTTAGTGTCTGAGTGGGACTGTGGTAGATATCGAGGTATCTCCTAGTTGTAATTTGGGATGTTGGAGCGGTATTATGAGGGAGAGAAGAAGTTGAGGGGTCGATGATGCCTTTTTGTCCTCTTGTAAGGCCATACACAACATTGAACGACCAACACTTCCAGCTAGCGTATATTGCGCAATCGTCACGTATCTCACGTGAACTCCACCAGAGCTTTTTCTGCCATTGAATTTGCCCACGTCGTTTGGGCAGTGGACGAATCACAGACTCGACATCTCCGGCGGTATCGCTTGCCAATTGTTGCCCCTCCTGCCGAGCATTCGTCGCAACTGGAAGCAGGTAGAAGCCAATGATGTTGTTGTTGGTGATTTCTCAGCGATATCCCTACTTATCAGACTTCGAATAGGCTCCGAACCATGTCAGAGCGTTTGCAGACGTTCCAACGACTGATATGGCGTTTGCTTGATCCAATCTCTCGGTAGCTTTGTGCATCAACTGCGCGCATTGTCGTTTGCCGTGTGAGACTGGGTGATCAGTATGCAATTGCGACATTGGGATACAGCAGCCTCCATGGATATCGAGGCGGGATGTTTGGCCGTGTCGCTCAACCGAACGATTGGGGAAGTCGCGCTCTTCCAACAAGTGCGCTTTCACAAACATTAGCAGCAGCTGGCAGTGCGGAGGTTACGCGAAACTCTTCTGAGATGGGTAGCTTCATGGCGGCAAGAATTTCGTGACTGCCCGCCTGAACACACACGCCGTTCCCACGCGTCGCGCGAACTCTAATGTCGCGGGGTCACGCTTGTAGCATACACAGCGAGTACCTAGGTAGCCACCTGACTACACCTCCATACGTTACATACGCGCTCCAACGTCGCTACTCCCTCCTAGGACAGCTTCACATCGGCAACCTCGGCAGGGTCCTCTTTCTTCTCGCCTGAAACCCCAAAGTGAACTTGGGCCGAACTTCCGAGCTGGAACCCTTGCGGCGACTCATCAAGGACACGATGCATATCTGTGCTGGTTATCACAGGATTGAGTGACGATGAGGCTGCTTGCTTTTGCCCAGGTGCCGATACTTCCCGCCGATGATGTCGGGGAGCCATTTGCTTGTCCGAGTCGAGATGCCTTTGCTTGAGGCGCGCCAGACTCCTTCCCGCATGACGCACCGGATCTACCCTATTCTGCACGCGCTCCAGCAGCCAGAGATTTCGAGGCGGCCTTGGCATGTCGGTGTACACGATAAATTCCCAAGTTTACCCCGAAGCGGGACGCCCCCATGCATGTGGGCCTGGAAGATGGAGAAGGAGTCCTATTCCCGACCAATGCAAACGATTTCTACGAATCCCGTCGGGAGAGAACCGGGCGTCCCACACCGTCCAGTTGTTCGTTGGGATGCATATCGGCTACGCCTGTGGGTTAGCGGACCAGACCTAACCGCCGCTTAAGCTATGAAGGTCGCGCTTTTCAGCGTCACCGGGTTCACGCTTGCTTTTAGACTCTGACGCGTTCATTGCGAAATCCTCGGTGTAGCTCTTCGACATTTCAACAGAAGAGAAGGACCTTATGGCAGCATGAGTGCAAATCCGGAGATCAACCTCCCGAGAGACTCTGAGCTCGGAGAGTGCGCAGATTCAAGAAGCCAAGCGGGAATAAGCATATTGCCGGATATGCGCACGCCTTCCGCAGAGGAACCGAGGGATCGAAATTCCACAGCAGAACCAGATAACGACCCAGAGACAGACTCCCACTATGGAAAACAAAGCACCAGTAGCGAGTTCATACCGCAAGAGAACGTGCAGGACTCAGAAATCGTTTGGCGTTATCTCACATTCGACACAGAACTCCCACACGCGACCACGATATATCCGACTCAAACCGACCAAGAAGCGCCACCTGAACCTCCGAACCTCGTCAAATACACAAACCCTTTCGACTGGTCAGAGACAAGAAAGAGATTCACGATATGTGTCTCATGCATCATCACCGCTCTCACAGCGTTCTCGGCTGGCGCTTACAGCCCCGGTGTTGAGCAGATGACGCAGGAATGGGGCGTCAGCAGTGTTGCAGCGCTGGTCGGCATCACGACCTTCACCACAGGATTCGCTATCGCGCCGATGGTTCTTGCCCCGTTTTCGGAGATCAACGGTCGCCGGCCAGTCTTCCTCGCTTCAGGCATATTATTCGTCATCTGCCAGCTCTGCTCTGGCCTCACGCAATCATATGCTGGAATGCTCGTCGCACGCTTCTTCTTGGGCGTGGGCGGATCTACCTTCTCCACTATGGTTGGTGGCGTGGTCTCAGACATCTACCATGCTGAGGATCGGAACACCCCCATGGCTCTCTTCTCAGGTGCTGCACTCTTTGGTACATCATGGGGCCCTCTAGTTTGTGGCTTCATCGCGCAGAACACGACTTGGAGGTGGATCTTCTACGTACAGGCTATCTCATGCGGTGCGGTGGTGGTACTGATCTGTGTCGTATTCAAGGAGACCCGCGGCTCGGTTCTCCTGTCCAGGAAAGCCAAAGTTTTGAACAAGTGGTATGAGGCACGCGAGCAGTCCGGATATTACGGCTTTAATGTCAACAACACCGAAAAGCCAGGATCCATGGAGTCGCTGCGTTTGAGGTGGAAGGTGCGATCAGATGAAGAACGAGCATCGCTTGGCAAGATGATAGGCGTTTCCCTCTACCGTCCATTTCATCTCCTCTTCACTGAACCTGTCGTGTTCTGGTTCTCCCTCTGGGTAGCCTTCTCCTGGGCCGTACTCTACCTCACATTGGCGGCAATTCCGCTAGTGTTTCAGAGCAATCACGGCTTCTCGCTACAACAGGCCAACGCAGTCTTTGCATCGATGGGTATAGCCAGCATCCTGTCGACCATATTATCCATCTACCAAGAGAAGATTGCGAAGAAGAGCGGGAAGCTGACCGGCACACCAGAAGGTCGCCTTTACTTCGCTTGCATAGAAAGCGCTTGCATGCCCATCGGCCTCTTCATGTTCGGATGGACGAGCTTCCCCGACATACATTGGGTTGTACCCGCAATTGCGATCGGTATCGCTACCGTTGGCATCTTCAGTATCTACCTGGCGACCTTCAATTTCCTCGCAGACACGTATCATCGTTATGCGAGTTCGGCACTGGCGGCGCAGTCTTTCTGCCGGAATATGCTTGGTAAGTCATCTCCATCTCATCACGACTGGATGCATACTGATATCATCTTAGGTGGCATATTCCCACTCATCACGACCCAAATGTATAATAAGCTTGGGTATGGTCCTGCGAGCAGTCTGCTTGGCGGGATTGGCGCGTTGTTGACCATTGTGCCGTGGATTCTGGTGTTCTACGGACCTAGAATTAGAGCAAGGAGTAAGTTCGCAAGTGAGATTATGGATGTCACCTCTTGAGAGGCAAGATGGTGTTTGATAGATTTATCGCATAGCAATTCATTGTTCAATAAACGGCGAAATTTAGACGTGACTGCTGTCGCCAGATGCATGTAAGCCTTGGTAGCCGAATCGGGCTAGTCAGGCCAGGTGTTGCATCATCGCAGCTGTGACCCGGCAAACTGCAACACTTGCACAGCCTCACCAGTCAGCCCTGCCAGCTGCCAGCATCGACGGAAAGATGCGCACGCACACCTCACCTTCGTCGCAATCCACAGAGATGCATGCGCCTTTCCTTCCGGTCTCCACCACAACCTTAAGTGGCGACTAATGGAACTTGCCATAACAACAAGTGCTCTTTCCACTCGCTCATAACCATGGACGATCTCCTTCCATCTTACGAAAGTGTAATGCGACGCGATCCTTGGGTGCTCATCGCTCCCTATCTGCCCTCTCAAGACCTTTGCTCAGCAGCTTTGGTCAACCGGCAATGGCACCAGACCTTCACACCGAACCTATGGGGCAGCCCGGCTTCACACTTTGGGGTCCAGAATGATACTGTATATGGTGGGTTATCAAGGCGCGGAGACAGTGATACATACTGATATCCAATAGTGGCACTCACACGGTTCAAGCGTACATTACCTTATGCGCGAGCTTCTGTAAGAGAGCTCACACATACTCTCCGATTCCCGCCGGCTCATGCAGAGCTGTATGATGGACCTCACGCAGAATGGCTTCGAGACTGTTTGGAACACCTACCTCGTCTGCAGTGCCTGATTGTGGACGGCCTGCCCTTCTTCGATCACGCATGTCTTCTGAGCCTGCGACACTCAAGCCTACAATGGAGGTTGACTCGCCCCAACGCATATCCGGTGTTCAGCCTACGCCTACTAGATGCTTCCAGCTGTACAAATGCTACATCGATGGGCCTTGCAGAAGCTTTACCGCACTTTCCAGATCTTGTCTCGCTGGATCTATCAAAGACTGCAGCCGCGAGAGACAAGGCGGTTCTTTCCACCTTCAAGTACCTCCGAAATCTGCGCGTGCTGAATCTTCGCGGAATTGGCATCAGGGATGAGGAGTTCTCAGTAGTTGCGCATGCAATCAGCAGCCGCGTCAGAAGCCTTGATATCAGCAACAACCTTTTGACCGACACTAGCGTGCGACTCCTTCTTGAACTGTGCTTGAAAGAGAGGGTTGTTGTGACGCATTCTTCTCGTGGACCACTGGCGCCTGTCGAGAACGCCAACCCAACCGATGGACCAGAGACCTTTGAATCTGAAAACCTCGTTGGCCATCTTCGCAAAAAGCTTACAGGCGGCTTCATCGGCAGTCTAAGCATTGAGGAGTCGAGCGATGTCGGAGTTTCGCACTTGTATCTCTCCAGTAATGCAATAACTGTTGAAGGTATATCGGCTTTGCTGCGATCAAGACGCTTGCAAGTCCTAGATGTGGGTATACTACCCGCTGTAGTGACGCACCCGTCTAACCTCACGCTCGAAACACCGAATGATGACTTGGAACTACCTAGCGTATCAAAACTTACTCCAATACTTGCAGAGTATGCTTCATCTAGACTGCGATACTTGCGGATCAACTACGAGTTGGTAACAGAAGACGCCCCTTTGGAAACGCCCAATTCGCCGCGCGCGGAACTCACTGGGGACCTCGCTATCTACAAACCTCCAAATGCGCATGAGCTCGAAGCTGTAGAGCCACCGACACCCGAACTCGACTCCATCCCATTAGCTGTACACGAGGTTTCAGGGGACTCATCATATCCGGTTGAGCTTCCCGGCTCACCTGTAACGCCTCAACTCGCTGAAAACGACAGGCCAGAATCAGAATTTCCCGATGGTGAAAGACGAGACGCCAAAAACGTTCCTAAAATATGCGTTACTCCACAATCACTACAAATCAACCGGGATCCTGCCTGCGCTCCGGAAGTCATACCTGTAGACTCGCCATTGAGCCCTCTTAGCCCACTGGGAAACGGGATCTACCAGCCTCACGCAGCTGCAAACAGACAGGATCCTGGAGAACGTCTTTCATCGTCTACGCCGACCCACGGCAGCAGTGCACTGGATCAACCGACCCCCAAGACTACGACGAGGTCACGAGGCAATTCGTTCTACTACATCGAGGACAGAAAAGTCCGACTGGACTTTCGCCAAGCAAGTGAACCTCGACTAAATCCTGGGATGCTTCCGAAGCTTCACACTCTCGTTCTAACAGATGTGCCGACCATGACCAGCGATAGGAAAATCGTTCATCGGATTATACAGTTCATCAAGGATGCAGCCGAGGAGGCTTCAATCGCCAAGCAACGGGCCAGGCACACTTATGTGCTACCGCCAGGACGTAGGCGTGCCATAGCAGAAGAAGAGTATGCACGAAACCAGTTTGCCCTTCGGAGAGTAGTACTTGAGATGGCGGCCCCACAGTCAGCGCCTAAGAAAATCTCTACCAGTTGGCGGGCTTATCCAACAAAGTCAACTACTGAAGATGCGGACTCTGAAGCATTTTGGGAGGCAGCAACGCATGACTTCTCCTTCTTCGACGATGAAGAGTGTGGACAGCCTGGTCGTGAGCCAGGCCGCAGTCTGCCCTTGGCAGCTATGAGCGGATTGGAGCTTGCACCTAGCAATCCCGTCTCACCAGTGGACCCCAGTAAAGATGTTCATGATGCAATTCCGCTCATCGATGTGGTGGGTGAGATTGGCAAGTTTCGGCGAGAAAGGAAGGCCGCATACAATAATTTAGTGGAGATGGGCAAGGCTGAACCCGATGTAGAGGGGTACTGGCCTGGGAATATTACGGTCCTAAGGAAGCCGGCAAATTCAGAAGCTGGGGAACTCGACTGTTACGGCAATCGGTATGAGTTGGGTTGGTTCTACCGTTGAACGCGACAGCATGGCGCAGCACTAGAACAGGATAACGCTTTTACATTCCGAAGTCACTTAGTAGGCTGATCGGCTATCATGGCACATGTCTGAGTGTATTAGAGACTGTTTTGCAGCCTTCTTGGAAGTATCCAGTCCTTCAGGGTGGATAACCAATTACCGACAAGCTTACTCACCGGTTTGGTGACCGGTTCCAAGGGTTGCAGTGGGCTGACCCCGCGCACAATGACACCCACATCGACACGCATCTGCCCACTTGTGCAACTGCTCTCGAGTCCTTATTTATTTATGCTGTTTATGGGTGCCAGAGCACCGCCCGCCACGACGTGACCGCAGACCTTTACCCGGTCTGGATGCACCGCCACGCAAAGGCTTCCTAATCTCATCCCAAGCACTTTGTTCTACCGATACTGGTTATCGAGCAGCATCGAATTACTTTGAAACTCTCTCAACATCCTTATCCCGTCTCTTACGGCTTCTTCGTACGTCAAATATAACCATGGGCCAGTCGTGGAGCGGTCAGCGAACGATCCAAGCAGCTTATGAGCGGCGGGGAAAGGTAGTCGCCTTGAAGTCGAGACAGTCAAGATCTAATAAGAGTTACGACAGAGGCCATAGTTCCTCTTCTGACGTAGACTCAACCGGACGACATCGGTATGGCCAGGCAGCTTCCAACAACGTGACAGCCAGACCTGGACGCGGAGACCGCAGGTCGGCCTCTTCACATGCATCACATCCTACCCGAGTAATACCCATAGGCAAAGCCAAAAAAGAGCATACATCAACATCCGACAGGCATCGAACCAAGAAAGAAGCTCCACACAAGCCAAAGTCCAGCAACCCCCACAGTAAAAGAGCCGAGAGCGACAGTACAAGGCACAAGTCGCTCAACCGAGTAGACAGCCATCACCACCAAAACGATTCGCATCAACCCAAGAAAGAAAAGAAAGACTGTACAGTATGCACAAATACGCTCTCGCTGCACCACTTCCCCGACCGGCCGCCTACCAATAACTGCAAGCACGAGGTCGACGTATGCCGAAAGTGTCTTCGCACATGGATTGCATCTGAGTCCAGCGCAAAACTGTGGAACGACATAACATGCCCTATATGTAAAACGCAACTGCGATCGGCTGATATGAGAGAGTTTGCACCGAAAGACATTTTTAAACGGTACGATTCCCTTTCCCTACTCCCTTTCCACACCCCGCACATCCCCACCCTTTCTACCGACACACTAACATGACCCTTAGCTACAGCACCCTCTCCTCCCGCGCCAAGCAAGAAGCCCGGCTGGGCTTCCACTGGTGCCCCCTCAAAGGCTGCAAAGCAGGCCAAGTCCACTTACCCAACACCCCCAAATTCCGGTGCAACACCTGCGAAAAGACGTCTTGTGTCGTTCACAACGTAGCCTGGCATAAAGGAGAGACATGCACAGAGTACGACTACAGAACAAACGGGAAGCTGAAGAAGGAAGAGGAGGAAGCGAGTAGGAAGGTGGTGGAGAAGACGACAAAGGCGTGTCCGGGGTGTAAGAGGCCGATTGAGAAGAATAAGGGGTGTGATCATATGGAATGTACGTATATATTTCCCGTACCAGGAGAAGAGGTAGGATCTTCGTTAAATGTGACGGTAAAGCTGATCGACATAACAGGTGCGAAATGCCATGTCCACTTTTGCTGGAAGTGTTTGAAGCCGTATTATGCGTCGAGCACACTTGCTCGGAACACGGGAAGCCACTGTGTTTGTCATGGAGGACTTAATGAGGGCTGATTTGCTATATACGCGGCGGACTGGAAAGACAGTGTTTGCGAAGCCGACAACAGGGAAAGAAAACTATTACACTCAATTCGCACACGTTTTACACAGTCAACTTCATCAGCAGAGCTGGTACCCCCGCACGCGCCATATACGCAGCAGTCACCCCCACAACCGATGTCAAGACCATGTACTTGAACCAACCACCCTTCTTCGCTTTCTGCATCTCTTGCTTCTCCATCCAGTGCCAGCCCTCTGCACTCTCGTCAATCGTCCTCGTCGGTGCATAGTCCAGTTTAGGCGCCACACTCAACGATTCGATGAGTCCTGCTTTCTGAGACGGCACAATGTACTTGTGCAAATACCCAGCAAAGAAGTAATTAAAGCGTGACTGATAGCTGTTCATACGCGTGAGCTTGCCGCTGGTTTCGACGTATTCCTTTGCTCGTGCGTGGCGACCGGCTTGGTATTCGGCGAACAGGGCGGCGAGATCGGGGGTGGAGATGCGACGAGTGGGGTTGGAGGCGAATTCGCGGTGCAGGATGTTGCAGAGGTGGACGGCGGACTCGACGGCTATGTTGGCGCCCATGCCGAGGTCGGCTGTCATCTGGTCTTGTGTTAGTGACGCGTTTTGCTGGTGATGAGTCCGGGAGGGGTACTTTGTGTGCTGAATCTCCTACGAGAACTATGCGCCCGGCATGCCATTTACTCAGGACGCCTTCTTCGACATAGAGAAGACCGTGTCGCTCGTTTGTCTTCCATACATCGCCCAGTGTGATGCTTTTTGTCATAGGAAGATCGGCGAATCTCTCAGCCACCGCCTCAATCTCTGCTTCAGTAGCTTTACCTTTCTGCTCTGCCTTTTGAAATTCGTCTTTGAAGGTAATACCCCACATAGCCCTGCCCATCTGCGAGAACAGAAGCATGGTAACGTCCTGACCAAGTATCATATTTGTATTGGAGGTGCCGAGTTGAGCATTGTCTGGAACAGTGCTGACGCCGAATAAACCTCTGTATTCTCCAAACGACATGACCTCTTTGTCGGTTTCGGGGATGCTGCCTGGTTCGAACTTGTCGGCGTGATCCCACATAAGCTTTCGAACATGACTGTGCACACCGTCTGCGCCGATGACCATGTCTCCTTCTTCGGTAGAGCCATCGGCTAGGTGGACGCGAACACCCGTGTCAGTTTGCTCGATACGTTCAAGGCGCCTGCTGGTGTGAATTTTGGACTTGTCCGGTAGTCCCTCGTATAGATGCGACACACAAGTCTGACGATCGAACAGGATGCTCGGTATTTTGAAGCTTTCGTGAAGTCAGCGCATGATGCACCCACTTAACACATATCTCGAGAGTATGGAAACATACAGTTTGCTCACAGCCTGCATAGTATCATCGCGGCAGATCAAACTTCCATCTGGCCATCGTTTGTAAGAGGC
Organism: Alternaria ethzedia; assembly: GCF_023757985.1. NCBI lineage: Eukaryota > Fungi > Ascomycota > Dothideomycetes > Pleosporales > Pleosporaceae > Alternaria > Alternaria ethzedia. The sequence goes on from NW_026056198.1 coordinate 1,401,472, forward strand.
ATCGACGGGCGACGTGGTTTTGGTGATTCTATCGAGAATACCAAATTGGTCGAAGATGCGTGCGACAGCGGGCCAGATAATCAGCGCTGCGCCTTTTAATGAAACAATCTTGTCGTGCTTTTCGAGGACGACATGTTCGATATTGGCTAGTTGTAGAGCGTGTGAGAGCGACAAGCCGACAATACCGGCGCCAATAACAATGACCCGAAATGGCTTTGGGGATGTGGAATTTTCGTCTGCCATAATGAATTCTCCGATGCTGATGCAAGGGTTGCGCTGGGAAACACTGGGTCTTAGGTCCGAGGCCTAGAGCAAGGGATGGTCGTGACTCGAATCAGTGCCGGCTTTACTATTGTTCTTGGATGACGCCTGTTGGGCCATTTAATTTAGCCTGCTACTGTATGAGCCGTGTTGTATTGATCCAAATGGTTATGATTTGCAAGTATCGGGTGGTGCCACAAGGGAGGCTTCCAATGTTGGTGCCTTATCTCAGTTTCGATGATGCTGACACGAGCGCCTCGGGCGTCTTCTTACTTTGTAGGCAAGCCATGTCATAGGGCTTGCGCAATGTATTCCGTGTCTTGAATGCAGTACAGTCAGATCAGTCGGAGTTGATCCAGGCGCTGTCTATCTGGTGGTGTGGAAGTGAGGATACTGTTTGTACAGCGTCGCGCCTACATGGTCAATATGGAAGCAGCCCTACGCGAGAGATGCGCGATGAGCATCGAGCTTGCTGCAGTGGAAGAAAACCATATACCCCGTCCGAACGACAGTTGCAAAAGATTTGTACTCCTTTCCGATTGTAGTACGATGCGCATTGTGAGTAGACGTGGAAAGATCGGCAAATGAATACTTCGGAACTTGTTGTTAACATCGTAGCCAAGGGTGGTTTGGTGGATTGGTAGCACTGCTGACACCTAGGTGATGAAGTTGCCGAACAAGGCCGCAATGACTGTGTCCATGCAGGAACCAGCTCGCTTGTGACGTCGAAAACCTGGGGTAGTGGGATCTGCAGCCCTGGCCCGACACAAGATGTCGTGTGGAACTCAGATGTTCCCGGCTGCGCGACTCATGAATTGAAGTTGAATGCGAACCTAATCTAGTGATGTGTGTGAATCGGTTTACATTTCCTTGTGCAGAAGGCGGCTCAGTAAACCTTCTAGATGGCTGAGTGAAATGGGAAGAACTCCGGTAGCACGTGAGGGCAAATCGAACTCAGGAAACACCTGTTGAGATAGTCACTAACGTCGGCAGAGACGACTGGATTGCCGAGCTTGGTAGTGACGGATCGGCCTTAAAACGACGCGGTAGGGTGCAGTGAACGGGAGCTGCGACGAACTGCCTAGGTAGCCCACATGTTTCTTGGCACACTAGCCGCATTGATCGACCCCAGCTCGCACCTCCAAGCAGGCGCATCACGGTATCGCGCCTGTCTCGCAGCCAACGCCCCTCCACCCATCGCCCACCGCAGGCTCCCGAATCGATGAACACGGTGCACTCGATTTGCCGGGTGAATACGCGCTTGCCGTAGCTTGCACCTGACAGGACCGGCGCCGGCGCGTCATTTCGCGATCGCCCAACCTCACCCTTGCGGGTCTCTGGACACATCCGCACTTTCTACATGGCGCCTGTTCCTGACACACCACTACCACGCGTGAGAAGCACACGACCGCCCCGGCGACACATATCTGACTCAGCGCCAGCCAGCAAGCGGCGCAAGTACGTTCCAGGCGGACCAGGAGGCGGGGGACGATACGTGGATGACGAGGGGCTGGAGACGCCCGTAGGAGGAACTGGACCTGGAGGATACGCGTATACTGGTCCCCGTGGCCGTGTAGGACGCATCAACGCCGAGCGGCAGGGCCTGCCCATATCAGCGCCTTCACCCTCATACACCAGACCCCGACGCGAAAGGCCGCCAGCTGGACCGCGTTCCAGTTCGGCCGCCGCAGTCGCCGCCGCCGTGGCTCAAAACGATGGATACAAGCCGCGCGAGGAGCGGAGCTGGGACGAATTTCATCCGGAACTGGACATCGACGCCGAGTTCCCCGTCTTCAGCGCAGACCAGATAGATGGCATCAGCCCTGCAGACAGCGCCCCGGGGACTCCGCTCAATGGCTCATCGACGGGCCAGTACGCCGTCGACAGCGGTCTCTCCGCGGTTCTTGACGGCCTACGGACGCAACAAGCAGAGGATGTCGCGCAAGAGCAGGAGGACGCAAGCTTAGCCGTCAACGGCTCAGGCGCCTTCGTCACACCAAAGCGACGCCCAGGTCGACCGCCTCGCAACCGAGACTCTATGCTAGCTGGGCTCGGATCGCCGCCTCGACCACGAGTCAACCCCCTTCCGACTATGAATCCGAGGGAAAAGCTGAATCTGCCCAAGCCATCAGTGCGTCAAGTCGACCCGTTCAAAGAACACGAAGAAAGCGAGGGCGTCAAGGTCAACTATGTCGACAAGACCATGGCGAACATCGGATACCAAGAGAGCGAGATCTTCACAAGGCCATCGGAAAATAGCCTCATTAGACTACCAGAAGGCTCTATCGAAGAAGATCTGGATCTTACTCTGCAGACAGAGGCCGAAGGTACCGCAGGCGCAGTTGCTGTAGGTCGCGTCGAGTACGACATGGATGAGCAAGACGACCGGTGGCTGGAAGCACTCAATGTGCAGCGAAAAGAAGAGGGTGTCGAAGGTATCAAGCCTGCGATATTCGAAGTAACCATCACCCAGATCGAGAAGGAGTGGCACGCGCTGGAAAAGCGTAAGTTTTGTGGTGCGAAAACGAAGCGAACGTAATGGCTGACATGTGAAAGGCATACCCAAACCCAACCCGAAGCCACCTCAGACACATCGCCCACGCTCGAGCAGTGCAGCTGCTGTCAACGGAGAGCCTGCTGGCCAAGGCGAAGAGCAAGATACGAAGTGCGCCATCTGCGACGACGGCGACTGCGAGAACACAAATGCAATAGTATTCTGCGATGGTTGCGACTTAGCCGTCCACCAGGAGTGTTATGGCGTGCCTTTCATCCCAGAGGGACAATGGCTGTGCAGACGGTGTCAACTGGTCGGGCGCGGCACCCCTGTCAGCGAGCTTCCGGTATGACCTGTTCCTTGCTGCTTTACCAAATGCATGCTGACACTCACAGGGTTGCATATTCTGTCCGAATATAGACGGTGCATTCAAACAGACAACCACAATGAAGTGGGCACATCTGCTGTGCGCCATGTGGATACCAGAGGTATCACTGGGCAATGCGACATTTCAAGAGCCAGTGCAAGACGTTGAGAAAGTACCCAAGACTAGGTGGAAACTGGTAAGTGATCAAGATTCCTCATTGTTCGAGTAGCGCACTAATCGCCTAATAGTCTTGCTATATCTGCAAACAGAAGATGGGGGCCTGTATACAATGCGGCCACAAGTCCTGTTTCGAAGCTTTCCACGTCACATGTGCACGGAGGGCTAGACTATGCCTGCGCATGAAGTCCTCGCAATCGTCGAACCCGCAAGATACGACTGTGCTCAAGGCCTATTGCGATCGACACACTCCGTCCGACTGGAAGCGTGAATTTGATGTGGAGAGTGCAATCGCAGATGCGAAGGCCTTCTACCGTCACACCATGCGTCACATTCGCTGGCCGGACAGCCAAGCCTACGCGCTTTCTATTGGATCTTCGCACGCGATGCCTTCCATCGAAGGACCGGATGATGACACCCCTGGATCCAACAAGCGAAAACGTGGACAATCTACCAAGTCTTGGAGACTGCCATCTGGAGCTCCGGTTGTGCCCCAGGCTGTCTACCACAACGTTGAAAACACGCTGATCAAGTTTAATGTACGAAAGCGTAAGGAATTTGTGCAAGAAGCCTGCAAGTACTGGACGCTCAAGCGCGAGGCACGACGAGGTGCGGCCCTTCTCAAGCGTCTCCAGCTTCAAATGGAGGCTTTCTCTTCTATGGAGATCACTCGCCGCAACTTTGCAGGCATGGGAGCAGCTGGCAGACCCCGACTCCAACGACGCATTGAGTTTGCAGAACGTCTCGAAGATGACATGGAGCAGATACGTGTCCTCTGCGAGATGGTCAAACAGCGAGAAGCTGAGAAGCTCAAGGACGTCTTGATACTGCAGCAGATCGTCGATTGCATCTACTTCCCAATACCTCAGCTACTGCAGCCTATCCTGGTCCGAGCACAAACGTAAGCAATCCACCTCTAGATCTTGAATCCCTACTAACTTCGCGTTAGACTTGATAGCAGAGGCTACTTCAGCGACGGATTCAACAAGCTGCAGACCAAGCTTGATGAGAAATACTATACTTCGGTGCAGACATTCAACGACGATGTGGCCGCGGTCTTGAGTGCTGAGCTTGGATCTGCCGCTGTCCCCAACGTTGGCGATGCTGAAGATCAGCTGAACAGGAGTGCGCACAGCAGTCTGAGCTCTGAGCAGAAGGAATTGAAGAAGGTCGTTAAGCGAATCACGAAAAGCCTACAACCTTACTTTGAAGACGCGATCCGCAAGGAGTCTGAGCTGGCTGGTCGGCCTTACGAAAAACTACCGGACCTGGAGACACTCCTCAACCAGAAGCTGCAACGCAGGCCGAGCGTCCTGTCTCACGACGAGACTGTGCGACAAACGACGGAAAGCGACCCGACAACTGTTGAGGAAGCTCAGGAAATTGCAGTTGATGGCGAAGAAGCTGCTGTGCTCACTCAGAAACCAGAGGAGATGCAGCTTGCGCCCACACCGGACGAGAACGCCGCAGACGCACATCACACACACCATGCACATGACGAGGCGGCAGACGAGGCGGCCATCGCCATTCAACTTGGCCAAGATGCTCTTCGCGTGTCCAGCAACCAGCCCGAGAACGCAGTGGTGGAAGCCCGTGTGGAGACCAATGGCCGACCCGAGCCTCTCACGCCCCCAAGATCCGAGAAGAACTTACTCAACCCTCTGGGCAATGGCGGTGTTCCCTGGTACTTTGAGCACTTCGATGTACATGGCACAACCGTATACGAAGAACGGTACACCGGTCGTGAGGTACTCCGAGACATGAGCGAGGAGCTTAGCGAGCTAGACGACGACGAACTCGACGGCCTGGCCGACTCTGATCCAGTTCGGCCCACAGACACGCCCGAGTCGAATGTCGCCGCAATCAAGAAAGCGGTGGCACGCAAGAGGCAGAAGAGATCGAGGGGATGGTAGATGATTGGGTTCACGTTTGTTTTATCCTTTTCTTTGGCATGCGCTCCCTGAGCCATGTCTTGTATTATCATTGGCATTTGCAGCATAGCTACCTTGATGGGTAGATGAGGTGCTACTGGCGCAAGGCGTTCACATTCGGAGTTGGCACATGATACCGCACTTCGATGTATTGTTTCGGCAGAGCATTCTGGCAGGAGTAATTGGAGGAAGGCTGGTCGACTCTGCATGGCGTCTAGCGGGGTTCGGTCAACGAAGCGCCCATTGCGATTGGCTTGATTATGAATATACTTGGTGGTAATGCGCATCATCGATTCTCACTTGACCGAATGTTTCACTCCGTTCGTGAAGGTCCTCTGCGGGAGCGCAGAGCCTCACTCCTAAAGAAACGGCGGTGCACTAGTAATATTGACGCACGTTGACGTTGACGGCTTAGACAGGGCGACCAGGGCGCTGCTCCGGCCCCTAGCAGTTGCCTCACTCGAGCCTGCGCAGCTGCCGTCAGGACAGTCAGGACAGTCCTTTGACAGAGCGAACATCGCATTTAGCTACAAATAGCATCTGGCCTCCGCTCTCTCATCACCTTTTCCACTTTTACTCCACTCACTTGCAGCGCAGCTGTCTTAGCGCGACGCTTACTAAACAGGGACGCGGCTACCGTCGATCAGCCCTGCCAAAAAACTGGCCAAACTCGCAGCTTCAGCAAACACCTCTCCTCAACCAACCAACTACCAACTCCCCCGACCCACCACAACATCATCACCATGGAGTACGAAAACGAACAGCGCGGCTACGATGGTTTGTCTCCCGCCCTGTGTGATGCCAGCGCCCTTACTGACTGGTTTGCAGACGAGCCTCGCGGCTATGAACGCGACCGCAGCAGGTCTCCGCGTGGTGACCGTCGCGACGATGGCGCGCGCGCCCGCAGTGCCTCACCTGGCGGCCGCGACAGCCGGTATGTATCTGCTTGCTTGCTCATCTAGATGGAATTGTCGCTAACGAATGCCCAGTGGCCCGCCGCCAGAGCGCAGGGACGATGACGATGAGAGCCGCAACTCAGGCTCCAACCTCTTCGTCACCGGCATCCATCCTACTCTCAGCGAAGAGGAGGTCACCCGTCTCTTCGAGAAGTATGGCGAGGTAGAGCAGTGTAACATCATGCGCGATCCTCACACTAAGGAGTCTCGCGGCTTTGGCTTCGTCAAGATGGTCACCTCCGAGCAGGCTGACGCAGCAAAGGAGGGTCTACAAGGAGAGGTTCACCAGGGCCGGACACTCAGCATTGAGAAGGCTCGCCGTGCGCGTCCTCGTACTCCCACCCCGGGCAAGTACTACGGACCGCCCAAGCGTGGTAAGTCTGCTCGCTGTCTGCAGCGTACATGTCGTGCTAATTACATTTCAGAGTTCGGTGGACGTGGCGGCCGGGGCGGTGGCCCTCGCTACAACGATCGCTACACTGATGACCGCCGCGGCGGTTACGGCCGACGCGACGACTACGGTTCCCGCAGCTCAAGATACGACGATCGCGGCTACGGTGGCGGCCGTCGCGACGACTACGGTCCTCGTGGCGTCGACCGCTATGCTTCTGACCGCAGCTACGGTGGCAGGGACGGTGGCCGCGATGGAGGACGCGATGGCGGACGCGATGACCGCCGGGGTGGTGGAGGTGGCTACTACGACAGGCCCCCTCCCCCAGCTGCTGGCGCCTACGACGCCCCTCCTCCGCGCGAGGCGTACGGCGGTGGAGGACGCTCGTACGAGGGTGATTACGATCGCTCATACCGCTAGCTCTCAGCTGACACAGGCAGAACCCAAGCGGTACTAAGTTAGGGTTCGTATGGCTTCCTCGGTTTGTCGCCTCTCTCAGCACTTCATTCCTGTAATCCCATGGCTACTTCACTGGGTTCAGTTTAATACGGCTTTCACACGCACACAAAGGAAATGTGGTCGACAAAAGTTCTTCGATATGGATCGTAGCAAGGTGGGATCAAACCATGATCTGGCGTCTTGCAGCTCGACATCGTCTTAGCCCTTCGTCGGCTCGGTATTTCCTTGGAGAAACGGTTCAGCACTTCGGTAAATGCTTTCGGGGCAACGTCTATAGCCCTTGGGAGCACCAGTCATCTTGATCGACACCAAATTGTACTTCTATCTACTGCCTCACGATGCAACCTGGACGTCCAGTAACCCGTCCACACCACCTTCCGCATGACCAGCACTGTCTAAATACTCTTCCTATCATCCACCATGACCGCATCCATGTCAACGCAGCCCCGACCCAGTAACATTAATGGGCTTGCCCGGCTCGACCCCCGACCATCACAGCATCTCGCAATGTAAACTCGCTCCGATACGTAACGGATGCTTGAGATGTATCCACACAGCATTCCAGTTGCGTGTCGGTGTCGCGCAACTCGAACAGCATAGTTGGGCACCTTGCCTGAGGTCCAAAGTCGACGCCAGAGCCCGTGATGATAGCTTGCAGACGCGTCGCGATTGCTCCATGCAAACGAGGCGGTGTGTGCAAGTCTATGCTCCGGGGGTACATTCGAAGGTGCGTGCCCTCCAATCTCGTTTGTGTCACTTCCTTTTTCGTCACTCGTGCTTTCCTCACCATGCCACTCATAAGCTGAGTCGGAGTCATGCAAACATCGACTGCAAAACAAGGTAAACTGGTGAACGCGACACTTACTTGATCTTGGCGACAGTAGAGCGGAATGTTGGCATCGTCACCAACTTGTAGATGTGTGTGCTGCAATAAGCACACAGTGCAAGACGTTGCGCAACGGCTACGCCGCAACATCACACTTCATGCTCCCGCGACCAAAGAGATTTAGTCATCTCTGTCGCACACATGTTATCACCACTATAGGACTTTGAGGCGTCCACAGTCGCTTGATGAATCAGATAGCCAACGTCAAACCTAATGCGCGGCTAATTCTCCTCAGCCCCTGCAACATTTGCAGTTTCCGTAGAGCCATGTAGAATGCCAATCATGCCAAGTCCATCTTTGATCATGCAGAATGCCAAAGTGAGATACACTTCGACGCTTGTGCCTGGCTAAAGAATTAAGCTGTTCTTGGAGATCCACGGCAGGCGTGGAGCCGCGGGGTGCCCCGACTGAAAGGCCGATGCAGGGTTGGATGCAGCCTGCAGCAGGTAGCGGGCCGTCTCTGGCTTCTAGCACGACCGAACCTCAGCCCAAAGTCATCCGTCGCCATCGCTGCGGCGTCCGTAGCGGGCCACAGGTGCAACGCCTGTGTCTTGTGCGCTGTGACTTGGGTGTAGCGTTAAAGTCCATGGTCTTGTATATCTGGTCTTTTCGCGATGCCACGCCTCTTTGCTCATACGCGCTCCGGTGGCCTATGTCATTCATTCGTCGTTCCACGTTCGTCACTGCGGAGCTTTCCTTCGACCAACCCCAGCTGCCGCGCGGCGACTCCACCAGCACCGTGAGCTTGACAAGTCCGATCCCAAGTATGCCCGGCTAACAATGCGACAGTATAAGACCATCCGGACCTCACGCTGACCTTGGCGATCCACGCCTTTCGCCCCCTGCCAGTCGTTCGCTTTCAACTCACGCAGGATGACCCGACGAAACGTCATACCAGTCCTCGCGCTAATCCTCACACTATTCGTAGTCGCATTCTTCTATTCTGACATAGACTCCAGCCAGGCATGGCGGGGTCTACCACAACATGTCGGTCTAGGAGACCACATTGGCAGTGACGAGCGGCCACCTCTGAGTACCGGCGACGTCGAGCCCTCGAAAGATGCGATCAAAGACCCAGATTATGCGAACTGGAACCCGACCCCCATATTCAAGCCAGGCTCATCAATGCCTGCAGAACACAACTATACCTCGACACTGGTGATTGCCAAGACGAAGCATGAGAGTGTTGACTGGATCCTAGACAAGATGCCGGAGCAGCAGACAGCCGTCTACGTAGCCGACGACCCCTCCGCACCGCTACATCCACCCAAGAACAAAGGCCACGAGGTCATGATATATCTCTCATGGATCATTGACAACTACGACAACCTCCCCGATGTCGCCATCTTCATGCACGCGCACCAGTTGTCCTGGCACAACGACGAGATCCTCGGCAACAACGCGCATCTGCTTATAAGCCGACTCAACCGAGCCCGCGTTTGGAGAGAAGGCTTCGTGAACATGAGGTGCAGCTGGCATCCCGGCTGTCCCGATTGGATGCACCCGGCAGCAACCGAGCTGGACCCCCAGAAGCAGGAAGAGGTCCTCCTAGCTAAGTCGTGGAGCGAGCTCTTCCCCCTCGACGAAGTACCCACCGTTCTCGCACAACCTTGCTGCGCACAATTCGCCCTCTCACGAGAACGCATACAAGCAAAGCCCTACGCGCAATACGTCTGGTACAGAGACTGGCTATTCAACACACGTCTGGAAGACCGTCTCAGCGGACGCATCTGGGAGTACGTATGGCAATTCGTCTTCACTGGCCAGAACGTCGTCTGCCCCAAGGAACACATCTGTTTCTGCGACCAGTACGGCTCTTGTTTCGGCGGCGAAGAGCAATACGCGAACTTCATTGCGCTCAAGAACGAACTCGGAGACCGGGAAGGGGATCTTAGGAAGTGGGAAGAGATGCGAAAGGCGATAGAAGAAGCAGCTCGAGATGGTGATCAGACAAAGCTGCAAGATCTGGAAATACCAGAGGTAGGGAAGGACGCGGAATATAGGCGGGAGATCGATCGGCTGAGACCCATTGTCGACGGCTTGAAACATGATGCTGAGGTGAGGGGGCAGGATCCGAGGATGAGAGCTGAGGAGCTGGGGAGGGAGTGGCATGAAGGGGATGGTTTTTAGATATTCTTCTTGATACCCTGGGTTTTAAGCCGGCGTATCTTGTCGTGCTGTATGGCGTTGATTTCTATGGTCTTAGAAGGGCGTTCTAGCATGCTATCTAGGGGTGGGATACTGTTGTAAGAAGGTGGATCAAATATCATATACTACGTTCACAGCATACTCAAGTCCTTCAATGTTACCATTTCATTATGCGAAGAGTTAAGGTCGCCCTCTTTCCTCAATGTTCAGATGGGCGCGTTGAGAAGGTGGCTTATCTAATCGTCCGAGCTCAGTCACATGCGCGCGCGTCATCGTGCAAACAAAGCAAACTCAACCCCATCCCGAGTTGATTTGGCCCGCTGGCCCGCCCGCTTGTCGTTCTCACACGACAGCAATCAGGTGTGTCTGCTGATCTGATTCCTACCATCTCGCGTCAAACCAAACCACGATCCTAATCTCCGCACCTCGATGCCAGCTTACGTCGCCGAGACGGATCAAACTGCACTCCACCCTCTCCTCTTGTCGGGTCAAACCATGCTTTGCCCTCTCCATCGAACCGCAAATGCTGCTCTCTTGCGCTCAAACCAAAACATGTCGCTGCTTCGGTGTCAAACCAAACCTCATGGGCGCTTGCATACAAAAGAGATTCGGTGTCGCGCTCGCCCTGTAGACGTATCGAGTCGCTTTCCACTCGCAGTCCAAGTTGCATGAATTCAGTTGCTGTCTCCATCTCAACATTTGACCCCAAGACTTACCATCTGTGCATTGACAGCTCATACGACCGATCCCTCCCAGCCCTGTTTGGCTCCTACCGTCTGGCCCGTCTGATCTCGGGGGATACGAACCACGATGCGGGCAAACGTCGACGCGCCATACTACCAGATGCGCCCCGGCCAGTTCGTCACCACGCCCAACAGTACAAACGGTGCACCGCCCCCATTCGTGTCCGACGACGATGAATATGACTTGTCTGGTCCCGCTCCCCTCGCATCGCCGCCCCAACATCATCTCAACCCACACCTGTACGCCGAACACTCTGCCCGTCAGGCGTCAGACGATCACACACTGGAGGAGAACCATAACCTTGTTGAGTTGCTGGAGGCTGCGACAGCTGCAGGTCAGGTGGCATATGCGATGGATACTGGAGATACTGGGACGGTGACCATCCCACTACAGGATAGAGGCAAGAGAAGAAGAGGTACCAGCTCCCCGGCCGAGGACGCATCGCATCATGCCGATAGGCTTGTCAACTCTAAGCGACGTAAAACTGGCGGATCTACCGATCCTCGGCTTCAGGACCATGGCCATAACATGCATGGGGTCTCTGTCGACGACACTGTACCGCCTTCCAGTGAGTCTCTATTGAACGATGCCCGTGCTGCAGGTGTACACTCAGCCGCCGCTCTCTTCCGCCGCTCCTCCGAAAGAACGTCTCGCAAGTACACACGACCGCCAATGTCGAAGCTGTTCATGTCCCTCCAGCTAAGCCCAGAGAACTTCCTTCAACTACAGGCTTTAGCAAAAGGCTACATGCTCGACACATCACATCCTGAGCGGCAGAGCTGCGTTGGAAACCGTGGTAAAGGTGATACCGACATGGTCAAGTTGCGGCTCTTCAACTGCGTCCGGGACTTCCTGAACGAAGGCGTTGGCGAGCAATTCTTTGGCGAAGATGTGGAGAAGCCGGGCGAGAAGGACGCGATTGAAGCTGCACGCGCACTAGGAGAAGACAAGAGTCCTGATGCTGGAGAAAGACTGACATGGCCAAGGGACGGGAACAAGATTATTAGCCTCGTTACTCCGTTGATGCGACGAATGGTCACGAACGAGCGGCAGCGACAGTATGCGATCGAGACTAGGAAGGGCGGCGCGAAGAAGAAAGACAAAGAAGGTAGTGCCGAAGCTGTGCTCCAGCAAGGCGATGATGATGCAGGACGTGGAGTCGAGCAGCATCCACAGCCGCTTTTCGATCACAGTTTGGAACAACATCCGACGCCGTCACAGCAGACAGCTTCATCGACACGACTCACAACCGTGACGCCGCAGGTTTCCTTCCAAGGCAGGGATGAAAAGTCGGATTCCAGAGAAGCGGTAGAGTCCAACGCAACCACACAGCCGAGTTTGAAGGTAGGGTCGATTCCTTCATGCTCTTAGTATGATTGACGCTGCTAACCCATCAAACAGTTACCCACGACCAGCCCTACCCAACCCAATCTCTCGCACATCAACATCTTCCTCGTACTTGCCTCATCGAGCGGCAGACCTGGCATCAAGCTGGACGAGAAGCGCATCACAGCCGAGCCACAAGCACACCTGGCATGGTACGACTACAACGACTTCATGAGAGAGGTCATCCTCCTCCTCAAAGCCGCCAAGGACAGATACCCCGAACTCAGCGCTGCTGTCGGATTTCGAGACGTTGAACCCGGCACAGACAATCTTCGTGGGCTCGCTGCTGCCGCCAATGCACTGCAAACGGAGCATGCTCTCCACGGAACATCGTTTCCACCCAACAGTCTCCCTCAATCATCCGAAGATGACAACGCCGCTATCCTTCCCACACCCACTTCGGCAGTGGGCACTCACCCCGTCTTTCCTGTCGACAGTCATGCGGAAACCAAGGGTCTTCCCCGTTACGCTATCAAGTCTATTGGTCCGCAGGGATGGCGCGATATTCGCAATGCGGATGATTGGTATAGTGTGCTGAGGGAGAAGGCGTTTGCTGTTTGGGCTGATGGCGTGTGTAATGTGCTTGTTGAGCTTGTGGACTTTGCTGGGGTGGTGGGGTAGGTCTGGATGTGGAACTGGGTGTTGTGGAGTATGTATTCTATGAAAACTATCGGTTACCTAAGTTCATTACTTTGGAGTTTCGTTTACATGATCTGATAACCATCTTCCTCCGAGCACTTCACTCAGTAGCTGCGGGCATCACGTACTTGGACCCGATCATGGCTCCTTTTCCCACCCTTGTCCCCCTTCTCAAGCACATCCTCCACCCACTCCTCCCGAATAACAGGACACTTCGGACACCATCTATGACCACATTGTCCAACCGCACGTCTAGCTTCACATTGGTAGGCCCGATCAGGATTGTGTGCCGTTCGCTTGATCACCGTGCCATTGTTGCATTGACAGCATTCGTAGCTCTTACTAAAGCACTTCTGCAGCCGCAAAGGGGCAGTCTTCTTATATGGACGTACAACATCTGGTTTGACAGCGGGCTTCTTGGCCTTTCCCCATTTGCGGCGCGGGTCTGCGGCGCTGTAGCCTTTTCGGAGGGGATAGCCGTTATCGGTCTTTTCGAAGTGGACGTGACGGCGATGGTTGATGTGGTTGAGGTTGGACGGAAGTATGCCTCCGCGAACGCCGTTACGGGGAGACTGAGTGGGGTGAAGGTCTTGCTTGGGTGCGGTGGGGTGAGAAAGAGGATCTTCGTTTCTTCCAGGCTTGCCGGATGGCTCCTGTATGGAATGGTTGTGTTCGTATACAGGCTTCAGCGTGCTACGTAGCTTACGCGTGCTGGCATTGGTAGATGCTTTTGGCTTCTTTTGATGGGAAACTTGTTGCTTGAATGAAGTCGCCATTGTCTCGGAGGAGAGTGGGTTGCGATAGTGGGTTTCGATGAGGGCGCTGGCGGCCTTTTCTTATAGACCGGACGGGAACTGATGGGAGTGATACCTTACTGATGATGATAGTCAGAAGAACGAGATATATATGAGCGTGATGGAGATCTTGTGATAAAGCATGAAGGCATGACTTTGTTTGCTTGGGTTCATGAGACAGTTCAGGTGGTGTCTAGTGTTTCTGACGTTATTCTATCATCTTCGCATATTTGGAGCAATGGTGTTTGAGTTGCATGGAAGGAAGTGGTAGTAGCGACAAGGTGAATACTGTCTTCTGGGGATGAGACACATGAATCATCGTCGGGTCTCGTCTGTGTCGAAAAGCGCATTCTTTTGACTGCTGTGTATATGGCGTTGCGCTGCATCGCTCCACGCTCTCCCTTCACAAAGTATACGGGTGTCTAGCAGCCGGATCAGCATGTATGCAGGTTGATCAAAGGGCACCTTCACCAGTCACCAGTTGTCTGACTACCGGGAAAGACCGTAAGAGTGACGACAGACCCTAATACCTCACTCCCACGCACGTCCCTTCCATCTCATGTCACCCCGTTCCCAAAACTGCGATAAGGTGTGTATCCCATACCAGGCGACGTGCGCTGTCCGTGATAGGCAGTCGTGCACGCCAAGCCATGGATTGTAGCGAACGTCGTTCGCCCAATTTTACCCCTCCTTGTCAGGCACACAATAAGCTTTCGGAACATGGTAGCGCGCGCACCTGCACCCTTTTCAACGTCGCCGGTTACGTCAAGCGTGCCCCGGTGTTCTGGACTGCGGAGCGCGAGATGTGGGGACATGGCCTGAGGTTTGAAGTTGGGGCATGGCGGCGTGGTTCTGTTGATGACTTTGGTCTGAGGGAGGCACTGTTTTCGGGGTTTGGTCTGCGCATGCATCCATCTGGGCTACAATCAGATTTCGAGCGCACCGACGCTACCCGCGATCATGGCACACATGACGTCGTCTTCTTCCGGTTCGCTCCTCCTGTCACTCATCTCCTTTGACAGCTTCTCAGAATGGCGTTACCGCACTGCTCGTCAATCCTCGCTGGGTTAGCACTATACGCGACACCCGTACCATGGCAGCCACTACCAATCAGTTCCTTGCATGGATATCCAACGGCCTCTACAGTCTCGCTGACATGACACCGATCTTGGCAGGGTGCCACGAACCGTAGAAACTGGATGCTCATAATCCCATGGAAGCTCCTACAATGCTCGGGTGATCGGCGGGAGAAGTCTCTATTTGAGGTACCAAGGCTACTAATCCGGGGGTGAAATCTGCCGTATAGCACCTCTGCGACTCCAGCTCTTCATGACTTGTCACGCGCGAATCTGCGTAGCAGGAAGCTAGAGTAGCTATTGAGGGCACTCGAAGAGAGCGATTGTCGGTGCGCGCGGTATTGTTACACATGTCTTCCTCCTCCGTCTATCTAGACGTACGCTCATTGACGACATTGTGCGCGAATCTCACCTCTCTACAATGCGAATGAGGACAATCTCCCTATCCGTTCCAAACGTGAAGTGCCGTGCCTCTCGGAGGTTTACGCGGGAAACAAGTGCCGAAATCTGGAATTGATTGCAATGGTATAGCACTATGACTAGGTCTTGAACATTAACGCGGGGATTTCTCAAAGTCATAGCCGTTATTGGTCGCATGCAGATGTCTTTAATCAACGGATAGAGCATTTCCACACCAGATACCATCGATGCAATGGAGCAGGGTTGACACCAAGATACCGAGAGTCGAAACTATTGACAATCCCCCAGCTTAAGATCGTGGGCGGTCCTTCACGCATCTTCCAGCAACAACACACCTACAAGAACCATACAAAGATACACGACGATGAAGTGGTACCAGATCGCCGCTCTCGCAGTGCCTACTCAGGCCGCACTACGCTTCGGATGCTCAACCTTGAGCATCCAACGGCTTGACCCGCTCGTTGAGCCAGGTAAACTTCCTTCAGCTCATGTTCATCAAATTGTTGGTGGCAATGCATTCAATGCGACTATGCAGGAAGACCCATCTACCTTGGCTACCTGCACAACGTGCACGTTCTCAGAGGACTTCAGGTTTGGCAGACTGTTCATGTCTTTCAACCGAGGCTGATAGATATAGCAATTACTGGACCGCCGCGATGTTCTTCAAACACACCAACGGCTCGTACAAGCGAGTGCCTATCATGCAGAACAGCGCCTTGCCGAACGGAATCAACGGTGGCATGAGTGAGTTCTAACTTACTACACGCAGGCGAGACATACACTGACTGGTTGTCTACCTCTTCGCAGCCATCTACTACACACAGCAAGACTTCAACGGGAATGGTAACCAGAAGATTACTGCTTTTCCCAAGGTTAGTCATACTGCGGCACATGTAACACACTACTAACCCACTCAGGGCTTCCGAATGACTGTAGGTTCGCCTACAACCAACACGGTAGAAGACGCGAAGAAACACCCAGGTCTTCGCTTCGTGTGTCTGCAAGACAAGAACACCCGCTTCCCCGAGAGCCCAGACTTCCCACCCAAGGCCTGCAAAGGTGGCATCATGACTGTGCACCACTTCCCCTCGTAAGTGTCTGCCTCGTGAACAGTTCAAGTGAGAGGGTACTGACATGGATATTAACACTCAGTTGCTGGGACGGCAAGAACGTCGACTCGCCCAACCACCAGGATCACATGTACAACACAGCCAAGGAAGCATTCGCGGTTGCCGGCGCATGTCCGTCTTCACATCCAGTGCGCATGCCACAGGTTGCCTATGAGACACTCTGGGATACTACCCAGTTCAGCAACATGTGGCCCAAGGATGGCTCCAACCCCTTCTTCCTTTCTTACAACGACAACAAGGGCTATGGTACCCATGCGGATTACCTCTTTGGTTGGAAAGACGACAGTCTACAGAAGGCGATGGACAACAACTGCATGTTTCAAGCTTGCGAGAATGGAAGACCTTTGAAGGTATGTGATGCAGTGTGGGTTCATGAAGCATGTTGTGGCTGCTAACAAGGAGTTGTAGAGTCAGAATGTTCAGGCCATGAACCAATGCCAAGTTAAGAGCGCTATCAAGGAGAATATCGATGGCTGTAAGTTGTTCTTTCAGTCACGCTGTGACGTTTTCGTGCTGACAACCCTTATCAGGGCTTGACCATATGCCCGGTATGGCGATGTAGATGAGCGGTAAGGAGCAGCACGAGTCAAGGCTCGTACTTTCGGCGATACCAAATTGTGATCTACTTCATCTTCGGACTTCGTATCTACACAAATTCAGTCGTTTCTGAGTCGCGCCTTTTCGTCACGTGTGCCATGTCCTCGGAGATGTCTTTGTCTCTAGAAACGATGTTGATGAAGACTGTCCCGCATCACAGTCTAGACTTTTCGGCAAGCGAACCCGCAAGCCATCGTACATGCTTTTTCTCTCATCCAGACCCTCAAACGCCACATTCCAGCCCATCCAGACATACATACCATGCAGTGCTCGCCTCCTCCATCGTGAGCCTCAGATATAGACACAGCTTACGCACTAGATCATGCGCGCGACACCGTTCAGTGATATGCATAGCTCAGCGGTTTCACCACCAGGATGGTGCTCCGATGCAGCCCGACCTTCGCGCTGGCTCCACCGCGATACCATGTGCCAGGAACCCGCAATTGTCAGACAGCGGCGGGCCGTGCGTCCACGGAAACCACGTTGCGGCCACGTGGTGAGCATGCATTTTCATGCAGGCGCTCGGACGTTGGATGAAAGGTTCTGTCGTGCTGCCGCTTTGGGGAGCATGTGGGGTTGGGCAGGCGATTGCGCATGTGAGGATGTGGTTGGAAGGCGTATGGGTTGGTGGGCAATGGGGGACGGGGTTGAAGCTTGGGGTCGCTTTGGCTACTGGTGGGTGGGCAAACCTTATCGGCGACGCATCTGCAAGATCATTTTGACGTGCATTTCTTCACATGCGCTCGCCAAATGCCAGATGCGGTGGTCGAGATTAACTGGAATGGAAAGGGGGCGGCACTCTGTGCCTTGACGTTTAGCTGCTCATTGCCAGACTGCAGCGTCCTCTGGTGCCCAAACGCCTGGGCGAGCTGGTTAACTAGTGCGAGGGATCAGCTGCAGTCACTTCAAAGAAGCCGACGCTGCATTGATTAACCCAAGGACTTCGGGCTGACGGATGACTGGGGATGCGATACTGTCGATATTCACTGCTCCCGTTTCGCGAGGAATGGATGTCTCATAGATAATGCAAGGAGTTCTTCAGTCAGGGAACAAGTGCATGGCTCATGGCAGGACCAAACCAGGAGCGGCAATGCGCGGGCACCGGTGGAGACGAAGCTAAACCTAAGCAACACGGGGCCCTGTAGCGGCCAACGTGGGTTCTGGGTTCCCGCAGAAAAACGTGGCATAGGCGATGCAAGCGTGGGCGGTGGTCAAGGGGATTGGTCGGGTGTCGCGGTCGGCGTGAATGGCTTGAGTGGAGGCTGACTGCATGCAACTCACTCAGCACTTTATCGAAATGCAAGTATCCCTAGATGCAGTATCCTTACGTGCGGCCGTTTCAGAGCCGTCTGGTGGTTGCCATGATGCCGGTGGTGGTAGTGGTAGAGGGGTCGCTCTTTCCTTGCTTACAGCCGCCGCTGCCTACATAACCGCGTCGTGTTCGTCGGCGGCGGGCCTTCTGCTACGCGTCTTGACCACGCACATGCCGCTGCTTGTCTGCAAGGCTGACGTCTTAGAATCCTACCAAACATCACCGCCGCCCGTTGCGACTCGCTAACCGTGGTGCCCCTGCGCGTGCATCTTGCTACTCACGACGCCCCTTGCCGATCTGGGCCCTTTGAAACGCGCAGGAGTAAGGCAGGCTGAGCACAGGACTTCTACCGACTACAACACCCATCTCCTCGCTTTTCTCTACAGACCCAGCACGGACACCGGCCTCTGACTGCTCTGTTTGCGTGCGCCCTCTCTTATACCCTTCAATCGCCGTCGTACGATTGAATTTCCGGCGACCTAGCAAGCAGCACGCTATCCCCGCCCACCTACTAACCACCGGACTCGCCGTGGCGCGCATCATGACAAACTCTCTTGAGTCCTCGCGGCCCATGCTTGCCAACGTAAGTCATTCTCCCGTATCCACTGCCCGTTTCAGACGTCCCCTGCGTGTGGTCGATGCTCGCCGAGGAGCACCTGCACTGCGTGCTTGACATTCACTCCTTTGCGCCTTCCCCTCCCTTCACACTCACCACACAAACACCTGCCTTTGCGCTCCAACACGCCCGCCCCAACACAAACACGCACACCCCTCGGCGACCATGTCGGAACAAGCACAGTCACAGTCTAACGAGAAGAAGTCGGCCGCCAACCGCGCATCCACCCGCATGTCCACCTACAGCGCCACACCCACCCTCACACCCTCCATCGCGCCCTCGCACCTGTCGCAAGCCTCGTCAACAGCCGGCGACCCCAAGTCACACGACATCAAGACATGGAACGCGGGATTTGACCGCCTCGAAGACAAGCGCCTGGTCCAACAACGGTACGCCCTCAACGAGCGCAAGACAGACGACATGAGCAAGCTGGCGCTGGGAGCAAAGCTGGACCGCGCACTCGCACGTCGCATGTCAGGTCAAGACGCCGTCTTCCGGCCAAAGGGTGCAGAGAAGAAGGAGATTCAGACATAAAGCATGAGGATTGTCGCAAACACCACTTTTCATCTTTTTCGTTCAGGGAAGCCGCGATTCGACAGCTGCTCGCAGCCACAGCCGGCCATGCAACACGGTCACATTCCTTATGGGGCACGGATTTTGGGGGGTTTAGCATGCGAGATATCTGTTCTCGCGCGAGAGGGAGCCACACGCAGGTACAATCGAGGGGCCAGGCGGCGTGTTGCTAGGCCTGGGCGACAGCCGGATCCGCAGCAGGACACAAAGGCTGCGAGTTGCTGCTAAGGAGGACCATTCATCACTCTCCGAGACATGACGGCTTCGGATTGAGAGCTTTCTTCGACACTACTATACCAAGGCGTTACATTTCCTACTACTAATTCCATTTTCCCGTTCCAATGCTGCATGTTGTACTCTTCACGGGCTTTTCTACGTCTCCTAGCGCCTGCCTCCTTTCACATTTATCTACTGAAATGCGAATGACTACGAAACTCCCCTTTGCCTATCAGTATCAGTATCTCTGCACGTGAAAATCGCCTCATTGTACAGTCTGAATCGCAAAACGCGCGTCTCGCAATCAATCCCACGCCAACCCGTCCCGCACCACACATAATCATCATCATCATCATCATGCCAGCCCTGCCGCCAATTAATCATTAATCACCTGCACGCGGCACGTCAAACGTCAGTTGTCAACCCACGCGGCTCGGCACACGCTGCATGCGTGTTGATCCCTTTTGCACGCGCTTTGTTTGTTTGGCGCCGTGCTGATCACCATAACCTGCATTACTGTTTCCGCGCCTTGCTGGCGTCATTGTGGAGAAGGAGGATGGGTAAGGGGTTTTGCTGGTCCGCTGGTTTGCTGCCCCCCTAAGATCGGCGCTCGGAAGGGCTGTTTTTGGGTTGGTGGGTTTGGTGGGTTTAGGACGGATTGGATGGACCCCGAGTGGCGGAGTTGGGTCCGCGTTTGACAGACTTGACAGGAGGGAGGGAGGGTAAGCCGTTGGTGCTATTGGAAGGGTAGAGTTATCGATGTGATGGAGTAGTTTATTGTGTGTGAAGTTTTTTTCTTTTCTGAGTTGTTGTATGGGCTAAGGAAGGTTTTCGCGGAGGGAACGGAGTTGGTGTTTTTCGATAGATGCATTCGCTTTCGTGAACTTTGTTGTTCGCTACATGTACTATTGGCTGCGTCTGCCTGTTTATTTTCAGATACGCATACGGGTTTCGCATGGTGGTGCCCCATCCTAGAGTATTGGGCATATCTAGTCACGTTAGGCGCGCGTTGCTCCGTTTTCCATCCAAATCCGATGCCATCCTCCGAGTAGCGACAACAGGATGGAGTTGGGATTTGGACAGGTGTTGTGTACAGCTACTTCCAACATCGTTCGTATGTTTTTGCTTAGCTTTGTAACATGTCCCGTCCGTCTAGATATCCCACAACCCATTGCATTCTCCATTTCCGCTCCTCCTCCCCCTTCCTCAGCAAAACTCTCCCTTCTATCAATTCCTCCGATCCTACCACTCTACCAAAATTTCCCAGTCTTCCTCCGCTCGTTGGCCAACTCCAATTGTTCTCTGATCCCCCTCAACTCTCCTCTGTGCCTTTCGTGTGTCTCCTCCAGTAACCTCGCGTGCTCTTTCTTCAATTCCACGAACTCCTCTTCTAACTTCTCATGCCATGGGTAGAGCACGAAGATTTGGAAGCAGAGCGCTGAAGATCCGATGAGGAAGTTTGTGAGCGAGAAGGTGCGGGTTATCATCATGGCGAAACCGGTTGAGCTCGGCGCTTGTCGAACTGTTCTAATGGAAGGGTTCAATAAAGAGGAGCGTCTGTTAATGTGTAGAGGTGCAGATTCCCAGGATAGGTATCGTAAGGAGGAGACGTTCTTTGGTGTTTGATTTGTGTGGTACACTTCCTGCGCCAGTGGACCCGGGTGGTGATGGACTCCTCGATCGCGAAGGCCTCGGAAGTAATGTCGAGCAAAGAACAAAGAGTATGAAATGGGAGGAATACGCGGTAAAAGGAAGGAGACCGCCAGCTGCGCGTACAAGTTGCACTTTACGACCCAAAATTCGCTCAGCATCAAGTCACATGCAATACCACCTTACACTCCAATTGGAACTTTGTCTTGAAAAGTGGCATGATGGTTGCTGTTTTGGGCCAAATGGGACTAAAGCCGAAAGAAAATCAGACCACCGCGCGAAACGAACGGCATGGCTATGCATCGGCGTACTGGTACATTATCGGCGATCGAGAGCTATCTTCTTTGTTTGAACCTGCAGCATAGAAGAGAAGGAAGGAGTTCATGTGTCACAAGAGATCCAGTTTGGTGGTGCGTCGTGGTGATGATGGTTGCGGGAGGCACGCGACACCCTGAGCGTGTACTAGCGCCGCGCTAACCCGGATGCCAACGCGCCCTGGAAGTGGGAAGAGCTCTCCACATCTTTGCTACATTGCAAGCTGAACAACTGCTCTTTCATTTCGAATGCATTCTTTTGATAGAAATATCCAATTACCTTCGGAATCCTGGCAGTCAAACAGCAGACCCTAATGACGTCCTCTTCAGCTACTTCAACCATACGTCATCATGATACGAGTCCACGGGACCATCGGTAGTGCGGGTATAGCGCATCTATGTAAGCAGTGATACTGCAGCATCGATGCCTCCTGTTCAAGAAATCTCACATACGAGAGGCGCTGCAAAGTGAAAGCAAAAACACAAAATGACGACCCCCAACATCGAGCTCCTCACAGCGGCCACACCCAACGGCCAAAAGATCTCAATTTTCCTCGAAGAACTCGGCATCCCCTACAAGACCACCGCCATCGATCTATCCAAAGATGAGCAGAAGTCCGCCTCATTTCTCAAAGTCAACCCCAACGGTCGCATACCCGCGATTGTAGACCACAGCCGCGACTCATACCCCGTCTTTGAATCTGGAGCCATCTTCCTGTATCTCGCCGAACACTATGACAAAGACTTCAACTTCAGCTTCCAGGATAGCGACGAGCGGATGGATATGATACAGTGGCTCTTCTTCCAGAACGCCGGCGTGGGCCCAATGCAAGGACAAGCGAACCATTTTGTGCGCTACGCGCCCGAGAAGATTGACTATGGCACAAAGAGATACAAGAATGAGACAAAGCGCCTCTACTCGGTACTAGAAGCGCGACTCCAGGATAGAGACTATCTTGCAGGCAAAGGCCGCGGCAAGTACAGTATTGCGGATATCACGACCTTTACATGGGTTCGGTGGGCACCATGGGCGGGAATTGAGATGACCAAGTTTCCGAAGCTAAAGAAGTGGTGCGAGGAGATTGAGGAGAGAGATGCGGTCAAGAGAGGGCTTTTGGTGCCGTCGGGCGAAGATCAAATTGAGAAGTTGAGGAGGAATCCTGATGTGCAGGATCCGTTTAAAGCGTGGGTGAGGAAGGGCCAGAAGGAGATCGCGGATACGCATGGGAACTAGTAAGCCCATAGTGCAAAACGTTGCTAAAGATAGTACCCAGGCAAGTATACATTGCCTCGGAAGCTATCTAGTTGTTAACAATTAATAGTATGTATGTAGCAACGTGCAATCCGAGTCCTAGCCACCCATAGTGCCCCTACGGCATGAACCTACGTATGATCCTCAGCATACTCCCATTCTCATGAACGAGATCGAAAAAACCTTCCTCACGGTTGCAGGAAATATCATGGAGGAAGGCAGGACAGAGTTCCCGAGCTGTCAAGGTTCCGTCCTTCAGAAATTGAAAGATAGTGCCACTCGGGAGATTGGGATCTAAAGGACATACCGAGGTGTCCTCCTTTATGATCATCTTATGACCACGATCGATAGGTCCAATACGAGTTTGATACGGCTCTGCATCGGTGGGCCGGAAATACTGTATTTCCAATAAGTCATGTTCACCGAATCCCTCGGTAACACCCATAAGGTGACCGTAAGGGAAATTTATCTCGAGTGGGCGTTGGCTGGCGAAGAAGGTCGGTGAGGCCCAATGGTTGATTCCTCGGTAAAGCATCTTACGGAAACGGACCAGCTGGAGCCAGCGGGGGATGTTTGTTCCTCGATACCACACGTCCTCATCGGGGCGTCTGCGTGCTGTTAATAGAGAAGTCAGGACATGGTAGGCAATGAGCCAACGAGTTTTGCCCTGCAAATCCTCGACGTGTTGGGGGAAGGCAGACTGGTCGTAGTACATGAGGGCGGCGCGGATACATTGCATGACAATTTCGCCTTGTTGGTGATCTAGTAGCTCTGTAGCCTTTATACACAGCTCTGAGTTGTCAGGTTCGTGCGCAAAGAGCGCAGTGATAGCTGCGCGACCTTCGTCTGTGAGACCTGTAATCTTGCGAGACGGTGGTTCGGCATAACCAAAAAGCTCAGTAAACACTGCGCGACCCGCATCTACGATCGACAGTGGTTTCTTATAGCTTTTTGACTGCTCGATAATCTGAGATGCATTGCGGTAGTACCATTCGTCCAAGAAACGCGGAAGAGCAGACCAGAAACCGTCTTTCTGCAAGGCGTCCTCGATAGTCGGGCCAGAAGGATACAGCAGCTGTGGATCTTCGGTCTTGTCGTCGTTGTATTCAATATGGATATGAAGTGCCACAATGCTGTCATAGAGTTGCGTAGTTTGCTGGTAGACACTGGCCGGGTTATTCGGGGGCTTCGTAGGCGGCTGTGGGATCTTCTCGAAGAGCTCACGACGGCAAAATGGACACAGATTGCTGACCTCCTCTCCGTCTTCCGTTGCAAAGGTTATGAGAAGACAGTCTTTGTGAAGAGGATGTCGAGAGCAGTGAGGGCTTGGCTCAACGACTTCCTGGGCCGGATACTCCCACTCACCACGACATATAGCACACGTTGGCTCGTCCGCTGGAGGTGCGACTGAGCGTAGGTTGGCAATATATTCTTGTTTCGGCGGGAGCCATTCGAGCTCAGCGACGGTTTCGTCGCCGTATTCTGTAGGCATCCTGGTCTGGCGACGCGCGATCGAGAAAGTGGTGTGATGGGTGAACAGGAAGTGGATAATCACTTAACTGTCCAGAGTAGGAGCTCGTGTGCCAACAATGCGCAATGGCTATGTTGTGAAAGTACAAGAATTGAGATGTGGAAACGTGTTCTGCCGACTACATTAGTGTACAAGATAAATAGACAAAATCATGAGGTAGTGTGGACTTCCAGGACATAGGTGTTTAGTTCTTTTCCTGTATGAGATGCTCCTTCAGTGGAGTAGCCAAAGCATCTAATCTGAACTCACCATGCAAAGCCTATATCCATCGTTTGTGACCGAGTCTAAGCCCATATGATATGTCTTCTAACCAGATTCACCTCCTCGAAGGTCGAATTTGCACGTTCGCCACCCTTCCAACTATTGATATCCAGCGGTGAGACTGCCGCACTTTTCAACGACCTTTTCTCCGCGCAATCTGGATCTTCAATAGGCTCGGGAGGTTCTGTCGGGGGCGCTCGCTCAACCTTTACAAGCATCGAAACCGTATTCAAATCCCCATTCGGTATGAAAACACGGATCTCAGTGACCCATCGATTGTGGCCAAACTGAGTCTTGTGTTGGAGGAGGAAAAACATCACCATTACAAGGTTCGGCGATCCTAGAGACTGGTAGTTAGTGCATATCCAGTGACTGTTGAGAACTTGAGAGCTTCTGGTGAACATATCGAAGAAAGCTGCAATCGTATACATACCCAGCAGAGCAATGAAGTTCTCATTATCAGCTCTAAAGGTGTATCCTGGCGCCTTCGGTACAGCATTCTGTCCCATGGCTCTACTGATGATCTTGCGCGTTTCCGGGTTCACAACTGCCACCGTGAAGAAGTAGTTGATGTTGGACAGGCTTTCTTTGCTATGCCTATTCCAGAGACCCCAGGTAAGATCCGAGGTTCTTTGGAGTTTAGGCATCTCGTCCGGCTTGACGGAGGGTACGTTCCATAGCGTTCTCGCCGCGTACGTGGGGCTCTCAAGGGTCAGGAAGAAGATAATACCAGCCTTTGGATTTATTCCAATGGTGGAATCCGCGCCGGTAACCTAGAGCAATGTCAGCTGCATTGCGTCAAGTTTTAGCCATATCATATTCTACGTGCTCACGTACCCTGTATCTGCGCCCCTCAACTTTGTAGTATTGTTCCCTAGGATCTTCTGGGACTTCACCGTTCTCATCTTTCTCCAAGGTAGGCCCGTCTTGATGTTGGATTGTGTGACAGATGTTGTCCCCTCCATCACGTGAATCTCTATCATCTGCATGTAGCTCTTTGAGCATATCTTGGAGGCCGTGGTTTTCTTGCCCCATGACACAGTTTTCGTCAGAGTCTTCAACTTCCGGGTAGTCAGGTTCCGAGTAGCCCCAAAGTGCTAGTTCGCGTTTGAGGGTTCCATCCCAGGGAGTTTCCATTGGTAAATAGAGTTTAATAGCCTCTGGAAGGTTCAAGCTCGTGGCTAGTATCAACATCCGGCCTTTGGTTAAGGCAGCATTCCATAGAACGTCATCGGCGGGTTCTGTCGTCTCGGTGTCAACTAATACGGCGGTTTCGATCCTGTCTTCGTCGATAGCAGCGCTGGAGACATTGGAGTAAGACGAGTCGAAGACGTTAGCGGTGGCAAAGGCGAGAAAGAAAGCACCGAGCGCCAAGAGCTTCGAGTTCATCAGGGTAGAATCTAACCCTGGTGGAGGTATTTGCGAGAGTTAAATCGTTTCCAGAGTGGAGCTCCCTGGGTACATATTTAAGTAGCTGGCGCGTAAAGGCCACACAGGTCCGGGCTTTTTGCGTTGGTAGCAATGAAAGGTCGACCAGTGCGAAAGAGCAGAAGCTTTTTTATTCCCTGTCGGAAATTTGATACACGAACGAAATGAAACGTTGTAGCTACCGAGAGTCACTATATCTCACACCGTGTGGATTTACTTCCTCAACCGGCGTTTTTGATCCGAGTACCCCAAAGACGAATGCTACCTAGATACACGTGCATGTGCGAATGGATCTCTCTGGGTAGACGAGATGTCGTTGCAGCCTTCGAGATAGTTTTTAAGTAGAAACGTAGACAAAGATGGTGAAAGGAGTTGCTGATTTGGTTACGAGCAGATGAATGCAACATAGGTCATGGCCGGTATCTGCACGACATAGTTAAGCCTAGTAATTCTCGCCATCGCCTTCCTCGTCATCGTCATCGTCATCGTCATCGTCATCTCCACCTTCATCATCACAATCATCCGACGCCCATGACGAGTACCACTCGTTATCCATATCGCGTACAGTATTGGTACCGCAGTGAACCTCGCCGCCGAAGTTGTGATGTGTGTTCCAGTCGTCGATGTAGATGACATCCATACCCACACTGGCGTACAGCGACTTGAGCTTCTCGGCAAGAACATCCGTTCCGTCCACAACGGGGCCCCAGGGGTTGGGGGCAATGTATGTGTCAAAGTCGGTCAAGACAATGCCGTTGATAACACCGGGGAAGAGCGCACCGACCTTCAGCTCATTTGTCGCGTTATCGGAAGAGTTTCCGCCAAATGTCGAGCCACTTGTCGCATTACCGGAAAGGATTGCGGAAAGGTCGCCGAAAGGATTTCCGTTGAACATCTCAGGGAGGCGAATAATCTCGTCGTCAGTAACTCCTGTTGCTTCCTTGAGGATCTGTAGATTACCCTCGATACGCTCGGCGCAGCGCTTCTGCACAGACATGAGGTTCTCATTGGCAAGCAACTCATTGATAGTGATTGGCGGAACGGGAATAGCAGCACAGGCGAAATCGGAAGTGCAGTTGTCGAATGATTGGCTATCGTTCTTGCGCGAAAAGGCGTGCTCTGAGCCGTGTCCGCTGTCCTTTAGCTGCTGGAGCATTTCGACGCCCATCATGGGATCGGTGACCATAACGGCCCAACCACGAGGTGAATCGACAGGGATGAACTGGATAAATTCGTCAACGTGGCCGATGACCAGCCAGTCTGTATCGAGAAGAAGGGGATCTTGTGTCTCTTGAGCTTGGAAGAAGGGAAGCATGAAGTGTTTCTGCTCGCCATGGTTGCCAAGAATCAGACGACCGGCAGGCCAAGCAGTGCCATTAAACTCGTAGGGAGGAATAGTCTCGATATTACCACCGGAGTTAATCTCATCGCGGGCACCACCGAGCTGCTGAACAGCGCCGATACCAGTGTCGCGGTAGTATTCGAAGAGCTGTCTGCCGGCAACACGCTCGTCCTGGGGAGAACGGATCATGATACGCAGGGTGATGGGTCCGTCGGGACCGGGCATCGAAGCGAAGCCAGGCTCCATGAAGTCCTGCGCCCAGATATCATCGCTTCCGGAGAAGAGGTAAAGTTCCTCTTCGAGGCCAGACTCGTTGACGGCTGTTTGAAGGGCTTCGGTGAAGCGAAGGATCCATGGATTGCCGGTCTCATTACCTTTGACAGCAATGACCTGCTGCACAGGGTCGAGATGAGTATGGGTGAGGACAGGTGCAGCGCGAAGCATGACATCATCAGAAGAGGCACCTATCGAGCTCTCGACATCGAAGCTAATAGTAACGCGGCCGTCCCAGCCATTGGGTCGACGGGTGTCGCGTCCGTCAACACCGAGGACAAGACCCTCACGCAGAGCGGCTGCGCTGAAAGTGGAATTGCCGTCGACATAGCTCCAGGTGCTGTTTTCGCTCGCCTTGTGGAAGATGCGGACATACTTGCGCTGCACGGGATCTTTGATGTAGATGCGACCATGAGCGTCATCGGGAAGCTCAGGCAGTGGAACTGTGCGGAGCGGAGCGAGATATTGCTCGGAGCGCATGACATTGTCAGAAGCATCGTTGCAAGCATCAATTCGCTCGTTGCTGACCGAAGGACCATTGAGGAGGGCGTTAGAGCAACGCTTGTTCGTGTCTCCAATGTTGGGGAGAAAGATGGCGCCATAGTCGGCAGTCCACTCGGTCTTGCCGTCGCAGTCCTCGCAGTCTTCCACGTCTGTGATGTCGACCGTGCCGTCTCGATTGGTATCAGCTCGGATATCGGCCTTGACCTTGCTGGTTGTAGATGCATTGGTTGGTGTTAGATCGATTGATGCGTCTGATCCACGCGAGACGACTCCGGCAAAGGCGGGACACGCAAGGCCTGATTTGAATTAGCTTTTGTCCATCTGAAAAACGATTGAGTAATGGGTAAGCTTGGTCTGATACTTACAGAGGCCTGAGAGAGCAAGAAGCGCTTGAGAACGCATCTTGAAGCTTGCTCGGAACGATGGATGTAAACTGTTCCCGACGCTTCACCGGGTGTTTATAGGATGGCCGTTCTGGAGCGAATCTTAGATATAGAACGAGATGATCTTCCACTCAGTTAAACGTTGCCTCTATATACAGCTTCCCGATAGCGAGGACGTCACCAGCCGATGCCAATCTTGTTGCCATGACGTTTCCGAAAAGGGCGTTCCGTCGACAAGACCTCGGGAGGCTGTGTTCTCTGTAGATAGGCATCATACAGCCGGCGTATAGCTTGCACAACGTTACCCGAAATGAGTCGACTCCAGTAGCTTGTTAACGAGATCAGTGGATGTTGTGGATGCCCAGGTGTTGTCGCAGTGGAGACGGAGGTGATGACAGTCAAATTGGCGTTTCCGACCGGCGGATTATACGCTGGAGCCAATCACGGTCGTCGTGTCGGGCCGATAAGATGAACTAGAACGCATGATCGGGACTCCCATCTCCTTGTTCTTCTTCCTAACAATTGCGCGTCCTCAGCCCTTACTTCGACTGTGGCTTCTTTGAAAAATAGCACCGCCTCAACCATTTTGAGTTTGTGGGTGAACTCGTATTTATAAGGTGAAGTACCCGACATACGCCACAGCCAATAACATGATCATGGATCTGCCGGTATTGACAAAGGGCCCTCGAGTGCGCACCTTCTCTCCCAAAGTTCGCACAGGATGTAATACATGGTACGTTCTCCAGAATCGTGGTGAAGTGCAGCTGCCTCATCTTCTTTCGTTCCCTCTTCCCACTCTATCGCCTCTGTACCTGCGATCCTTAAGAAACACCGTGTTATACACCGAAGATGACCTTTCTGCGCGCGACAATTTGGGTGGTCGACACAACGGAGCTTTTGCTAATGTGCTTTCGCAGCAAGTAAGTGTGTTTGGGCGTTATCTCCCCAGTGCACCACCTCTTTCTTCATACCAGGATTTTGTGTTCCGCAACTGTGTTTGGAAACAGCGTGGTATCCACGATCGCCCAACATATCAGGCTCAACATACTGACATGCCGCGTGTTGATCTACAGAATACGCCGAAAGAAATGTGACGAAGAGAAACCAACCTGCCGTCGATGTAGAGAGGGCCAAGTGAAGTGTGATGGGTATGCGCCACTGCCACCTCAAAAGAAGCAATCACCTACTGGAGAGAAAGCCATCCAAGCCTCTGCAGCAAGCAAGTGTACCGTCGCTCGTCGTCAGACGCGTAGCATATCCCCAGACGTCGGATCTGGCTTTGGCCTTTTCGGTAGCGCGCGCGAACGGCTCTTCTTCTACCATTTCTGCTCCATCACCATCGTCGATTTCGTCCGTCTCGCCACTCCGAAAGACTTCTGGTCCCGAAGAGTGCTTCCAATGAGCCATAACGAGCCTGC
This sequence comes from Alternaria ethzedia, assembly GCF_023757985.1. Classification (NCBI taxonomy): domain Eukaryota; kingdom Fungi; phylum Ascomycota; class Dothideomycetes; order Pleosporales; family Pleosporaceae; genus Alternaria; species Alternaria ethzedia. The sequence goes on from NW_026056198.1 coordinate 1,431,401, forward strand.
GGTACGACATGCAGTGGTTGCGCTCGGTGCAGCCCATCAGCTCTACCTCCAAAAGCTTTCAGCGCCTCTTCTGGATGATACAAACGAGTCGATGGCCCGTCTGGAAGTCATCGCCACACAGCATTATAACAAAGCCATTGGAGACTTAGTGAGCATCAAGGATTCTCAGACGTCAACAACCGTTAATGCTGAGGTCACGATTCTGACCTGCTGTTTACTCTTTGTGTGCTTGGAGAACTTGCTCGGTCGCTTTGACGAGGGCATTCGTCACATGCGGGCCGGCGCACGTCTGTTGGAAACATGCAACCTGTCGGCCGCTTCAAACGACTCAAAACAGCTGATGCAGGAGATCGGGACCGTGTTACTTCGCTTCGGTGTGGACGCAGCCATGCTCGTCGACGACGAAGACGTCATCTCCGACATGACACCATACGCCACGCCATTGATCGAAATTGACGAAGAGCGTACACCATTTTCAAGCGTCCCAGAATGCAAAGAGGCCTTATGGGACCTAGAAATCAGGCTGTTCAATACCGATCCTGGTTGTGATGGAGATGAAGAGACTACGATAGATCGTGGTCTAGATAACGAAACGATAGAGCTCACCGCATCTTTCGAGCGTTGGAAGAAGAAGTTCGACCTCCTCGTCTCAGCTTTGGCCGACTCACGGAGTTTACCGAAGGAAGTTCAGCGCGAACTACTTGTCCTCATGCTTCGCAGATGCGCACTGGAAATAATTTTACTTCCAGAGACTGAAGACAACGACGAAGAGTTATCGAGGCTCAACTATGAGCTCCTGGACATGGCGGGGCATTTGTATAGTATGGAGGCATCGTGGTTGGGACGGCCAATGTTCACGCTGGATAGCGACACGATTCCTTCGCTGTTTTTTACAGCGACATTCTGCGAGGACCCTATCTTGGTTCAGCGCATCATCACTCTTTTACGCCAATCTCGGCGGCGAGAAGGCCCTTGGGATAGCTGGGAAGCTGCGAATAAGCTTGAGCTAGGGCCAAAGATACTGTGTAGTGTTAGCAATTAGCTGGCTTCAATTCAACATACTGCTCCAACTAAGCTTGAGAAAAGCCATGAAAGATGACTGGTCAAAGCCGTAGTTCAGCGTCGAATATGGTCTTGCGCAATCAGTTGCGAAAGAAAAGATGTAGTGGTGGATCCGAGGTGCTCTTCTTCTGCTTCAGCCTTGTGGTGGATTTGCCACAAAGACTGGATAAAGTTCCTTGGAGAGTGTATACGCATCATATAGACGGTATGCGAAGGATGGTGCATTGACAAGTCTGGTTGGAGGGTATAGCGAAGGAAGAGGAGAAACGCGCGATGATGCGGGTAGCTGTGCGGGGCTGCCAGCCATCAGGCTCACAACGCGCCTGCCATCTCCGCCTCCTCACACAAAGTCTTCTCTCAGTATTAACATCACCACTACGTCCTCAACTATTTCGGCGAATATAAATGCATATCGCATTGATCCTGTTCAGAGCAGCAGCTATCTTGATGTTGGTGTAATATGTGAGAAAGACCTTGTGGCACTTTATGTCAGTGCCACTAGGATCCGTATCGACCGCGGAGCGCGTCTCAACCCTCCAGGGCTGATGTCTCTTACCAACACTTCTTCGCCCTCCATGTCCACGCAGCCACATGTGAAGAGCGGTCATTGATCACTCTTGGCTCGACCGACTGATTTCATATTTGAGTCTACTGACGCGACATGCACACGCCGTAGCTACTGGCTGAGAGGTGCAGCCTACCCCATTTCATTATGACGACACGATGCGCGACGCGTTCTGGGGCAACGTGATATATCCTTAGGTCTCGCCTGGATTGGAACAACCGTCTACCATACAAATAAGAAGAACAAGTAAGGTATTGAGCAACCAGCTGAACCTGAAGCATCATGGACACCATCAAGAAAGCCATCGGCAGCGCCTTCGATCCCAACACAGACATCCCCGACCTCAGCGGAAAGGTAAGCTTATCCCTCCCTCTACATGTGCAGGTTTCTAATGCATCTTTCAGATCTATGTCGTAACAGGCGGCTCCGCTGGAATCGGATACGGTATCGTCGCGCACCTCCTCCAGCACAACCCCGCGAAAATCTACCTCCTTTCGAACAAAGAGCAACACGCCGACGAAGCTCAAGAAGCGCTCAAGGAATGGGGTGACATAAGCAAAGTGGAATGGCGCAAGTGCAATCTCGAAGACTTCAAACAAGTCGACGAAGTAGCCAAGTCGCTGGCAAAAGAGCTGGACAGGCTTGATGCTTTGGTCTGCAATGCGGGTTTGGGCGTTGGCGTATACAACGAGACTCGGGATGGTCTGGATAGCCACATGCAGGTCAACATCTTCTCGCAGGCCCACCTCACGCTCATGCTATTGCCTATACTGCAGAAGACACCCGACTCGCGCATTGTACACCAATCTTCCGACCTACACAGGGGAGCCGACTCGAGCATGAAGTTTGAGTCCATCCAAGAGATCAACCAAGACATCGGTGCAATGAAGCTCTATAACCGCACCAAGCTAGCGCAGATCCTCTTTCTTCGCGAGCTGTACCTCCGTATCAAGGCTGGAGAGTTCGGTCAAGTCACAGAGAGCACGGGCTTACCGTGGATCAACGCGACGCACCCTGGTGGCGTGATAACGGATCAGCAAGATCAAGCAATCGAGGCCTATGGCACTGCTGGAAAGATTGGGGTCAAAGCCGTGCGACCGTTCATGAAAGACCCAGTAGCGGAGGGGTGTCGCCCAGCCTTGTTTGCCGCAGCGTCGCCCGATGTTCCGAAGGAGCAGATTCAAGTAAGTCGACTCTGGAAGTCCTCTTCATCAGAAACTCAAGCTAATTGCCAACAGAACTCCTACATCGTTCCTGATAAGAAGGTCCAAGAAGCGTCCAAGCAGGCCAGGGATGAGAAGTTGCAGAGAAACTTGTGGAGGCTAACCAAGGAAGTCCTGGAGTCGAAGATTGATAGCTTGCCATACGAGATGAAAACTGAAGTTGTCAACACTGCGTAGACCGAGGGTAAATAGCGGTCCGATTCTGGATGGATAATGTCCGATTATGACTCAGGTGCTTGTTAGATACGCTCCACAGTTTATCACACTTGCGTCTAATGAACGATGCCGCATACTCAAGTTCCATGGAAGGGAGACGAACTAAACGCGACTCACGCGCCAGCTATGTGTATGACGCGTTACATAACCCGAAATTCAACCCCAAAGCAAGGTCATATCCCACTACAAAGCGTATGCAGCGTCTAGATCAAGACCTATAAGCTGCTATCACAGTCTTGATCGTCGCAACCCCAGCATGTAGTTTGAAGGGCGTGTTGTGGTGCCCCGCTAACGTCATAGTACCAAGTGGGGTTCCAAGAGGCTCTGGGCAACTTCAACTGTACAGTCATGATGCGGTATATAATCGCCAACATCGCTTCCAAAACCATCATTACAAATCTCAGTTGTCTCAAGTGTCTCAAACCCAAACACAATTTTATCTTTCCACAACACACCAAACACCATCATGTCCAAGCTTACCGACTTCAAGCTCCTCTCTTTCGATGTGTATGGCACCCTGATAGACTGGGAGGCGGGCGCTTTGACCGCCCTCCAGCCCCATCTTAAGAAGTCTGGTCAAGAGAACATGGATCGCAAGCACATTATGCAAGTCATGCACAAGATCGAGGCCAGAGTTGAGAGCGAACACGGCCATCTCAAGTACTCAGAGGTACTCGCCATGGTGCTTCCTGAGTTGTGTGAGAAACTTGGTCTGGAGAAGCCCAGTGAACAAGAGAACAAAGCATTTGGAGCGAGTATCGGACACTGGCCTGGATTCGCTGATATACCATCTGCTTTGGAGAGGTTGTCCAAGTACTTCAAGCTTGTCGTTCTTTCCAACGTCGACCATGATTCATTCAAGATCGGAAATGCGAACGGGCTCAAGGGATACAAGTTCGACGCCGTCTACACCGCCCAAGACATCGGATCTTACAAGCCCGACCTAAGGAATTTCGAATACATGCTGGCCAAAGTGAAGGAGCAATTCGGAGTCGAGAAGCACGAGGTGCTGCAAACGGCGCAATCTCAATATCACGACCACCACCCAGCAAAGGACATGGGAATCAAGAGTTCATGGATTTACAGGCCGGGTGCGGTCATGGGAAACCGCGATGATCCTGTATATAACTGGAAGTTCGACACGTTGGCCGACATGGCGGATGCCGTGGAAAAGGAGGCCGCAGAGCAGGGAAAGTAGGCAGAGATGGGAGATTGTGTGGTTGTGTGCATTGACACTGGAGGTGGGGGACGCTAGAAGTACTCCAACTTTTGTTCTGGATTCAACAAGGAAGATATCAATGCAAAGCGCAGCCTTGGCGCCAGTTACTTTTCGGACCCAGAACATTTGCCGCGCGAGGCCGCCAACACTGTGATTAGTCTGCGTTAGCTTGCGGGGTGCAGATGCTTTCTCCTCCTCCGGACGCCACAATCTATTGCTTCGCTGTGAACTCAAAAAGCTTTTTCCCAATAGAAATGAGCTGATCATCCCAAAAGCAGACTGGGAGGATAGGGTCTATGTGCGATCTTCCTGCGCGATGCAGTTCTGTTCTGCAGCTCTGTTCTGCAGCCGTGCCGTACTAATACAGGCACGTAATCATCATGGATGCCCAGCTGCGTCCGGTGAGCGGGCGACGAGAGAAAATTGCCTCCACGGACCTTTACTCAAGCGCCTTGGAGAGGGAAAGTAATCTTTATGGGGGTAAGCTTCGGAGGCAAGTGAAGATGCAAGTTCACAACATGGCTCCGGACACCCTTGCACAACCGATATCTTGACTCGGTAGTGCCCTATCGTGGCTCGGCAACGTCATTATTCGCCAGCCACGTGCCGTTCTCACCCTTCAACACCAACGTTGTACCCATCACGACCGCAAGCTAGCGCCAACGCGAATAAGCGCATGCGAGATTATCCGTAGCAATAGTCACATCGCCTGCATCCCCGCAGTCTCTCCGCTATCCGTTGCCGATAGCGCCAGTCGGCACCCATGGCGGACCGACTCCCTGCACCGCCATCGGCAGAAGTACGGGAGCAGGAAAATACTATGAAAGCAACCCATTTCTCCCCACGATGGTGGAAGCGAAGGCTAGCCATCATCATGATTTTCTCCGGTAGCACTGCTTTGCTATTCTGGTACTTTGGCGCTTTCAGCCAGGCCAGGCCATACCAGCCTGGTACACCCCAACGCCCGGATCCTCCGAGTTATGAGACACCAGACGGTTCTCTTCTCGTCACCCTGCCGGAGTATGGATCTTTCCAGGGCACACAGCTTCTTATGAACCTGAAGAAGACGGAGACTTTGAGTCGGCCAGTGGATGCGTGGATGAATGTTGAGTACTCTACGCAGCCTGTTGGTCACGGAAGGTTTATGCCAGTAACATGGCCCGAACCATTCGATGGTACAAAGGATGCGACATCAATTGGACCGGCTTGCTTCCAGAACATGTACGGCTCCCTCGGGCAGTCGGAAGCTTGCCTTACCATCAACGTATACCGACCCTCGGGTATCCCTATGGACCAGAAGCTCCCGTCCATGGTCTTTTTGCACGGTGGCTCGTTCGTCTCGGGTTCTCACCGCAGCTTCGACGGTCCGCTATTCGTTGAGCAAAGCCCCGAGCCTGTTATGGTTGTCACCGTTCAGTACCGACTGGGTGCGCTCGGCAGCTTGCCAGCCAAGTTCATGCAAGATGAGGGTCTTCTCAACCTCGGTATCCGCGATCAGAAGATGTCATTGGAGTTCTTGCAAAAGTACATCGGCGACTTTGGAGGCGACAAAGACCAAATCACGCTCGCCGGTCAAAGTGCTGGCGGCCACTCGGTCGGTATCCACCTTTTCCACAACTACGCAGAGGATGCCGGAAAGCCTTTGTTCAGCAAGGCCATCTTGTCTTCAGGTTCACCAACCGCTCGCGCCTTCCCAGGTGTCGACTACCCTCTCTACCAAAAGCAAGTCGCAGACATCATGGACTACCTAAACTGCCCAGAGTCGCCCAGCTCAGCCGCTCTTGACTGTCTCCGCGCCGCAGAGGCCGATGACATCCAGTTCATGTCTTCCTCGCTATATAACGCTCACAACTACAACATCACATGGCCATGGCAACCCGTCTCTCCCGGTCCCCTCCTTGAGAAGCGCGGTTCAACTTCCGGCGAAGACGGCACTTTCTTCAACATCCCGATGCTCATCTCATCCGTGACCGACGAAGGCACAGGCTTCGCGCCCCAAGACCTCCGTACCAACGCCGAGTTCCTCAACTTCTGGAAGACCCTCACACCCGGCCTCACACCGGAAGATCTCGCCGATCTCGAGACCTTGTACCCAGATGTCAAGCCCCAGCAGGGCACACTAGGTTACGTCTCAGACCAATTTGCCCGCGTATCCGCAGCTTACGGCGACTACTCCTACATCTGCCCAGTTCAAGACACCGCCTCCGTCATGGCCTCTACCTCCGCTCCCGTGTACAAAGCGCGCTTCAACACACCAAATTGGGCGCCGACATACCTGGGTGTACCGCACGCAAGTGACTCCTCGTATTTCAACGGACAGGCAAACACACAGTACCCTGAGATTGCAGACATGTACAGTGCCTACTGGGCCAGCTTCGTTGTCAGTGGAGACCCAAACACATACGCCTTGGGATACAGTCCCAAGTGGGAGCAGTATGAGGGTACCGGCGGTAGGCAGCTGGTGATCAACCCTCCAACAGAGGGTGGCTCGATGATGGAGGATGAGGGTACTGCTATTAGGATGGAGCAATGTGCTTGGTGGAGAGACCCGGAGAGGGCTAAGAGGCTTAACAAGTAGGGGTTGGTCTCTTTTCATCTTTGATGATGTGTATATATCATGATAATAAACGTTTGATCTGCAAATTAACACTGTTACGTGCTTGATGACTATGCGTTTTTATGATGGTGATAATTGAGGAAAGGTTTCGCGCACCTAAAAATTATATGATCCCAGACTGTATCTACGAGGAAACATCTCGGCCTAGGGCAACTGTACTATTCGGATAGAAAACAGTACTAGATCCGTGCTAAAACGACTGGTCAGGTCGTACAAGGAAGTCGCATGGGAGGGGCTGAGGGTGCAGGCATCTACGACCCCGCACATGTGCCCCAAACTATTGCGCACTTCTCTTGAACCTTTACTGTGCCGCACACCTACATGTACCGCCACGTCACCATCACCCTGTAACGCATTAACTATGCCGTGCATCTACGTTCCCGGCGAAGTTGTGCCCATGATTCTTAAGCTCGCACCCACTTCACGGCGAGCCTGGAGCACAACGAAAGTCCCTCGAACGCCCTACATCGATACCCCCTTTCAGGACTCAACCCGCGCTCGCGACAACCGTTTCCAGGATGCTTTGCGATGTTTGCAAGCGATGTTTGGAGGGGATGCACGACCCCACTCTTACACCGCGCCTTCGAGCCACAGAACGAGGGGAACACAGATCTCGTCGCACGCTGTTAGACATCGAAAAACACGTGTTTGGGCATCACCGTACACGTGAATCTCTGGTACAATCAATCGAACACCGTTGCCTTATCTGCGTTAAGTTTAAAACCTATGAGCATAAACTTACACGTACCGACGATGACTTCCTCACGAGTTTCAGTGTATCTGCCTCTAAAGAACAGATATTCATAAATCTTATGTGGAGGGGATTGCAATCTGGATTGTCACTCCTGCTGCCCCTCGAAGGCATGCAGGAGCAAGCAGATTTGATCCTTGAGCTGGACGACAACACAGATGGCCAGCGCTCTCGGAAGCTGATCGACGAATGGGACAAAAATTGCCTCGCCAAACATTCACGATGCGCACAGACTGGTGACTCTGCCTTTCTGCCTACGAGAATACTTGAGTTCGAAGATGGCGGTAACCCTACCAGATGTAGGCTGGTCTTGCGAGAAGAGATACACTCCAACTCAAAATACACTGCATTGTCTTATCGTTGGGGTACTGCAGGGAAACCAGGAAAACTTTGTCTTTTGCAGTCCACATTCGATACTATGCGCAATGGACTGCCTCTCGGGTCCCTTCCAAAGACGTATGTCGATGCCATCCACGTCACCGCACGACTAGGCATTCGATACATTTGGATTGATGCGCTCTGTATAATACAGGATTCTCCAAAGGATTGGCGTTCTGAAGCTGCTGCGATGCAAGCTGTTTACCGCAACTCATACCTTACTATCTCGGCCGTCGCGGGGGATCACGATGACTCAGGTCTATTCTATTCACGAGACCCCGCTAAAGTCCAGCCCACCCTCGTCAATATCGCATACGCATCATGCGATAAGCCTGAGCCTTTTTTTCATACAAGTGAGGATGGAGCGGCGATAGCGTCTTTCGGACTTGGTAACATCACGACGAAGCGTGGCTGGTGTCTTCAAGAACGTCTTTTGCCATCTCGTGTATTGCACTTCGGGTCGCAGCAAGTCTTCTGGGAGTGTCAAGAACAACACGCGTCTGAGACAATGCCATGGTCTATGTATTACGGTCACCGGGATCGTGGTGTTCCTAGGAAAAGACTGTGGAAATTTCTAATCGGCGAGGAAACCTCTTCTGACCCGGAAAATCCTTATAAGAACCTATTCCTCGAGTGGTATGCTACGCTATCCATCTATAATAACTGCCAACTCACTCATGCATCCGACAAGCTCGTGGCTATATCTGGCTTGGCCGACGATATGAGGTCAGCGTTGAACATTCGCCGACCTCATACACATCATAAATATGTCGCTGGCTTGTGGGCGGAAGACCTTCGCTTTGGCCTGTGCTGGTTGTTGAAAGGGTTGGGTAGAAGACCAGAAGTTTACCGAGCTCCCTCTTGGTCTCCAATGTCACTCGATGGATCGATACACTGGGATGGATCGCCAGAAGGAGGTGAATTCACATGGCACGTCGCCGATGCAGATTGTACGGCGGTAACGCTTTGTATCAATGATTTGGATACGGGCGAAGTCACTGGCGGACAGCTCAAGTTAAGAGGCCCTTGGATGGCCATACAAACCAATACAGCAAGATATGGAGATGACGAGCCCAACGTTCGCCGCCTAGCGTACTTCCAACACTACGACCCGGACTCAGTGCCCGACAGATCCCAAGGTATTGAGGTGAGTCTTCTGGTGTTCTACGACGCCATGGACGATATCATGGAGCAAGCATTCTGCATGCCTATGTACACAACGTCGGTCCAGGGGACTAATAATTACTTTCGTGGCATCGTCCTAGTACCAGTAGAGGATAGACCCTCAACATACCGCCGCATCGGTTTTATGGTGGGTGTCTTTCATATTGAAGAGGTAATGCGGACCTTCATCTCGAACTTAGAGATAAGAAGCATCACAGTTATATAGGGTCTTTGATTGGCACTGTAAGGTATCTAGACATCATACATTTGCAGCATACATGGACTTTTTATTGGTTGTACAAATGACCAAGAGTCACCGTGGATATATACACCACTGATCGCAAGAACATCGAAAGGCGCAGAAGTCAGCGAACACCTCCCGGCTCCGTTCAGTCTTGCGTCTCAATGCAGCAAATACCTACAGCATAGGTCTTGATTTTGCGCACAGCGTTTAGAAAGGCCATTTCTTCGCACAACAGTTTCTTTGCGCTCTTCCAAGAATGCCAGAGCTACTCAGATACTTTAGGCGGGTGGCCTGCCACAAGATCGGGTAAAGGCCGCGACAATTGAAGATGGGTTGCGCGAGAAAGTCCGGGCAGGGCAATGGATGAGCGTGACATCCACGTTCACATCAGCAATATATGCCATGTTGCGAAATCGGCTGGCGATAAATGTGCTTCCCTTCCCGCTTTCCATGCTTGAAGCTTGCTGGCGAAGGGATGTTAGATGTCGTCTGAACTCGCCTTTCTTGTTAAACGTCCTTAGGGCAAGTCGACGCCTTTCCCTTCTTGGAAGGAGTACATACATGGCGAGAGGATGTTCATCCGCAAGGGTTTCAGCAGCCACCTATGTCTGCATCTTCGACTATGCTTGGGTGTTCAAAAGCTGCTTGGCGCAGCGGGAGCGCGACGGGCGAGTAACGGACTGTACGTCTCAGCCCGGGACAGACCAGATAAAAATACAAGAGATGTGACGACATCTTGAAGCAGAGCTGCGACTGTTCTAGTACCTTGATACAGCTTCGTATGGTGTGGTGGTGGGGTAAAAAGATTGTGGTGATGAAAATGCTATAAACCAACATCTTCAACATCAAAAAAAAGAGCTGAAGCGGCCAAATGAACGCGAAACAAAAAGCTAGAACGCACAAGCCCGACGTGGGGGTCGAACCCACAACCTTGAGATGTACTGAGTAATCGTGTCTGTTAGACCGTGAAAGACTAAGAGTCTCACGCTCTACCGATTGAGCTAGCCGGGCTAGTAATGTTGTTCGATGGAAAGCAGACTTCAAACAACAGTTATAATCCAAGCAATACCACCATGAGCTCAAGAGCAAGGTTGCACAGCTTTTCAGGATGAACTTTGCCATGACTGGAAGTATGGTGGGCGGGGCGGGGAGGATGTCCGCGGGACGCTTGGAAAATTTCATTAGTGGAACACCAACCATCTGCATGCTCGGTAAAACACCACCGTAACCTGCTGGCTATTGGCTATAGGTTTATTCATATCACCATGGAAAAGGTTGCAAGATAAGTCACTTTTCGAAATACGGCTGGTTGCGACAGTGAGATCACTTGACCGGAATCACTTACTATCTGGTCTTCAAACTGCGATCACTATACGAGATTACAATGATTAGCACGTTACACTGCCCTTGGACGGATATGCAACGATTCCCAGGCCACGAATGCGCAATGCTATTTTGGGCTTATCGGCTGCGCCTTCGGTGCGAGTTTACGAGCCACAGCCTCACTCTACCGACAATCCGAATGAATAGTCTCAACCGTTGAAGATAACATCAAATAGTTGGAAGAAGCATAATAATGCACCCGCAAATTGTACTCTCTCAACTTCAAAGGAGATGCACAGTTTGATGAGCTCGGCACTTTGATATATGAGCAAAATTCTAGAAGCGTTCTGTCGGTTAGATCTGATCATGTTCGATGAGTTCAACATGCCGCAGCACGAACCGGGCTGAGAGAAATTGTAGTGTGCCCGCCTTACAAGCCGTATCGGTACTTGGCGCAGTCCGGCCAGCCGAATGGTATTTTGGCTCTAATAGGAGCTTAACCGTATTGCGCATCGGATTTCAGACATACTGATGGATGGACTTGTACATTCTAGAACAAGTTCTCGGGAAAAGGAATAAAGAACGTTGTTGAGAGTATCAGCATGCAGACTTGGCGCAACGTCAGGGTCTCCACCGAATCTCTCCCCACAACGTGGCGCCGCGTAATGTCGCTGCAAGTAGGGTAGTTTGCAGCATTCGCGCGTGCGTGCAGCGTGGTGCAATTTGAGACATACGGCCAAGGGAATCCGATATCATTCGTCGATATATCGAGACCCCAGGGGCGCGGTTGCAGCAGATTGTCCAGGATCGGGGTAGGCACTGCCTCAGCACTTGGGTCCGTGCCTCCATCTTTCGACGACAGGCAAGCAGCGAAACCTTGCAAACAAATCCGCGACCATTGCCAGCGCCGGTGAAAGGTTGACGTTCGCTTTTCCACGATAGACACGCGATCACGACACATTGCGCGCAACCCGTACAAACTCAACTCCGAAACGCCGGCCAAGCTGTGTGACCTACTATTACCAGGGCGGCTTACGAGGAAGCTCCGCAAGACCTCCGTACTCCGTATACCTCCGCGACGCGCCCACACACTGCAGCGCAGACGACACACCGGCGATCCGTACATGAAGTGGTAGAGAAGCCGCGCTCTTCGGAGACAGACGCCCAGCACAACATTCGGCCGCTATGGCCAGCCGGCCGCCGGGGGGACCGTCTCACAGCGAGAACCTGATCGACTTTGACGACCACCAACCCACATATTACTCGGGCGCACCACCGCCCGCAAACGACCATGACCTCCTCCACCGGTACGACATAGACAGCTCCGACGCGGCGCCCCAGGGCCGGCCCTCGGTGTCCTACGATGACTTTGTTGGGGGTGGGAGGGCGACGGCAGGCCTGCCGGGCGGGCCTGGCGCACCAACGGGTACCTCGCCCTATCTGGGGGGAGCAAACAATAACAGGGCCTACTCGCAAACGTCGGATCTGAACAACTACCAACGGTACTCGGACGCAGATATACCACACGACGACGATGCCTCGACACAGGGCTACTACGCTGCAGGAGGGGCGTATGATCAGGCTTCACCAGGTATACAGCGCGGGGCATCCAAGAAGGCGCACAACAGGAATAGTATCCTGAGTCTCGGAGGTGGTCTGACGGGGAGAGTCAAGAACATGTTCGGGCAGGGGAACGAGTACTCTGAGATGGACCTTCCATTGACTGAGAACGCAGCACACCAACGGCAGCCCAGCGCGACCGCAAGCGCACGCGACGATGGCCAGTCGTCAAAGACAAAGAAGGGACTGGGGACGTTCAAGTTCGGCTTCGGTCGGGGTGCGCCAGACCCATCCACACTGGGGCCCCGAATCATCCACCTGAACAACCCGCCTGCCAACGCCGCGAACAAATACGTCGACAACCACATCTCCACCTCGAAATACAACGTCGTCACTTTCCTCCCGAAATTCCTCTACGAGCAGTTCTCCAAATACGCCAACCTCTTCTTCTTGTTCACTGCCATCCTACAACAGATCCCCGGTATCTCACCCACGTCGCGATTCACTACAATTGTCCCGCTCGGCATAGTTCTATTGGTCTCGGCGGTCAAGGAATACATTGAGGACTACCGGCGAAAACAGTCCGATTCGGACCTCAACAACTCGAAGGCGCAAGTTCTCAAAGGCTCCTCATTCGTGGACACAAAATGGGTCAACGTGGCAGTAGGCGACATTGTGCGCGTCGAATCTGAATCACCTTTCCCAACTGATCTGGTCCTCCTCGCTTCTTCCGAGCCGGAGGGTCTGTGCTACATCGAAACGGCCAACTTGGACGGAGAGACGAATCTCAAGATCAAGCAAGCTATTCCGGAGACAGCTGACTACGTCAGTCCTGCTGAGCTAGCGCGACTGGGAGGCCGTATTCGATCGGAACAGCCGAACAGTAGTCTATACACGTATGAAGCAACCTTGACTATCGCAGCAGGTGGCGGAGAGAAGGAACTACCACTTCAACCCGATCAGCTATTGTTACGTGGAGCTACATTGCGAAACACCCCTTGGATACACGGCGTTGTTGTCTTCACTGGACACGAAACCAAGCTGATGAGGAATGCGACCGCTACACCTATCAAGACTACTGCAGTGGAGAGGATGGTCAACAAGCAGATTCTCATGCTTGTCGTCATTCTCATAATCCTAAGTATTATCAGCTCAATAGGCGACGTCATTATCCAATCCACGCAAAGAGACAGCCTCGAGTACCTTAGGCTTGAGACTTTCAACGGCGCCAAGCAGTTCTTCCGAGACCTTCTGACATATTGGGTGTTATACTCCAACCTGGTACCCATCTCACTTTTCGTGACAATCGAGATCGTCAAGTACTATACTGGCAGTCTGATCGATTCCGACCTGGACATTTACTACGAACCAACGGATACACCTGCGAAATGTCGAACTTCGTCACTGGTCGAGGAACTGGGTCAGATTGAATACATCTTTTCAGATAAGACGGGTACTCTGACCTGCAATGTGATGGAGTTCAAGCAGTCCACAATTGCTGGTATTCAGTATGCCGATGAGGTTCCAGAGGACAGACGTGCTACGATCGAGGACGGCGTTGAGGTTGGTATTCACGACTTCAAGCAGCTCGAGCAAAATCGCAAAACGCACCACAACAAGTATATCATTGACCAGTTCCTCACTCTACTTTCAACTTGCCACACAGTCATTCCCGAGCGAAAGGGTGAAAAGGCGGCTATCAAATACCAAGCTGCGTCTCCTGATGAGGGTGCTTTGGTTGAAGGTGCGGTGACTCTTGGTTACAAATTCATCGCACGAAAGCCGCGCGCCGTCATTATCGAAGTCGACGGTCGCGAGCTGGAATACGAGCTCTTGGCCGTTTGCGAATTCAACTCCACCCGGAAGAGGATGTCGACTATCTTCCGCACTCCCGAAGGCAAGATCGTATGTTATACCAAGGGTGCCGACACCGTCATTCTGGAGAGACTTAGCAAGGACAACCCCCATGTGGAAACGACGTTGACGCATCTTGAGGAATACGCTTCCGAGGGACTGCGCACGCTGTGTCTTGCTATGCGAGAAATTCCAGAGAACGAGTTCCAGGAATGGTGGACGATCTTCAACACTGCGCAAACCACAGTCAGCGGAAACCGTGCCGAAGAGCTAGACAAGGCCGCTGAGCTTATTGAGCGTGACATGACTCTACTTGGCGCGACTGCTATCGAAGACAAGCTGCAGGAGGGCGTGCCAGACACTATCGCTACTCTGCAATCAGCCGGTATCAAGGTCTGGGTTCTCACTGGAGATCGTCAAGAAACCGCTATCAACATTGGCATGAGCTGCAAGCTGATTAGTGAAGACATGAGTCTGCTCATCATCAACGAGGAAAACAAGGAAGACACACGAGACAACATTCGCAAGAAGTACCAAGCAGTCACAAGCCAGAGCCAAGGCGGTGCAGAAATGGACGTCCTCGCTCTAGTCATCGACGGCAAGTCGCTCACTTACGCTCTTGAACGCGACCTTGAGAAGGAGTTCCTGGATCTCGCTGTCAGGTGCAAGGCTGTCATCTGTTGCCGTGTCTCCCCTCTCCAGAAGGCCCTTGTTGTCAAGCTTGTCAAACGCCATCTCAAGGCTATCCTCTTAGCCATCGGCGACGGTGCGAACGATGTCTCCATGATCCAAGCTGCTCACGTTGGTGTTGGTATCAGCGGTATGGAGGGATTGCAGGCAGCTCGCAGCGCGGATATCGCGATTGGCCAGTTCCGCTACCTGCGTAAGCTTCTTCTTGTCCATGGAGCGTGGAGCTACCAGCGTGTTAGCAAGGTCATCCTGTACTCCTTCTACAAGAACATTGCCATGTTCATGACGCAGTTTTGGTACGCTTTCCAGAACGGTTTCTCCGGCCAGATTATCTATGAATCGTGGACACTGACCATGTACAACGTGTTCTTCACGGCCGCACCGCCTTTCGTCCTGGGTATTTTCGATCAGTTCGTAAGCGCAAGGCTTTTGGACAGGTATCCGCAACTCTACCGACTCAGTCAGTCTGGCGTGTTCTTTAGGATGCACTCTTTCTGGTCATGGGTCGGAAACGGTTTCTACCACTCGCTAATCCTCTACTTCGGCGCTCAAGCATTCATTCTGTGGGACTGGCCGCAATGGGATGGCCGAAACGCAGGCCATTGGGTCTGGGGAACTGCCTCCTACACAGCCAACCTTGCGACTGTTCTTCTCAAAGCCTCTCTCATTACCAACATCTGGACGAAGTACACAGTAATAGCCATCCCAGGCTCCATGCTGCTATGGTTCATCTTGATGCCCATCTACGCCGTTGTAGCTCCCAAGGTTAACATCTCCACCGAGTACGTTGGTGTCATCGAGCGCTTATTCCCCGACCCGCGGTTCTGGGCAATGGTCTTGGTATTGCCGCCACTCTGTCTCATCCGAGACTTTGCATGGAAGTATGCCAAGAGGATGTACTTCCCGCAGAGCTACCATCACGTCCAGGAAATTCAGAAGTACAACATCCAGGATTATCGGCCACGGTATGTTACCTATCCTTACCCTTGCTAGGAACAGCTGACTGACTCTCTAATAGCATGGAGCAATTCCAAAAAGCAATCCGAAAAGTCCGACAAGTGCAGCGCATGCGCAAACAGCGTGGTTATGCGTTCTCTCAAACGGACGAATCGCAAGCTAGGGTGCTGCAAGCCTATGACACCACACAGCAACGAGGTCGGTTCGGAGAGATGGCGAGTTCGCGGAAGTAAGCCGGGGTCTGGGGATGATCGCGGGAATGAACTTCACTCATCGGTGATGGCTTGGCGCTTGGGAATGGGTGGAATGATATTCGTGTACGACTGCGCTCCCAATGGGCATGATGTCTTTGATATGGGTACTGCATAGTGTTATTGATGTTAGCGTCAATCAACGAAGCTTTTGCTCGTAGTTTCTTAATGACTTATTCTCCATTCAGTTTGTGTTTTGTCGCTGACGTGCTGTAATGCCGCTTCACTCCCGGCTATTGCAACAATCACGCCGTCATATCGCATGTCCGAAGAGCCTCAAACGTTTCATCGCCCCACCACGGCATGCGAACAGCACAAAAAGAAATCCCACGCCGGCTCATCGCTTATCCAATGCCATGGACGAACGGTAAATCACGACCATGGCGCGTACTAATTATCCGGTGCCTCGAGCTGTCGAGACTAATAGCTACTTTACCCGTCGACCGCGTGGTGGCAGGCCAAATTGTGGGTAGGGAGGGGCACATGGTACCCCACTATCGTCACTGTGGTGATCGTGATTGCAGCTGCGCTCTTTTGCCAGCGTTACAGCGCTCGCATGCAGTTTCAGGACGCAGAAGTTTCTGATTGAGCATTGTTGAGACGAGCCGCTATTTACCCATGTATTGAGAATTGCCGGACAGGAGGAAGGAAGGAAGTGACATTGCAGTAGTATTTTGCAGGCGACGCCAAACACCAAGGCCGACCAACACGCTCAGCATCCGCCACAGGCATGCGGCGCAACAAGGATAAATAGGCAGGCGGAACTATAACCCATCAGGGTAAAGGCGCAGACACGGCCATGGCAGCCCAGTCGTCCGGTTGAAGACGCAGGGTCATATGGTGGTGCTAGCCTCTGACACGGCGTATATAGACGGCAGGCTGTTGTACCTGGCGCCAAAATCTGTTATTCCGTCTGCAAAATACACGTATATACTACCCCCAGGGACATGATTGCTGGGCGCTTCAATTGCCGTGCTAGCAGTATTAATACGCTGCGTGCCGCCTGTTCTTCTGCCGTTGCTACTACTTGCATACCTCTTGCTTCTTCCTCTTTTACTCGTTCGACAAGACCTTGCTTTGGACGTTCACCTCCTACGTTACTACAAAAGAATAGCTTTGCGCATCGCAACTTCTTCGCTACCATGGCTGTCAACACTCCCTACGTTACGCTCAACGATGGCAACAAGATGCCCCAGGTTGGCTTTGGACTGTGGAAGGTCGACAATGCTACCTGCGCCGACACTGTTTACAACGCCATCAAGGCTGGATACAGATTGTTCGACGGTGCCTGCGGTACGTTCATCCCCTCTCCTCATCCCCAGAGCCGCAGTTGGCGGAGGTCTGGGGAAGCAATCTCAATCACTACGAAACGCTCCATCGGCCCGTAAACCGTAAAGAGCAGAGATCTATCGGCAATCGCAAACGGGGTTTTCCCTCCGATTTACCGGTGGCTTCTGCATCCTCTGCAAGGTTACATTGCGTCGGAATGCTAGCGCCCTCCCTCGGAACCGCGCCGCGCATGATCACAGCTGACAATCCAATCTACAGACTACGGCAACGAAGTCGAGTGCGGTCAAGGTGTAGCCCGCGCCATCAAGGACGGCCTCGTAAAGCGCGAAGACCTCTTCATCGTCAGCAAGCTGTGGCAAACATTCCACGAGCGCGAGCAAGTGGAGCCCATCTGCAAGAAGCAACTGGCCGACTGGGGCGTCGACTACTTCGACCTGTACATCATCCACTTCCCCGTCGCGCTCAAGTACGTCGACCCCAAGGTGCGCTACCCACCGGGCTGGTTCGTCGACGGCGAGAGCAAGATCGAGCACAGCAATGCCAGCCTACAAAGCACATGGGAAGCCTTTGAGGAGCTCAAGAACAAGGGCCTGGCCAAGAGCATCGGTGTGAGCAACTACTCGGGCGCCCTCCTCCTCGACATGTTCACCTACTGCAAGACCAAGCCCGCCACCCTCCAGATCGAGCACCACCCCTACTACGTCCAGCCCTACCTCATCGAGCTCGCCAAGCAGCACGACATCAAGGTCACCGCATACTCTTCTTTTGGCCCCCAGAGCTTCATCGAGTGCGACATGAAGATCGCGGCTGACACACCCCTCCTCTTTGACCACCCCGTCATCAAGAAGATTGCTGATGCGCATGGCAAGACTCCCGCGCAGGTCCTCCTCCGCTGGTCGACACAACGCGGTCTTAGCGTTATCCCCAAGTCGAACTCCGCGAACCGTCTGCAGCAGAACTTGGATGTTACCAGCTTCGATCTCAAGGACAACGAGATTGCGGAGATTTCGGGCCTGGACAAGAACTTGAAGTTCAACGCTCCTACCAACGTAAGTTTAAATGTGTATCTTTGTGGTGTAGGATGAGTGCTAATGGTGTGTTGCAGTACGGTATCCCTTGCTACGTCTTCGCATAGATGGATGGTGCTTGGAGAGAGTGGTGGATGAACGAGGATGACGATATGAATAAATAGATAAACGGCACGGCGCGTTGCACTGCACCGATAGCCAGATAGCAACGCCAGGTGGCGAAAATGAATATACTGTCAAAACACTCGTCCACAGTCCAGACCACACTGTCGATTATCGTGACGAGGAGGGACAATGAACGAAAACCGAGTCGCGACCCTTGACCAAAGCTCCGAACGGGTGGTCTCAGTCCTTCCAACACACACGTCAATGCACCGTCACACCCCCTCCTCGCCGTCTTTCAGGCAAAACCAAAGCACACCTAACCACGCCGGACTATCCGATACCACCACACCGCACGCCAGGTTGTTGTCATAGCTGTCACACTCGCTCTAGCCCCTACTGCATCATCGCGCCAAGCACATCATGCACCTAACCACGGTACAAGCCACGTCTAGAACCCGTTCTGTTGTACCAGCCCTGCAGGCGCGTGGAATCGTGATGGGCTTTGCTGTGCTGGATGTGCATGGGATAGGGCATCGTTAGTTTTCACATTTATCAAGATCTTCTGTCTGAGCGACCAGGGTGAGAGATGGGGATGGGGGTGATTGGTCACGGAATAAGGAAGCGTCGGCATCCGGGTCTTTCTATCGAGAATGAGACTCGGGAGATGTGTGATGGGCATGCGAGAATGGGCATGCAACAATCCCATCCTGAAAACTCCATCAGCCATGAAATATGCACTACGCCCTCAGTTGCGGGGCATCGCATACCTAGGCAAAAGACACCTGCCGACAGCCGTACAAGCGCGGCATATCCAAGAAAGAACATAGATAACGTTTGGACCTGGAGGCACGGAATGACGCGCTTGCGATTCTAGGTCTTCGAGGTTCTTGTTTCCGCTAAGCTCCGGAAGGTGCTCCACTGGAACAACCGCTTGCCGCATGATCCGCATTGGCATTGGCACATACACCACACATGGCAAGCGCTGGGGGGACTAGGGCTAGACCTGTTTGCGTGATGCGTGTTGTTGATGGCGTATCTGAACTTCAGAGGTGAAATCTGCGCGTGGACGTGAAGTAGAAGGTTGCGTGAAAGCTACTCAGCGTGCGCATCAGTTTCACGAAGTAATTAAAACGCGCGTGCGCATTATAGCGACCCAGACCAGAAAGATCCTCAACCCGTGACATCACTCCGAGTCGTCCGCCGCACATCGCAGGGCAGCACCTCATCCTGCATCCTGCATCCGCGGATCCCGGAGCTAGTCCGAAAAAAAAGCTCCTACCCTATGTACCAGGTCACGACAAAGTTAAATCTGTCACATCGGAACACCGAAACGCAGGACCGATTAACAATCCAGAGGGCTCTTTCTATCGGCCAACTCAGGCAAAACTGACATCAAGCTTCCGAGGGTCGTTGGCTATTTACTTTACTTGAACTACTGCACGCGACCACCACGTTTTCTCCTCTTGACTTTGACTACTCTTCCGGCAACCGGCTTGCGATTATTGCGATTACGATTGTACTACTTACTAGCTACCTGCTAGCTAGTTCCCCGCGACAAGACTACGAGATACATACAAGAAAGCTTTGTGCCGGATCCTTCGCTTTTGCTTCTGCCTCCTTCCTGATCCTGAATTCCGACGCGCCGGTACTGATCTGCTGTTTGATACCCACCCCCCGGAGTCTGTCTGACGTATTTGATTTGAATCTGCTTTTTATACGGAGGTTTAACGCGCATCACGCCGGAACGAAACGAAACGCAACGCTGCGCAGCGCATTGTTACTTGGGGTCTTGAGCGAAGGCGCATCCGCATCGACGTCTACATCCACATCGTCATACCTGAATCCCATCCTCACTTCCCTGGCCTGGACCGAACGGGAAACATGGCACTATCGGTCGAGCAAAAGCAGATGAGGTATGTTCGCTCACGCGCGAAGCATGCGCCATGCAGCAAATACTGACTTCGCTCCCACAGATTCCTAGCCGTCGTGCTCCCCTCCCTCACACTCTGCACCCACACGCTCCTCGCCCTCTCCTTCCTCCTACCGGGCTCAGATCCCAACCGCGCCGTCTTCTCCATCACATACAATGCCATCGCCGGCAGCGCAAGCATATTAGGCCTCGTGGGCGCTATACGGGTAAGCACGCAAGCCACTTTCTTCATCCCCGCGATTCGTGCGACTGCCGGGTCTTGGATGGGTCCGGGTTCGTGCGGAGGAAAGCAACATCCAAGACATGTGCAAGACAATTAGTAAGACAAGGCGGGAATGTGCTAACGCCCTGTTTCCAGTTGTCACCGCGCCTAGTGTCAGCTTACACCATCGTCCACGCCATCACCCTCTCCTTCGTCACCATCGCGCTCGTAAACCTGATTCTACCCTTCGACTTCCGGTTACTCAATCCGGTCATTCCGAGCTATGCCGTTGATGGGTCGTTGTTGTGTCGCGATATCGATGCGGGGTTCGGTTGGGACGACGAGTGGTTGGAGAAATGCTCGATGACTTTTATTGTGGTCAAGTTTGCGATTGCGGGGCTGGGATTGAGTCTGATGGGTGCGCAGTGGTGGGCGCTGTGCAGTGTGAGAAGTTGGGGGCAGGAGTTGGGGACGGACGACAGGAGTGGTGAGGGGGATGTGGAAAAGGCTGACCTTGGGCGAAGGGACGATTATATGTTTGATGAGAAGACGGGGTTCTAAATGACTTATGAATTAAAGAGTATGAATAAAACCGGCGCGAACCGCGAGACCAGCTCGCATACGAAGTGTAGCTTTCAAGACTGGTTGGATTGCGATTGAAGCTCAACGCCAAGCCTAGTCCTTCATCTTCTGGACTGACTCCGGCAGTACGGGAAAGTTGATGACTGACACAGTGTCGATCGCATCCTTGTGAGTTTCCCGAACCCAAAGTTGACCAACTCCCTGCTCCCCTGGTCTGGGAGCCTCTCTCCAGAAGACGAAGGTTGGAATCCTCGCGAACTTCGTATGATATCGAGTGTACGTCGTTGCCTCCCCAGTCAGACAGGTTTGGCAATCGAAATTGCAATTGGAATCCCGACCAGTCCCTCCACAGTGCAGGCATATCTTGACCCTACGACTGACCCATTCATTTTTTGCCGGAAGTCCGGTATCACCCCCGGTTTCGATATGCCTTGTCAACCTTGCAACATGGCAGAAGCAGACGTTTGGTGGTAGTTCGACAACGTCGTGCGGTACGTTGACTCTCGTCATGGGCAGACAGGCTGGACTGAGCGATGACTTAAAACTACCGATAGGGCATGTAACCCTACAAAAGATACAGTATCGATGGGTGGGTTTCGAAGACGGTGGAGCTAGATGACGTTGAATGGCGCGCTGTACACATCCTGGGCGTGGAGCCTGCCATCGTTGCAGATTAAGCCGTACTATGCTGTTCAGTCGTCGTTGTGTGAGCCCGAGGGCGACTCTCGCATCATGCGGAAGAATGTCTGCGATATCGAGGATAAGCTCAGTCGGGAGGTTGATGAGCTGTGCTGGTGTCGCGGGCATGTCTTCTTGTACGTTCGGGAGAGGTGCCTGTTGATACTTCGTGGGTCTTCGTGATCTGAGGATTGGAAACAGTCGTAGGAGGAGATCGATGCAGTACGCTCGCGCACAAGGCGAGGCCCATTTTCGTAGCCATATCGATGGAGTCATTCACACTGTAGAGCCACCGTTGTGACATTTCACGTCCGACTGTAAAGGCAAACAGCGCCCGTCCATCGAAGGGTGAATTCGCTGCTAATAAGGGATCCATGAATTCGCCTCCTTTCCAAGGGCGGTGTCTCATATTCATGCGTGAGGTGGGCGTTGCGCTTCATCATGTGTGACGGGCTTATCGGGCGTATATGTTGCAAGGGAAGATGAGTGGTCATGTCGGAGGTGTGGCTGATGGCTTGAGTGATGCCTAGACTCATGATCGGTGGCAGGCGCGTGATGTCAAGAAATGAAAGGGGAAAGAGCGTTGGATGCTGATGACTCGAAATGTGTGATGACGATGGAATGGAATGGACAGGGTGACTGAGCGGATAGGCGAAAGGAGAATACATTCCTCAGGATGACGTGTGCAAGGCTTACTTTTGGAGGCTATAGCGCAACGGCGGAGTGTAGGCGAAGTTGGCGAACTACAGAAGCTGGGGTATGCGGGAGCGCAGGCCTAGCCGAATGGGTTGTACCCTTGTCTGTGTTGGTCGGTTCACGCACGTGCCATTTTGTTATTGCGCATACAGTGAGGTGTTTTCGAGCATCGCCGGGCTTTGTATAAAGACCTGTGTATCTGGAGACTCGGCAGCGCATTCCGACCCCCCACATTGTGGATGGCTACTGACGTCGCATATCAGCATGCGAAGCTCGGCGTGCATGGCGTTGCTATCTTGACTTTGTTAAACCTCATCTGGAAACAAGGCCGGCACCGACGCTGGCCATCTTGGTCTTCTCTGAGCCAAACGGACTCAGGCGACAACCACACCGATGGTAGGAGTATCATCTCTCTGGTGGATGTGCATGTGCTCTGATGGAGAAGCAAGCCACAAGTCGATATTTTCACGATTGTCTGTCTTTGGTGGGTGCTTATTGGAGGCAGCCCACATTGCTCGTCCGATTGCCCCGCATCACAGCCCAAGCGCTTCCACATGGTGCGTGATGGTGGAGGGCAGTGATCATGCTGGCAGCACGGCGTGGCATGCGTCGGCCTGGCAGCCATGGATTGCTGCACTCGCGGGCGCACTGGCGGGGCACTGCGAACGCGAGGTTCGCAGATGACGGCTACAACGCAGCTGTAGATGTCTATGGGAGGACGCAGACCCTGAGTCGGTGTATGTCAGGGCCGTGACAAAGCCAGACCGGTAGGGTCCACGTGTAAAGGAGACGCGCGGGGCTTTGTTGCGAATAGCCGACGACAGATAGGGTGGTGAGAGCCCGAACGACGGTTGCAGGTTCGCTAAACGCGCCCGCTGCTCGCACTGCATATCCCGCAGTCCTCGACGACGACATGCAGCTGCCCCTCTCGGACGTCATCCGCCAGCTCTTCCACTTCGCCGACTGCTGAAGAGCCGTAGAGTTGGGCTTCCAGGACAACGGCAGCCACCAACGCGAGGCTGCGGCGTCCGTCATACGAAGTACGCGGTTGGACCAGGACGGGATGGAAGGCATGTCGAACTAATTGCATGCAGCTGGTGAGGCCCGTGTCGTCGAAGCGGAGATGAATTAAGTGGATAGGTCGTTGCTCGGCCTGCTTAGCGCGAGGAATCCAGCATCCCCTTTCGCCATGTCCTCACATTCCCGCGATATCTCCCGAAGTCCCTCCCTGACCCCTACCCGCTCTCAGTTGTGCTTTTCCTGGTGCCTCACTTGCTGCCTGCCCGGTGAACAGCTGTCGCTCCTTTTTCGCGGTGAAGGTGAGTTCACGGTTCACTTTCTTCGGTACGCGGCACGACCCTGTCGTCCAAAACATCTCCGCTCTCCACCAAAATTTTCCGCTGCCCGCCTCGACCTCATTTCCCGCCCCCATATCGTCAACACGGGCTGCCGCCGACCGCCGAACCTCTTGTTGCCGAACCTCAGTCGCCAATTGCTGCGTGCCATTGCTGGACCAGAACAACCGTACTGACCAGTGTACTCAGAATATCTAGACTAGTCCCGCCCACGAGCCCTTTGGCGTTGCGCAACTACCCCGACTCCCACGAAGCCACCGGACTGCCTCTTGCCCGCCATGTCCTACTACAACGACGCGTCGTGGAACACACCCGCTCCCGGCCGCCAGCAGTCATGGGAGCAGCCCCAACCGCCCTCGCGCTCAGGTACCGGCCACATGGGATTCAACGGCGCAGGTGCAGCGATTCACATGGATGTAGGCACAAGCTCCACGGTCAACAGCGAGGTCGCCAATGCCTTTGCTTCGCAGTTTGAGGGTACGTAGTTCCGGCGGTGGGGTCTGTCAGAGCCAATGCGACCCGACATGGCAGTGACAGGCCCCGTCGCAACCATTGGCGAGGCGAGTGCTGACCAGTTACCACAGAGGTCGACCGCGCCATTGAGAACCTCAGCAAGAGCGGCAAGCCCCTCGGCCCCGGCTTCCCTCCCACCCCCATGGGCGCCAACCGCCGCGAGTCGATGCCCATGATGGGAGGCGCGCCCCGCCCATACCCCGACTTCGGTACACACTTCTGCCCACGCATGCCCCTCCACACCACTGACATGTGACACAGAGCAGCAGCGCATGGGCGGCCCCCAGCGCCACCACTCGGTCAGCGAGTACGACGGCTCCCGCTCCCACTCGGCGACCAACGTCCAGGGCTTCTACCAGAACCAGCGCGGCTATGCGCCCCGACCCAACGACGCAGACCAGATGGCACAGGCGAAGCGACGGATGGCGGCTCAGCGTGAGCGTGAGCTGCGCAACTATCATCAGGAGCAGCAATACCACAGAAGTAAGGACTCGGAATCTGGGCAACAATAGGCAGGACAGTTGGTTGACTAGGGTAATACAGACGTTTCAGGCTCAGGCTCCAAGTCGGACCGCTCCATGAGCCCCAATGCCATGAATGAAGATGAGCGCCGCGAACTCATCGCTCGCCAGCACCGTGCTTTGTATGGCGAGACCTCCACCCTGTACAACAGCAACCCCACCTCGAGCCAGGATGTCCGCGTTCAGACTTCTGCTGCCGGCCGTGGCCCCTCTCCGCTCGCCTTTGACCCCTTCGGCATGCAGGCCCAGTCCGGCGAGGGCTCCGTCCAGATGCCTCCCCGCGACAAGGACGTTACTGGTGGTGCTCAGGATGCTCGTGCCAACAGCACCTCTTCGCCGTCCGGTACTCAGAACCCCGCGTTCAACCTCTTCGATGCGCAGCAGGCGAACCGCACTTCCAACTCGTCGCCCGGAGGCTCTCCTCCCGTGCCCGGTCAGAAGGCCAACGGCTCTGGTGTCGCCCCCATTGGCACTCGTCCCCAGAACCAGAACCTGCAGCAGCCAGGTGGTGCCGCCCTGGGCAAGCGCGCAAACTCACCGCTGCCGTCGCCTCTCGGCTACAACTCGTACAACGCGAGCGAGCAGAACAACATGACGACATCTGCTTCTATGAACCCTTCTTCTACTGTCACTGACAAGGGCGTTGGTATTTGGAACAACGGACCCTGGAGCAACACCCCCACCCAGGGAGTCCAGGCGTCTGTTTGGGGTTAGAAAACGGAGTTTTGATTAGGGAGATAGGATGCACCTCCGGAGTTACTGCATTTCAGGTGTCTCGGGCATACTGTGTCGGTCTTTCAGATACAACCATGGGTGGAGCCGGTCAATTGGTGGTCGGCGAATATTTCCTGTGGGTTTGGCGGCGCACTTGCAGCATGCTCGCCTACGTTCCACATCTCTGGGTCTGCTGAAGATAATATACCTCTTACGGGCGGTTACATGGGTGTTTGCTAGGCAAGGTTAAGGGTCGGCATCGGTTTACGGGGCTTGCGGGAGTTTGCTTAAGGATGACTTGCTATTACCGGTTGCTAGCTTTCGGATCTGGTCGAGGGCATCTACATCATCGAAAGTGGGCTAGGTCCTACGCTGATGATATTGGGACGCTATCTGGCCTGGTATATCAAACGGTCTAATGGGAAAAGTGGCTTGGGACGAACCATCTTTTTGGTGAACATGCTTTGCGCGATGTCTCCAGTGAATAGCTTCATACCAGCGATGTGTTTATGTACCTGCCTGTTCGGGAAAACCGCTGCTGTGGTGAAGGAGCTAACACGTGACCCTTGCTAGCGGCGTTCTAAGCGAGGCAGTCGAGGTCAGGGTTAGCGCGGCGCGGCAACCCCAGCTCCAGAATCGTGGCCTTTGAGAGCCGCCGAGCGACTATCACCAACTGCTTCCACAACATCTTCCATCACAACCACTCCGTCCATCTCGCACCGGTCACCGTCAAAAACACACATCATGGTCAGTAACACCTTCTGTGGCGCTAGAGACGGCCATTGGACGCACGAGGACACCTGTCTGTTGTTCCGGAGCATGCGACAGGAGAGCAAGAGCATGAGGACATGTCACAGAGACTATTGGACTGGTGTCGCGTGCTGTCACTCCTCGAGCTGTCTGCTATCCGTTCAGACGTCAGGGTTTCTCGATCCATCCAAGAAGCCCCGCGACAATACCCTCACGCACAAGCCAAACCTCAGAACACCAAGATCATTGCTAACATGGCCGATAGTCTGCTGCACGCGCTACCTCCCCCGCCACGGGCTCTACCGGCTCAACAACCGCGCGTCCTGCGTCACCAAAGCCCCCAGGTGGCCCCGCGACCGTTATGCGCAGGAAAGCTGCGGCTGACCGCGCCGAGAAGACCGCGAACCTGCGACCAAGCAGCACAAGGGCGGCCGGCGCTGGCGGTAGCTCAAGCACTATGCTGAGTAAGTGCACCCCGACATGGGTAGAGAACGAGAGGAGGAGGACGTGTAGTGGAATGAGCTACTCAGCCATAATAGCAGCGGATTTGGGCTGCGGCGGTTGTCAGAGATGCAGTTGTGGGACTTTGGCTAACATCATTTTCCAGGGCTATACACCGATGAGTCCCCCGGTCTGAAGGTCGACCCCGTCGTGGTCATGACCTTGTCCGTTGTCTTCATCTTCAGCGTTGTCGCTCTTCACGGTATGTACACCGGAACATCCTGGTTCAGTATCAATCTAACAGCTCTCAGTCATCGCCAAGGTCATGCGCCGATTCTCCGCATAAACATATCTTCCCAGACGCACCCTTTACAATATTCGACCGATTCCCCCTACGTTGAGGTTGGCCCTTGACTGCGGCGACAACAACATTTCTCACAACCTCTATTTGCGATTACCCGTGTTCATTTCCTTATCATCTATTCCCGATCGTTGGGCACAAGCATAGAAAGCATGGGACGAACCGTAAAAGCATTGTATCAGGATATCATCTTGACCGTTGACTTGGCAGGACGATGGAAAGCTCGTATGGCCAGGGACTGCTAGTTTTGCTTGCTGTATTATAGGTCCCCATTGGAATCAGGAGTTTTGACAATGTGTTCTTATTGAAGTCTGTTGAATCAATTCACCGTGATGGAACCGGCAATAGCTGAAGTCTGGGGATCTAACAGGAGGACCGTCAATGCAGCTGGGATGCGCGCTTTTGTCCTTCTTTCTCACTATCATAGCACATACAGGCAATCTTCAACACTTCAAGAATTTCGGACATGTTACTAGTAAGATTCTTCAATCCACAAGGCTTTCTATGTCATAATGTCGTATCTGTATACTTCCGCCTCTCTGGTCCAAATTCTCCATCAAACCAACGCAAACTACAAAGGGGTATTCTAAACTCATTTTGAAGCAAAACATCCACCCAAACAATGCAGCACAGAGCCTACACAAGACGGCTCGCACGATCAACCTCGATCTTGAACTCTTTCTTTTTCCCAATAACCAGCCTAGTCCCAGACTTGGAACCACTCCCCCCAGACTCCGCAGCCTTATCCAACTCCTCCCTTGTAATGCTCAAACTCCTCTCTCCAACCCAAACTTCCGCTTCATGCCCACGATACATATGCGTAGGACGAAAATGCTCATCCGCCGTCATAAACCCGTGAGTATGCCCCGGCGGCGACGCTCTTGTCGGACTACTGGATTGCATCAATTCAAGACCATGGGAGCCGTCTTGATCTCCAAGGGACTGCTTGCTCGCCCGCCGACTGGGCAACGTATCCATGAGATACGATTCCGAGATGTTATCCGCCGACCGCCTATGATGGCCATGATGATGGTGGTGGTGACCCATCATCTGTCTCCTCGAAGGCGGTAACATCCCACTCGAACGCGTCGTCAACGCACTTTCCATCCTCGACCTCCCCCCACTCCCACTCCCACTATGTCCCTCTCCATACTGCTTATACGTACTACTCACGTACTCCTTATCAAACGGCTTCAAGAACGGACCCATACCCGTTATCGTACTCGACATGATCGCATACCCCATCTGCCATTGCGTAGCGATGACATAGTCGAAAGTGAAGTTTGACCCGCGAAGTCGTAAGTCCAGGTAGTAGAGGCGTATGCCGGCGATTGCGATGACGGGGAGGCGCGCGCTGAAGGCCAAGATTACGAGGAGTTTGGCGAGAAGGCGCATCTGCAGGGAATAGATGAGGTGGACTGCGGCGAGGAACATTAGGAGTTCAGTTAGGATGTCGAAGGTGCCTATGCTGAGCCATTTTGGCCACTGTGGTGGTGCGTTAGTATGTGGATGTATTTCATCGAGGAAGAGAATGCGCCTAGTCGCCTAGGATAGTCGACTTACCCTGTTCGTACAGTTTCCCGCGTCTATATATGTTTGCGCAGGATTGCATGGTATAGCAATCAGGATGACGGATACCAGTGCCCATAGACAGGACAGTGCCACGAGTGACCATGATGCTATGCGATGAGATCCGCCTGGCGATAGCCGTAGGTACAGAGAAAGTACCGATAGTTTCGAGGCGAGTATAACAAAGATATAAATGATCTGCGACGCGAAACCTTCCTGTTGTTTGTTAGACGCGGTTTCCCCAGATGTTCGGCGGTTCACTCGGTCGCGGCTGCCCTGCGGGCCTGCGCGAACGCCAGAAGGAAGCAAGGAGCCGACACCCACGCGCGGATCCAGAGGGTCGCTGGATCGCCAAAACCTAAACACTACGTACATTACCAAGTTGCTGGAGTTGCGACAACGGTACTCCGACCTGTGAGGCCCCTAGGCCTAGGTTGACGAGATGGAATATGATTCCTGATTGTACCGTGTCGAGCAATGTCGCTATTGCGAGCCACCAATCTGCACACACGCCATCAGCACAATGTCTCAACTCTGAGTACCGACCGACTCTAGGGCACTTACCATCAGATCGCCACTCTCTCGATTGCAGGCGCAACCAAACCCGTATCAGAAAACATGACCAGACAAAGGCCAAGACAGCTGCACCGGTCACGACAATGAGCCCGCGCTTGTCATCCGCAGATATAACATACGGCGGAGGAATCACCTCTCCAGCCATCGAGCATCAAGGGAAAAATTGAAGAACAAAGGTACAACAGAGTGGCGGCCATAAGATGACAGGCAGACAGATTCCACGGCAGTTGTCAGAGGGCGACCCTTTGGGTTCTGTACCGCTGCTCCTGCGTCTGACATGTACCTATACCGCCTGTGGTTTGCACACAGCCAGCCCAATGAGAGCTCGCGCGGACGTTATACCGCCCATGTCACTCCCTTCACGTCGTCCTCCCTCACGCTCATCGCTTATTGATCAGGACCGAATCCGACCCATGTACACGGGTTCACGGGAGATCTTGTTGAAGATGGCGTCTGATGCTAAGCGAGCCATGACCAAGTACTCCTAACGCATAAGGGTCTCTTCGTCCTTGTATGTGCTACAGTGGCTGACGCCAACAAGGCTCGGCGCCCGGCGGAATGACAGCCGCATGCTGCCATACGTTGAAATGACACTCAGGTAGCTAGCGCGAAGAAAGCGGTTTACTGAACGGTGGGACAAGAAATTCTTGTGAAAGTTTACCGTTCCCTCGGGTTTGATGAGCTCGGCTACCAGCATGACTGATTTGAGATTTCCTAGGTAATATCCGTTCGAACAGCGATACGGTTACAGAACGCTACAAATCATACCATGAATTACGAATCATACCATGATCAACATTCGCTAATCTGATGTTCACCCTGGCTCCCTTCAACCTCGTAAGGCTGGAGAAGGTCCAGAACGAATTCTTCCGCTTCCCCTAGAGAGACCATTCCACCTCTCACGAACGTGTCATCTCGGCGGATTATCTTTTCCTACACAAGCCTGCGGCAGATGCAACTACATGTAATCAATGTACGACTCCTGCAGCGATAGCCTACGGCCCAGCCGCAGCAAACCCCCATATAAGGAAGCGGGCCGCGTGGTGTCGCGCTAGCGGCAGGGATGGTGGCATTTGGGCGGACAGGACGTCAAACCATTCATGGCAAGTCGGAGGGCCACGCACTGTGTACCGCGACGATCTTGTTGGTTGACATGTGCACCGGAGCGTATCTGCACCATTGGACCCTGGCTCCGCTCAAGAAGAAGAGATGCCGGGTATGTGAAGGGGGTTTGGGTCTAGTGCACCCCACTTCTTCGTGGAAGCGGCAGACAAGGCATTTCGCAGCGGCTGGACGAGCCCATCTCGCCAGCATGCATGTGCACGCCATTTCGTGTGTCCGTGTGGGCAATCCCTTCTTCTTACTTACCATCGCACCGTTTTCGCTTGTTCGTTTGCGTTTGCTGTTCCTGTTTCTTGGGTCTCATTTTTATTGAGGCGCTGCGTTCCTGCATATCTTAAGGCGCGCATCTGGTTATGGCTGCTTACGAGGCTCAGCCGCTTGGCAGTATGGATAAGCAGGCGACGTTGGAGTCGCGCGCGAATGCGTCGCGGTCGTTGGATGGGGATGAGAGTCAGGAGTATCACCAGTCTCTGAGGGGTTTCACGAGGGCTGATCGCGCGGATATGGAGCGCATGGGCAAGGTGCAAGAGCTGAAAAGGAATTATCGGCCGTTGTCTGCGTTGGCGTTCACCGTTATCTTGCAGGGGACCTGGGAAGTGCTTTTGACGTAGGTAACCTCGATATGATGGATGGGGGATAGGAACTGACAGCGTCGTAGTGCAACATACCAAGGCCTCCTCGATGGAGGTCCAGCAGGTCTTATCTGGAGTTTCGTCTGGACATGGTTCGGCTTCAGCACTGTTATGCTGTCGCTAGCAGAGATGGCATCGATGGCACCGACCGCTGGTGGCCAGTACCACTGGGTTTCCGAATTCTCGCCTCCAAGCGTCCAGAAGCCATTCAGCTACTTCATCGGCTGGATGTCAACACTATCATGGCAAGCCGGTACAGCTTCCGGACCTTTCCTCGTCGGCACCCTAATCCAAGCTTCCGTCATCGTCATGTACCCAGAATACGAGCCCACCAGCTGGCACGGAACGCTCATGGTCATTGCCGTGACCTTCTTGGTCTGGGTCCTGAATATCTGGGGCTCAAAGGCTATGCCTATTTTCCAGAACGTCATGTTGGTCGTTCACGTATTCGGTTTCTTGGCCATCATCATCGTCTTCTGGGTTCTGTCGCCACGGGCTACTGCTGAAGTGACTTTCACCCAGTTCAAGAACGGCGGAAACTGGAGTTCAACTGGTTTGGCTCTTATGGTGGGTCAAGTGTCAGCCATCTACGCCTGTATCTGTAAGTCTATATCTCTACCAAGCTTCGTCGTTGGAACATAAGCTAACTCCCGATCACAGGCTCCGACTCCGCAGCCCACATGGCCGAGGAGATCAAAGATGCCGGCAAAACCGTCCCCCGCGCCATGATTGGCGCGTACCTCATGAACGGCTCTCTCGGAATAGTCTTCCTAATCAGCTACATGTTCATGATCACTGACGTCGACGCCGCACTCGCTGAGGACTACCCGCATATGTGGGTATTTGCCCAAGCCGTCAACTCCGGTGGTGTCGTAGCCCTAAACGCCATCCCCACTGTACTCATCTTCGCCGGCACATTGACCTTCAACTTATCGACTTCGCGCCAGACCTGGGCGTTCGCTAGAGACAAGGGTCTTCCCTTCAGCAACTGGATCGGCCATGTCGATCCAAAGTTGGAAATTCCGAAAAATGCTGTGACGGTGACTTGTCTTATCACCGTTGCGCTGAGTTTGATTAACATCGGCTCGGATACTGCTTTCAACGCTAGTATGTTTCTTCCTTTCCATCCGCACATTTGTACAATATCAGCTAACGCACTACAGTCATCTCCCTGAACGTCGTAGCTCTCATGATAACATACATGTTCTCCATCGGCGCCGTCCTCTACCGCCGCATCCGCCACCCCGAACTCCTCCCCAACTGCCGCTGGTCCCTCGGCAAATGGGGCGTACCCATCAACATCGGCGGCGTTCTCTACTCTTCCCACGCCTTCTTCTGGTGCTTCTGGCCTGAGTCTACGCCTGTACCTTTGGCGTACTTCAACTGGGCTGTTGTTATGTTTGTTGGTGTGGCTGTTCTGAGTGGTATCGATTATGCTATTCGAGGACGCAAGCAGTACAAGGGTCCCGTTGTGCTTGTAGATGGGTTCAAGGGCGAATGACAGATACGTGATTTAGAGGTTAGGGGTGAGGATGAAGAGGGAGAAGGCGATGAGCTACTTGGGTTTGATGTTAATAGATCTGACGATGAAGACGAAGATTGAATATAGACTTTTTCTCCGCTTAACTTGATCTAATTGGTACGTGCCGCGAACGATCGTGCCCGCGGGCATCCGTAATACGACCTTATGCAGCAAAGCCATCGCAATCAGATCGTATACTATAGTGGCATACAATGACCACCTGGGCAACCTGAGCCAAGAGTAGGCTCTGATCTGGGTCAAACGCGTACTCCATTCTTCGTTGATACGAACTCATTGTAACGTTGTGAACCGTGACTGTCACCAGCGGCCTTGGTCTCCGCCCACATGTGCCCACCAGCGGAGGCCTTATGTGGGGATATAGTCGAGAAGCGGTCAAACACGCGACTTTCCGGTAGCTGTAACCGACACCAGGCTGTCATTGAATACCGTTGAGTAGTCAGGTCCTTGACTGCCCACCTTGGCAAGACACGAAGGATGGGCAGATGCAGTTAGAGTGGGGCATCAGATAAAATTTGCACCGGATAATGCTCGGATCTGATAAGATGCTCTGCCATCCACCAATCGCAAACCGACCACCACATCCGCCACGATGGTGGATCGCTCGTGTACTTGCGAATAGCTTAGTTGCTGGTGCGACGATAGTTAGCTGATTTCCGATGTCGGTGTGGTGTATGTTTGGTGCGCTGGCGGCATATAGAAGTGGGCGTTCTGCCACCTGCACTTCTAATCTAATCAGATCATCTTCCTCCCATCCCGCCCTGCCAACACTCCTACACCCCCACGACCCCTCCTTTATCAGATCAAATATTCACAATGAGGCTCCAAGGCGTTACGGACACACTGGGCAACCTCAGCCTATCAAATCCCAACCGCGTACTCGTTGTCGGCTGCGCGTATGGAGGCATCTCTACTGTCGTCAACCTCCTGGAACTCTCACAAGGGAAGGCCCGACAGAGTGTCTACCCAGGTCCCGACTTCAAGGGTGCACGGAGTAACAGAGGGGTTGAAATTACTGTCATCGATGAGCGCGATGGTTATTGTGCGTCATTCTACCCCACTAGCCGAGGCTCAGCATCTTCACTGCCCCACCTTGTCACCCTGCGTTAGAGGAAGTTTAGCTAATGCTTGTGTCTTGCAGTCCACTCGGTTGGCGCACCGCTCGCCCATGTTACACCAAAGTACACCACCCATATGTGGAAGAGATATAGCCACCTAAATGAGCTGAAGCACCCAAATCTGCACTTCAAGCATGGAAGTGTGAAGAACATCAACCCTGAAGCCAAGGTTGCAGAGTGGTGCGATCGCAATGGCAAGACGCAACACCAATCATACGACTACCTAGTCATGGCGACTGGCCTGAAGCGACCGTTCCCTGCTGTGCCAAAATCCGGAAGCTTCGAAGAGTACCAGAGAGATTCAAAGGCTTTCATCGAGAAGATCACTGGTGGCGACCCATCGCAGTGTGAAGGAAGAAAAGTTGTAGTCATTGGCGCTGGTGCTGTCGGTGTCGAATTCGCTGCTGAGATCAAGAGCTACTACCCTGAGATCGATGTCACACTCGTGCACTCACGGAGTGAAGTACTGTCGTCAGAGCCACTACCAGCAGACGTTAAGGAGCGTGCAAAGATCCTGCTCGAAGAAGAAGGCGTCAAGCTGGTCTTGGGTAGCCGCGCATCCATCACGGAACAACCGAATGGTCAGTTCACTGTCACACTCGCAAACAATGACACAATCACGGCCGACTTCGTCATTGACTCGACAAAGAAGGGCACACCGACCACTGGCGTCTTGCCTACTGAGTGCTTGAACGAGGACAAGGAGATCATGGTCCACCAATCTCTGATGTTTAAGGACAATATTCCAAACGCATCATCGCACTTCGGCGTCGGCGATGTAATCGCCTGGACCGGTATCAAGCGCGCCGGCAGCGCGACAGTCATGGGTCAAGCCGCTGCACAAAACATCTACTCCGCCATCCTAAACTCAGAACTTGCTCCTTCAACCGAGCAGTACACCCAAACAGAGCTGCCAGCATGGGATGCAGTCATTGGTCTAGCAGTTGGCAAGCAATGTCTGACATACGACCCGAAGAACGGCATCAAGTATGGTGTTGAGGTCATGAAGAATTACTTTGGCGATGACCTCGGTTGGTCGGCGAGCTTGAAGTACATGGGTCTGACTGATGTTGTAGAGAGGGCGGATAGCCCGGTGGAGGAAGTGGAGAAGACGAAGATGACTGAGGTGGGCATCAAGCCTGTCAGCGCGCAGGCGTGAATCTAGATGGACAAGAGTCTGCAGGCGTTATAGGTATAGGAGCATGACAGGAAACGTGCATTTTTATACAATCAGATTAGCATTTCACGTAACGTCCTTTCATGTTACCTAGCGCTCGTATTTGGATATGTTGTGAAATGCAGCAGATGGCGGCGAAATCGAATGATTTTGAGAAGCTGTCGACCACAAATGACCTCGGAAGGTATCACAAACACTTGGCGCATATGCAGTCACTGCCACAAAATGCTGCGCGGGGGTTTTCGAAAACATCCGGTCGTTGTTGCCGTGCGCATTTCGTCCATGAGGCGCAGCCAGGTAACTGCGCCTGCGTATTCAAGTACTCTCAACCCTTGCACAGTGCGCATCCACCAGATTTACCCACGCAATCCAGATCCACGGTCCTCACAAACAACCATCGCAGACGGCAACATGGTGCACCTTACCAAGATCAAGGAAAGTAATGCGCAAATCGACGAAAAGACAGCACCCCGTATCGCGGTGTTTGTCGGCGGGACGTCAGGAATAGGAAAGATCACGCTGAGAGCGGTAGCGAAACTTGGAACAAACTTCAAAGCCTACGTCGTCGGAAGAAAAGAGAGCAAGGCGGCGTTCCAACCTTTCATCGAAGAGCTGCACACGGCGAACCCGAATGCGAGTATCATATGGGTAGAAGGCCAGGTCACGCTGCTGTCTGAAGTAAAGCGGATATGCGACTACATCAAGAAGCTCGAAACCAGCATCGATCTGCTCTTCTTGACAACCGGATACGTACCATTTTTCGGACGAGAGAGTAAGTCCATTTCTACCTTAATTCTGTCAAACTGCGCTTCATCAAAAACTTACATGCCCAGCTACATCCGAAGGCCTAGACATTAGCCAAGTACTAGAGTTTTACGCGCGATTCTGCTTCACACAAAACCTCCTTCCCCTCCTCCGCGCTTCGGATCGCGCACGCGTAATAAGCGTACGTGCGGGCGGAATGGAGACTGACTGGTTCTTCAAACCAGATGATTTACTACTCGAAGCGCCAGGCGCCTTCGGAGGCATGACTACAATGATACACATGATCAACATGGCCACGCTATCACTCGAACGCCTCGCGGCAATGCCAGAGAACAAGAATATCGTCTTCATACACGCGGCTCCAGGGAGTGTGCGGACGGGAAATCTGTTCCGCGGATTCAAGGAAGGGTCTTGGGGCTCGTGGGCGGCTTGGATGTTCATGGATCCGGTTATCAGGATAATGACGTATAGAGAAGAGGAGGCCGGTGAGAGGTATTTGTACCAGATTACCAGTGCAGCTTTTGGAGGGAAGGGTGTGCCGTTGAGGGAAGGTGTTGTGAAAGGGAAGAACACAGTAGGACAGAAAGACGGAGGCTTGTTCCTGATATGGCATACTTGTGAGACGACGCTGAATGAGAAGCCGCTGGCGAGATTGAGGGCGAGCGGCGCCCAGGACAAGGTTTGGGCCAAAACACAGGAAATTGTTGGGCCATATGCCTAGCCTTTTTATGTGTTTTACGTACGGTTTTCTCGCTTCGGTCTATTGGAGGTGCTGATCGGGTCGTTGGCCAGTACCTGGGGAGAGCCATACCGATGGATTCTTGAGGGGACGCCATAGTAACGGCTGAAAAGCAGAATGGTTGGGACTGGTAAGGTTCACGGGGAGCCGCGAGTGATCCGGGTGTCATGGAAGCGTTGGAATAATCACAGACAAACAATAGACAACCTTGGAGCTATCATTGTGCTACAGGAATTCCAGAGTTTGAGAACCCAAGTGACTGGTTCAGCAGGATGTCAAGGCATCCCTAGTGAGCGCGAACGGCTGGGTAAGCGAAGGACAGATATGGGGTATCTGGGATGAGATGAGAGACGTGGCTCAAAATAGGGTGCGCTAAAGGGGTGGAGCCCGCTATACCACATCCCGAACCCGTTTCGCTGCACGTTGACTGACGTGCAGCATGCACAATGCAGCCCAAGATAACTCACCTTATCGCAACTCATCTCATCTCCATCACGAACGTCAGACAGCGATGCAACTGTTTCCTCCAACACCATTTGCGCGGTGTTTGTGGCCATTGTTCTCATCCGGAAGGTGTTTGCCGCGCCGTCCTTCGTCCCCGTTCCAATTTCCCGCACAGCCCGGTTCTCCGGAAAAGGGGCCACTGTGGCTCGTAACGTTACTGCCCCTAACGGTCATCGCAATGTACACCATTTCACCATGAAACGATTTTGTTTTCAGTTGTCAGACGGGCTTCCAAGCTGATCAAGTCGAGACACAATGCTGAGGTCACGTTGGGCGCGCATGGCAGGAGTCGCGTCCAGCATGCTCAATCGATAACGTTCAAAACAACAACCGCGGGACCCGCTTGCCACCCGCATTCCGAGATGCTCTCAGGCGTTCTAGAAGCGGCCGCTAGCTCATTTACGCAGAATTTGGATGTGAACGCCTGTTCGCATGCTGGCCGATGCGGCATGGGGGCGTGTCATGGTTGCACAACTAGGCACCAGAATAATCCGTATCCCCATCCCGAGGTCCCCAGTAATGTTTCCATCTCTTTACGCATCTTGTTTACTTCTCCCCTTTCGCATAGTCTTGACGCGCGCTGTCATTGTGTATTTGTAGTACCTCTTAATCGTAATCGCGCGTTTAGCACTTTGTATTCTATCAGCAGTATAGTCGGCCCGAGTTATACCACCCCAGATCCGGACACGCGATGTTTCCCAGTGTGAAGGATAGAGCACGGCAGCTTTTTGGAGAGGCTGCGGTTCCTGACGCTGCTCCTCCGCCTCCGGTCGCGACGGGAAGGAGAGGCGCGCCACTCAAGGCTTCTGCTGCGACTAAGGCGGCCCCAGAACCAAAGACGCCCGCGAAAGCCTCCAGGTCAAAGAAAGATGCGCCAGTGGTCGAAGAAACACCCAAAGCCATAGGCGCATGGCCAAGTCCTTTCGATTCGTTCAAGGCGAGAACATCGCCACCAGAAAAGCCCACACCGCCAACGCCATCGAAGTCGAAGTCCTCCAAGACAGCTACCGCATCGAAACCCTCCGCGCCGTCAAAAACCAGCACACCTTCAGCCTCAAAGCCCGAGAAGTCTTCAAAGGCCGAAAAGTCAGAAAAGTCGAAATCTGAAAAGGCCGAGAAGTCGTCCAAATCGGAGAAGAAGTCAAGTTCGCGACCGAAAACTCCCCCAACACCCAAAGCCGCCGCGCCACCAAAGAAAGCCCCAGAACCCAAGATTTCTACCCCGTCACGCAAGAAGACCGAATCGAAACCTGCGCCCAAACCTAAAGAACCCTCGCGCCCTAAGCTCGATGCTCGCACCTCCTCGTCGCGACCAAAGATGGAGCGAACGTCCTCATCCTCATCTCTCGAAGACGACGAATACAGCGATTTACGCGCCGCCTGCCTCCGCGAAGCGTCAAACGTGACGGGTCTCAAAGGCAAGAACCTAGCGATATCGCTGCGCCAGCGCTCTTCTGGCGGCTGGTACGCAGCGCTGAAAGATGTTGGTGCGGACAAATACCTGAAAATGTGGATGAATCGGGATAAGACGTTCAAGACGCAAGATGAGGCGCTAGAGGCATATCTGGTGTTTGTTAAGAAGATGAATACCGATATGAAGCTCTTTGGACCGATGAGTCCGAAACTTGGATCTGGAAAGAGCAAGGGCTTCTTCTAGATGTGCGACGAAGAGAGGAGCTGCACGCGTTGACCTCACCGACCGACGCGACTGAGACGTGTTTTACGAGAACATGTCATTTGTAATATATGTAACAACACCACCACTACTACTACGGGATCCGGGACCATTCTTTCCAGCGAGGCGTTCTTTTTTGGATCCAGTTACGAGCCCCCTCTGGCTCGTAAGCTTGTTGTAATACGCTGTAACATTATGTACGATATGTAGGACTACGCGCCTTTTTTGGATCTTGGATCTTGGATCTCTGGCGTTAACGGCACACGACGATGGACTGGACGATCTTGCGCGGCGACGTACTGGGCCGGTTGGATTCATTTGGTTCGCTATATACCCCACTCAAGATCTTGCTCTTCCTCTATCTCACGGATACGGCGCTGTTCGTTGACCGAACGAACGTATCGCCGTTTACATATGTTTGTAATACATAATACTTCTACCTTGGTATCAGATCAGTTATACCATGCTATTAACCTCAGACGTCCACTCTATCCAGGTACGGCGGCCAGGCTGATCTCTCTTTCTCTTCTCCATTTCTTCGTCCGAATCCACGTAGGGATAGAGATGACGAACGCCGTCTGCATCTCCGTCACTGACTTTCCATCGCACGTCGATGATTTCTAGGTCTTCTTTTGTGATTGGGTTTGGTGGATCGAAACCTATACCGCGGTGTTTCCAGAAGGTTAATGGGACTTGTAGGACGTCGTCTGTATTCGCGCCATCGTTGGCGAACTCCGAAGAGGTATACAACATGATAGACTCATCGTCAAACTCTATGTCACTGTTGATGTACAATGGTAACTCAATCCCTCCCTCGCGGAGAGGCGCGATATGGTCAATGGTGTCGTAGTCTTGGACAGCGGGGAAGTCGTATTGGAGAGCTAGACGGTAGTCGGCGCAGACTTGTTCCATGGTATGTTCTTTCGCCGCATCAACTTTCGCTTTCGCAGCCGCATAACCCCGCAGTTTGGAGCAGTCGAAGTGAACGTAGTCGCTGCGGTCTTCGCGCTGGTGCTCGTGCCAGAATCCGAATAGGTGGCCTAGTTCGTGGGCCACAGTTGTGATCCAGTAATCGAGTGGATACTTTTGCTTGAAGGCGAGACCGAGATGGATGCCGTGCCGACCTTGCTCGTCGCTCCAGTCTTTTGGTATGTAGCCTGTGACCGAAGAAGCCTGCGTCTCGGTGTCTTTAGATTCCGCGATAACGGCAATGTCGTCTTTGACGTGCTTGTTCCAGACCCAGGGGTCATCATCCTTTTCGCGTTTGTTGTAGCAGTATGGCCACACGCCTTCCTTGACTCTGTACTCCCTGAACTGAAGTATGTGACCGCTTGGGCAACCAGGTTCCCCAATCTTGTCTACCCAAAGTTTCCAGGCTGCGTCGATGTCGTTCTTGAAGTTGTTACGGGCGCTCTCGTCTTCGAAACAGTATCGGACCAGTCCGTCGGGCCACACCGTACGAGGTTGTCCGGTCTAGCTGAACGGTCAGTTGGACGTCATGCGTTGGAGCGTACGGATGAGCATACCATAGTTACGATCTCAGTCCATCTGCGACTTAGTGAAGAAGATTCGTCTCTGGATAGGAGTAGACTTGAGATCATCTGTGATGTTGTGTGGGTATCATTGGCTACATATTTGAAGTTGTTAAGAGGCGGTGGACAAGCGGTGACGAATGCCAGAAAGAGAAAAAGGGTTGGCAACAACATGGCGGTTTCGGTGGAGTTATGCATGGGTCGCTCTTCGAAAACTTGAAAGCCTGTACTAGAACACGCAATCTGCCCTTTCGAAAAAAGCGCAGACCTTCCATGTTACGAGAAAGTGGCGTTAAATCGAGTGAAAGCTTGGATACCAAGGCGCTCTTTCCAAACATGAGGCCTGGCGTTCTAGTGAAAAGCGAGCTCGGTATGGTCGCGTCCACCAACGTCTACCTCCTGATAAAACTCAGCCCACCCCAGCACATATAGCTGCAGGAGCTTAAAGTAGTCTGTGTAACCCTTTGTTCTGTTTGGTAAGATAGCTAAAGTACAGCAGTCTCTAGTCGTCAGAAAACTATAAAAACAAAAATAATACAAGCAGCAAAATGTAAGTGGATACAGCGAGACTCGAACCCGCATCTCCTCTCCGCTAGGATGCTAACAGTTACCTGCTAGGTCCAGCGTCACTCTCACTTGCGTAAGAGTGGGCGCCTTTGCCATTAGACCATGTACCCTTTGACTAACATTCAACACGGATAATACCTATTAAATACCGTGAAGATGTCCTGAATCGCGATGTACAGTCCTCGTAGTGCTTCTTTGTCGCATCCGTCATGACTGTTCTTTGTTGTCCCTCGCGAGACATCTCTAAGTCCATCTCCAATAGACCAGACAAAGAACGATTCAAGTAGCAAAACGTAGCTGGATATGACGAGACTCGAACCCGTATCTCCATGAACCGTCGAGCTCATTAGCCCGACGACACCCTCGAAAGAGTGGGCGCCTTGACCATTAGACCACATACCCTTTGATTGGTGTTCAGTGCCAACAAAACCTCTTATACAACTCTGAAATACTCTCCGATCGATATGTGCAATCGCGGTAGAGCCTATCCTTAGCAACACATCTGATGTGTTTCTTCCTTTTCATCCCTCAGATATTCCCAAGTTCATTTTCGAAAGAGCAGCCCAAAACCACCACTAACACCACCAGGGAAACCTGTTATCACGACCGCGCCACGCCAGGTGGTCGATAAGATATCCCCCGCAATCAGTACTATCCATGAAGCTCTTGGTCATGACCTCTCGCCAGTCAAAGGACAAGATCCTATCTTCCAAGTCGAGCCCAAAGGTGAGAACTCCCTCGTTACTATCCGCAGGGCTAGCAGTGACGCCATCCAAAAGTCTGACAAAGATCGCACGGTCGTGATCTGGCCCTTTCAATTTCGCCAGCACTTCAAACCCCTTGTTTGTCCATCCCCTTTGTAGTTTGTCGACGTAGAGACACATTCGCTGCGTGTCAATGTACTGAATGAATGGCCGGTCGTTACGGCTCATATCGAAGTAAGCAAGGGTTTTGTCTGGGGAGTATCCTTTGAAAAGACCGCGACTGCAGGATATGGTCGATTTGTTTTTTCTCTGATATTCGAGGGATACCGTGAGGAAATTTGGGAGGAAGATGGTGCTGATGTAAATTTCGACGGCAGCCTTCAGATTGCTGGAGACATGACGGCAGGCAAGCCAGAGGTGTTCGGTATCGTCGGAATATGCGAAAACCATGGCCCATATCTCAGTGGGTAAGTCGCTCATCGTATGTATGGAGTCTGGCAGTAACTGGATGTGAGAATTGTGGTGATGATTCTGTTGAACAGGGAGAGAAGTCTCGGCAAGAGCAAAGGAATTTATGCCTCTGAGTTTTCAGTTTCTATGTTGGTGTCATATGCTTGGTAATGGCTTATAGGCGCGGCGTTGTGCGTGGTCGTAGTACCATGGTTGCAATAGATTATATCGGGCAGTCGGTACGCTGGTAGAATGACGTTTAACGGAATTGATGCGACAAAAGACAATCGGCATGGTGGGAACTGTAGTGCGGATACATCAAGGCTTCCCTGAATCTTAGGCGAGGTCAGAAGCATGATGGGCCATGCCACAGCCGTGCCTAGGCAGCCGTAGCCAGCGATTACATAAGCAGACCCTTCACTAGCGCGTAAGCTCGCCCGGTCGATCCATCGCTTGTACAACTACTGTTGCGACTGCGGACGAGAACCAACCCTCCTGCAGCCGCTCCCGCATACGAAATTGATCGCGCTCGACGTCCCAACTCTTACGGAGCCTCGAATACCTCCAGTATCTTCCCAATATGCCGGCCGCCACGCTACCATCGCACGCGCCGCCGCAGATTCCAGGCTTCCAGATCCCAAATGACGAGGCGCATTCACTCAAGCAATCTGTCGCCGAACTCCTCGAACGCGACAATCCGCGCTTTCCCGGCGCGCAACCCGTATCCTTTTCGCGCGAACACGTCACCGAGCTCCAACGCAATGAATACTACATGTGCGAGAAGACGGACGGCTTGCGCTGCCTGCTCTACCTGCACTGGCAAGAGGGACCGACCGGAGCTTTCGAGCCTGTGACTTTCCTGATCGACAGGAAGAACAACTACTACAACGTCCAGCCTCCATTTCGCATACGTCACTACCAGCACCTGAACGAAGCCGAGCCAT
The DNA here is from genome assembly GCF_023757985.1 of Alternaria ethzedia. Lineage (NCBI taxonomy): Eukaryota > Fungi > Ascomycota > Dothideomycetes > Pleosporales > Pleosporaceae > Alternaria > Alternaria ethzedia. Next base: position 1,474,255 of record NW_026056198.1, read on the forward strand.
TCTTATTCGGAACCCTTCTGGACGGCGAGCTGGTCCATGACCAATATCCAAACGAGCCTGCGCCACGTCTCAACTTTTATGTCTTCGATTGCTTGGCGGTGGATAATACAAATGTGACGCAAAGGACACTGGACAAGCGGTTGGGCCGGCTGCATGAATGGGTCATCAAGCCGTACGAAGCCGGCTTGACCAGGACATTTGGCAAGAACATTACACCAGACGACCTGAAGCCGTTTGCTCTCAAAGGAAAGAAGACCTACCCTGCATACAAGCTCGAGGACATGTTCAGCAGCATCCTCCCCAACCTCCGACACGGCAACGACGGCCTGATCTTCACCTGCGTATCCACACCCTACCAATTCGGTACCGATAGACACATCCTCAAGTGGAAGCCACCGCACGAGAACACCATTGACTTCAAGCTCCGCCTCGGCGACTTCCCGCTCATAGACCCGCAAGACGGCGAAGACGGCCTCATCCCCGACTACGACGCCATGCCCACCCCCCTACAGCTGCTCGTGCAGCACAACCAGAACCACTACGAGGTCTTCGCCACCCTCTCCGTCACCCCATCCGAATGGGAGACGCTCAAATCCCTGAACCAACGCCTCGACGGCCGTATCATAGAATGTTACCGCACAGAAGGTGGACAGTGGAAATACAAGGCTGAGGCGGACGGTACGCCGCGCTGGCGCGACGATAAGAAGGATGCCAATCATATCAGCACTGTTAGGAGCGTGCTGGCTAGTATTGAAGCTCCGGTTACTGAGATGGACCTTTTGGCCAACGCGGAGAACATTAAACGCGAAACGTATCGTTTGCAGGGCAAGCTGGACCAATATCGCCCGCCTCAAGATGGTGAGCGCGAGGCTAAAAAGCGGAAATTCAGCGACGGTCTTAACGGTCACTGAGTGGTTGGGTTTTCACGCGATGAAGACCTCCGGGATTTGTTATCAGCAATGTTTTTCAACGTTTAAGATGTAATTGTATTTGTCAGGGAGTTACAGCGCGTTCAGGAAGTTCATGATACCCACGCTCCGTCTATATGGGGCGGCCAAAATTGAAGTTTTGTTGTTCCCAGTACAGTGTCTTTTGCTATAGTCTGACTTCAGGCTTTCTGAAAAGGTATTCGATATCATGATGTCTCGCCCCACTACGTGTAATCACCTCCATCTTTTATTTTTGCTTGCCCATAAACACATCCAGCATATGCTTCAAACACTCATCGCTACCCTCCTTACTCTCCCTGGCCCCTTTGAAGATCACATACACTATCCTTTCCATCAGCAACCTAAGTACATCATCGAGCCTACTGAATATACGTATAGTTACGGGTCATCCACTCTCTACCCTAGTGCACTCCAGCGCCCCTTGTCACTTCTGATTGCAGCAATCTTCTTTGCCAGTCCTTCAGGACCTTTTTCAGATTGTTGCCTCGATTCGCTGTCAGATATTTGATGAACGTCTTGCCCTCTTCGTTGTCGGGATATTCGTATCGTGTGATGAGCCAGTTGTACTTTGTTGCTTTGCCAATGCTATGGGCGACTTCCGAGGAAGATGTAAAGTCTATGCCAAGGGGATGTATGACTTGGAAAATCGCGGTGGTGGTGATTGTCATCTTTTGATGGGAAGATGGGGAAGTGCTGTCAAGGTTCATAAACGTAGAAAGTATTTAGTCGGAGATAGCTTGTCAGGTATGTCATTGTAGAAGTTTGGGTGTTGTATTCGGGCAGTGGTTAGAAACAGTACATACTTCCAAAGTTAGATACATGTTGGTGTCAGTCATTCGAAGTCGTGTTGTTATGACTCCATACGAAGTCATGATGGTTACACAAAGAGTCAACCTTATGGTCGGGTGTGAAGATGTATTAATAACGTATGCAGTCATTCAAAGTTCTGGTATGTAGAAAGAAGATTTAGTTAAGGCAGTTCTGTCTTTGCTGGACTTTCGCTTGCCTCACCAAGCTGCCTGCTCGGTTCATAGAGCACCTTGATCCCTCTGTTCCAATAATGACCCTTTCGCGCTACTTCTTCTTCCACTTCTTTCATGTGGATTTTGTGGGCTCTTTCCATACTGTGTACCCAGGCAGCGTATACTGCGTTGACTATTAGTAAAACGAGCGGATCTTTAACACTGCAAGGGCAACTCACAGTTGTTTGTGGTCCATACTTCGTCGTCGTTTCCTTCGTGGTTGTTAAGAATTCCGCGGCCGTATTTGCGGAACCCAAGTTTCCTCCTCCTCCTTATATACTTCTTGTAGTCTACCTTGACCTTATTGGTATGGTATATAAGGCCTCCGTCAGCCTTGATGTCCGCCTCACTTGGACCGTTGGGATCGGGGTTGGTACAATAACGCCAGCGTTGGTCTCCTAGCTTTGCGCAGATATTCGGGATTTCGTCGACAACTTCTTTATTGTTCGTATGGCCTATTGAGAACTTCCCGAGCTTATTATCAGGGTCTGTTGTGTCGGGATAGTGTACGGTGTACTTTTTGCTCATTTCTGCGAGTGAGAGTGCTGCTTCGAAAGAGGCGTAGAAAGAGGATGATGTACTAGATATGCGTGTGGTATGTAAGAGGGAACAACGATTGGAGAGACTGCAAGGCTTCTGGCTTTATAACTCTGCGCAGTGTCACCTTGTGGCTCAGAGCAAATGAGTCAAGAAGTGACTGGTTGCTCATTACGCATAAATGTTGAGTAGATGAATGCTCTTGCCACAGTTACCATTTCTTAGGAAGCCTCTGACTTCCAAGGTTGGCTATATCGCGAGCGCGCACACCTCCAGCAATAATGGCATGGACGTCTCCCATCAGGGCTCAGAGTCCTTGTGTCTCCGATAAGAATGAAGAAAGATGTCGTTACCACTCTTCGTGCCACATGACTAGATGCCCAGGTGTAGTGGCCGCACGACGAGTAAATCTGGGGCTAGGCGCAAAGACTAATGGGTAACCGGGATGTTCATGCAGAAGACTAGCATTAGAAACAACTTCACTATAAGCTAGTCCTTGCTCTGCCACCCTCTCATAACTTCAACTAATATACCAGAGACCTCCCATCCTCGTCCTCGTCCTCATCTGGATTGAAGGCCTTTATAGCTTCAAGCGCAAACGGTTTGTAGGCAAGATGTACTATAGACGTTATTAGTATCTTCTTTAATTCCCTTGACACTTGCATAACACTTACGCTCTGTCGTACACCATCCGTCGTCCCCACCTTCATAGTCTTCGTCATCATCACTGCTGTCATCCGGATTTTTTCGCCACGCAGTCTTGCCGTTGTCATCGGGCCAGCGTCTATCTATTCGAATATGACGTTCATATCCGCCGTCGATATCTTCTCGGAGTTCCTTCAGATGCTCCTCGTCTCTGACGGGCCATGGAACGCATGTCCATGATTTCGGGGATAGCTTCTTAATGATGAGTTTGGCCATTTTGATATGATCGTCGCTGTTTGTGTAGCCATCCTTTGACGTTTTGGTACTCATGTCCCAAAAGGTGATCTTATGGACGTTGTGCATGTCGATCAATAGCCAGAGTCCGTCAAGTTTTGACATTACTGCATGAATTGTTATGTCACTAAGCCTTGTATTGATGCGCAGAATGATACTCACGTCCGGGAGTGGCCCATCGCTTCTTCGTCAAGCCCCACGCTTTATCGATATATCTAGTTAAGTCGTGTGGGTTCTGGTCTAGCTTCTTCCGTTCTCTTTTATTGTCGCTAATGTCTTCTACTTCCCATCCTTTGCAGATCGGGGTTTTTGCCAGATCTTCGATGCGGTCTTGGAGGTAAAAGGACTCCGTATAACCTATCGTATAGGTTATCTTGTAGATAGGTCTAGCCATCGTGGGTGAATAGAAGCTCGTCTAGATAGGTAGCGAAATATTGGGTGTTGTGAAGAGTTCAGTAGACCTTTCGAAGGAGTTTAAATACCTAGGTTCCAAAAGACCAATGTCACCGCGGTGACTGCAGATGGATGATGTGATGATGACTCTCAACACCAGAATAATGAGTAGCTCTGTGACTATGGATATATCTATCATAGCCTGAGCTGTGACTACCAGCCGTGATATGATCAATGAGTCGAATGGTAAGGAGTCACGGTAAGAGCTGATGAGCTTCACAAGATATTAGAATTAAGTCTAGTGTCACTCTCTACTGCATAGCTAAGGATACAGCTGAGATGATATGTACATACTAGTAGAAGTTCACACTCGAGCTCACCGCACTGATGTCCCCTATCCGCCGCTGAGTCACTTGACCAAATGGCCTTGATGTAGCCTCAACTTGCGTGCTTTCTTCTTCTCCTTTCTTTTGCGAATCAGTTCCGCAGCCACTTTACATACGGCAAACACTAGACTGTTATTTAGCACAACTTCTGCGGCACAATCTTCACCAACCCAAGAATAACTTACAGCCTTTCGTGATCCATCCGTCGTCAATTATCTCCCCATCTACCCCCTTTTTGAAGAGGCGCTCGCATCTACCATCACTGTCTTGATATTTCTTGAAATCCTGCTTGCTAGCAACTAGCTTTACGTCGCATTTGTCGAATCGCGAATACGGCCGCCCGGGCAACTTCAACATGCGCTCAATTCCTTTGACGATGGAATAACTACTCGTGTAGCCCGTCTTGTAAACGTCTGGCATGCCAGTGCGAGGTTGGAACCGATACGTTATTTCGTAGTATCTGCAGCTACGAAGTACTTTCATCACTAGACACGTTAATACACTAGGTGCATTCTGGGTTTGCGTCACTTTACACACATCCAGGAGTAGCCCACCGACCATTATTATCAGCCTTCCACTCTTCGTCGAGGATCTCTACTGGGCCTTCGTCTTCGTATTCCTCTTTCTTCCTTTTAATCGCTTTTCTCGTGACTTTACGTAGGTCTTCGGCTTTCAATCCCTGGAAGCCCGATTTTTCGACGAGTTCGTCAACAAGTGTTTTCAGGAATGCGTGGTTCGTGATGCCCTCACTCCTTCCGTTGCTAAGGATGACGCCTGCTATGGAAAGATATTCGGGAAAGAACATTGAACAGATGTGCGGCATCGTCGTTTTAGGTGATGGTAACCTAATAGATGCAGTGTGGTGCAGTGAAGCGTTGCGTCGAGGTTTGGTGATGGTATAGGTTACTCTTGAATACAACGAAGTCTTGCACATGCCAATGACTCTTGAGCCGCCGTACCAACATGGTGAGTCGAAGAATGAGTAGGAGTGATATATCGGGCTGTGACCGTTAGCTGCAGTGAATCACATCTGAGCCTGAGGTTAAAGCATATGATAAGATATTTCTATGATATACATAGTTGAAAGAGCCAGATAAAATGCCATTTGGACTCGTACGGCCGGAAGTAGAAACCAGAAATCACAAGTCCATCGGTAGAGATCTGGAGCTCGAGCTGTACCTTCACTTATCGCAACGGAAACATTGGAGGATTATGACGCGAAGATTCCAGTGCCTCCCGCCGCTTTCTCTCATGCTCAAGACATGCGAGGCGTGAACGATTTACTGTATCAATGCTTAGCATCGATTCATGCCACTCTTTGTAACGTTGCAAATAGAACTTACCGCCATTTGTGATCCAACCTATGACTTCCTCACCCTCGTATTCCCATGGCGCAAACAGCTTAGGCCCCCCATCCTCATGCCGCAGCTTCCTAAGATCTTCCTGGTTCTTCACTAGGATAACCGTCGCATTTATTTTCCAACTCCAACCCAGGCGCTCGGCAGCTTTGATCTTGCCCGCAATAGCGTGCTTGTTTGTGTGGCCGGTCTTTGCAAAGCATTTTTCGCTGGAATTCCATTCGTATTGTATGGTGTATACTTTGGCGAGTTCCAGTGCGGAGAGTACTAAACACTGCATCAGCCCAGTCACTCCTGCATGATACTTCAGAATTGTACGTACGTCCAGGAGTGATCCATAAGCCGTAGTTTTTCTTATCCCACCCCTTCACCTTCACGCAGTCTTCTTTTTTGATATTATGCTTGATCAATATCAGCTCCTTGGCGATTTTGCTCAGGTGACTCAGGTCCACAAATTCCCATCTTGGTAGGTTGGGGTCTCTGGTCGATCTCTCCATGAGTTCCCCTATAGCGGGAGAATTAGTGAAGCCGATGTCGATGTTCTCTTCATCGCATTCTCCCTCTGGAGGAAGCTCCGTGGGAAAGACGACAAGATAGAGCTCTGGCTCTATCGTCAAGTCGATAACCGAGTCAGGTATCGAGGTATCCATGGATGTATACGAACAGATTTGGTCGAAGTAATGGTGTTGTGAAGAGTGTGTTGAATTGTGAGCGCAGATACATCAAGATATAAGCGCTCGCACGCTGACTGCGACAATGACAGCATGAGGTATGAGTCTATAGTAGTGACTATCTATGGATATGATTCAGCAGGTGAGTCAAGACAAATTTCAGCGTGGTGACTGCCCAGGTGCGATGGTGACTATAACAATAATGTACGATATCTAAACGGGGAGTAACTTTGCATTGATGAGTAGGCATGTCACACTCTTCTTCATGACTCTTACTTGCAATGTAACGACACAATCTATCGGGAGTCAGGGGTTGAACAGTCACAGAAACTTCAGCAAGTTCGTAAAGCTGATGGGACAGATCTCGGTATTTTTATTTCATCGCACAACTATTTGCACGAGCTGGAAGACGTTGCTCCATTGGCAGATGTCTAGGCTCGAGATCACGCTCCAAACCCCCATATTCGTGGCCACTTTCTGATGGATAGCCATCCGGGGCCCAACCCGACAGATCTGGCTTTGACTTCCATTTTCAATTTCTCCTTCTCGTCTCCAGTCTTCTTTTCGGCCAGGAACCGGAGGTATGCATCTTGAACTAGATTGTGATTAGCCTGGCATGCTTCTGAGATTTCGCAACAATGACTTACAGCCTGTGGTAATCCATTTACCGTCTCCGCTATCCCCGTTCGCAAGATCCGTGTGGAGAGGCACACCCCCTCCATCACTGTCTTTGGCTTCTTGGAGCTCTTTCTCGTTTTGGGCGATATAGTGTTTGCATGCCGCAAATAAAAAGGGCGGTGACGACAACCCCCGATCGAACATGTGAGCGATGTGAAATATATTGGTGTAGCCTGTAGTGGTCTTGACGCTGGTGGCGGAATTTTTCGTTTTGATACCGTAGTATACGCTATAGACCCTGCAACCACTTAGTCTTGCCATAACTAAACAGTATGTTAGTCTACGGTTTTTGTGTGGTTTTGCATAACTCAACGTACGTCCAGCCGTAGCCCATCGCCCATTCCCGTCCGAGCACCATTCTGGACCCTCTGGAATTGCGACAAATTCGAGAGGCCCTCCGTCCTCGATATTGTACTCTTTGATAGCCGCGCCGACGGTAGTCATGCCAATATTTTCAACTTCCCATCCTGGTATACCCGCGTCCTTCATCACTTTCTTGACCCAATCCTCAAGGGCTGATAGATTTGTGAGGCCCTTAATTTTCTTCTCATCAGGAATGTTGCCTTCCTTGGGAAGCGTTGCGGGATATGTTATGACGAGGAGTTCTTCCATGGTTGGTATAACTAGATTCTCTATTGGACTATCAGAGTGGAGTGAAGTTGTATACAAAGGTTCGAGGGTGATTTGAGGTATCCTTCGATACTACAAGATCTTAAGTAAGTACAGTGACTCTTATTCACTGCGCTGAGTCGACGTCTGAGTCAGAGAGCGAGTAATGCCATAGTAGAGATGATCAGGTTCATGTAGAGAACCACTCTCAGCGTCATCCTCCAGCTTCTCGTTCTCCTCCCTCTTTCCCTCACTTTTTTCCCTCACTTTCGATACTGCATCTGCTGCTCCTGCTGCTCCCTCTTTGGATAGAAGGTACACTTCCCTCACCTTCTTGAGCACTGAAAAGAAGTTTAGCACACCTATCCGAAGCAATTCTTCCTGACTAAACTCACACCTCAGAGTCCCCCACAAGTCTCCATCAGGCCACTTATACTCAGGGAAATGTTTTTTAAGATCCTGGGCCGTCCCGTCGCGACGTTTCCATTTGAACATAGGTTTAGGTTTATCTTCAACCTCCATGGGGTCCCACTCGTCATCGTCCTCGAGTTTGTTCTCGTCTTCGTAGAACTTCGGGAATAGCTTTTGGTGAAGTTCTCTCATCTCCTTGCAGTTTGTATAGCCGAATGCTATTCCCCCTTCCCAGTGATGTTTTAGACGCCAGACCTTCACCGTTTCTGCAGCAGGCAGATTCTTGTTGCTTTCGGGAGGATCCATTGGGAGTGTGAGTGACTTGTAGTAGTGGGATAGAATGTCCTGAAGATATAGAGAAAAGGTTAAGGCGTGTATGCGATTAAATACTACCAGGTGACTGTAACGATGTCACGATAAAGCATGAGCCAGCGATATAGTCATATAGGTACCTTGCTCAGAACGTTGTACGTGCGCAAGCAAGAGTCACGATACCGTTGATTGACTCACTTTTAGGTGGTACATGACAACACACATCGACTGTCATAACACACAAAGACGACGATGCGATGGTAGACTAAAAGAGGCCTCGATTCTATCTAGCTCGCAGGCTCGAGCCCGGTCCCGCACCTCCATCCACCATGCAGTCCACGAAGACAGGAAGATCGGTGTGCAAAGATTCCCAAATCCAAAACATCATGCCATTGTAACGGTACTTTTGCGGCGTCACCAGTCGCATATATCATTCCAACCAGACTCTCATATGCGCATTCATATCGATACAGTGATCATCCGATCGATCGACAAGAGCCCACAAAGGTAAGCTCCTCTTCATTTCGAAACGACATACAAGGTCCAAAAGAGTACGCCCCGAAACACCCAAGCAAGGTGGCTAAGCGAGTGACGAGACAGGACGATCGTCGGCCGACAGATAGCCATGTGCCGATTGAGCGAAGAAAAGATATGAAAATCGTAAGAGTCCGAAGACAGCAAAGGAGAAGACATGGCAAGTATGGTGGTATGCCGCTTTGCAAAAAAATGCTCGCTAGCAGATGCGTTGTAGGTGAAGATCCGAATCATATACAGGAAGATAGTGCTGCTTTTCCTGGCAACACAATAAATTCTAAGAGGAGATGAGAATCTAAACCCTCGGGCGAGGCGATTTTTATCTCTGAAGAGACGTTAACGGCGAACGCTGTTAGCAGGGGACGCATTTCTGCTTACTCTGCCACGTCGCTGGTTGCCCCCAGCCGCCTGCTGGTGCTGGGGTGGCATGTACATGCCATAGGGAGGGTACATGCCGGGCATGCCCTGACCGGCGAGATTGGCGGGCTGCATCATCGGTGATCCGTTGAAGCTGCCGGGGCCTGCAACAGGCGACGCGTTGCGGTAGGCATCCATGCCCGGAACGGGGCCCTGGAAGCCGTTCATCTGAGGGTAGAACTGACCCTGTCGGGCCAGGAGCTGCTGGTACTGCATCTGCTGCTGGTTGTTCATGGCCTGCATGTTTGGCATGTACATGGGTCCACCACCCATTGGGTATTGCTCGAAGCCATTGGAGTCCATGCTTGCTGTGCGCTGGAGTGCGACAGGGTCGAAGCCAGCTGCCGCTCCCTGATAGAATTGCCCAGGGTTTGGCGGTCCAGACGCAATGCTGTCCTTCGACGCTGGGCGGGTTGCGGAGTGCTCACGATGACCAGGTCCGCCACGAGTGGAAAGACCTACCTCATCCATGAGTCGCTTGTAGCCCTGTTGGGGCTGCGCCTTGATGCGAAGAAGAACGTTGCGAACGTTTGTTACTACATCCGCACGGATCTGCTCATCGAAGAATGGAGTGGTGAGTACCTTGAAGATCAAGGTGGCACCGCAGTTCTGGTCGGCCAAGATGCTTTCCAGTACCTGGTCGTTGGGAGAGAAGAAGAGTGCCTGTAGGATAGTGTCACGAGCTTCTGGCTCGTTGCGCTGGTTGATGATCTTCAGGACGGTGAGGTATGCAACCTTGTGTGTGCAGAGGTGGACAATGTGCGGAACTAGGCGGGGAGCCAAGACCGTACGCCTCCTTGGGAAGGTGCAGGTATCGAGGAACCAGGTCAGGAGCAAGGCACCGTTCGCGTTGGTTGCGAGCTGCACGCTGTGAAGAGCGATTGCAGCAGCTACCATGCGCTGCTGGTCCTTGGTGGCATAGTGGCTCTCCAAGCAAGCTCGCATGGCACGGGCACCGAATCGACCTTGGGCGAGATCCCAGAGTCTACCCAGCATGACCTCAAAGATGAAGTCGTTGAACTTCTGATACTTGAGGCAGCCTTGCATGACATAGTTACCGAATTGGTCGAGGAAGAGAGCCATAGCATAAGGTTGGACAGCATCCACGACCATCTTCTGCATAGTCTCCGACTTGGACACATCGATGATCTTCTGCGCAGCCCATGTTCCGTTCTTGTGCACACCAATCTTGGCCAGATGCGGGGCGATCTCGCGAAGCATGGCTTCCTTGGTAGGCTCCTCGCAGAACTCGAACAGCTTCTGCACGACAGTGTTTCCAAGATAGTCAGAAGACAGCTCAGCGATTTCTGGGAGCATGGCCATGGCGATGTTCTCAATGTCCTCCTTGGAGCAGGATCCGTTGTCGATGCGCTTGCGGATCTCTCGCAGTCTGGGGGCGTCGTGAATACGAGTGTGGCTTGGCTCTTCGACAGATGGGATCTCGTCGACGTAGTTATTGAACTGAACAGCCTTCTCGACCTTGGTGGTGATCCTCGTCTGCTCGTCGTCCGTGGCGCCCAACTCCTTCACAATCTGGATAATGTCGGTGCGGATGTCGCTGAGCTCTGGGGTGGTCAAAGGCACATTCGCGGGGATGTTGGCCACCTTGGTAGTGGCGGCAGAGCCAGCTGTGCCCTCAGCCTGAGCCTTTGACAGTGGATCAGGGCTTGGTGAAGGGAACAGACCATTGTGGCCGGGGGTGGCCGCTGCGCTTGGAATCTTGGCGTAACCGATGCGGACGGGGCCAGCACCAGGAAAGATCTCCTTTCCGTTCAAAGTTGACTTAGCCTGGACGGCACTCTCAAGATTCTCGTAGTTGACGAAACCGCAGTTCTTGTGTGTGAGGACACGGGTAGACTCAATTCCACCGTACTGGGCGAAGATGACTTGGAGCGACGAAACAGTGGTCGAAGATGGAATGTTGCCGAGCCACAGCGAGCGAGTGGGTCCTTCCAGAGTTCCATCGTCGCCGAGGTTGGAGCCAGGCAAGTGTAGCTTCTTGACAGCCTCAGTAAGATTGTACTCTGCATCCTCAGTCAAGTCACCGGTTCCCATGCCATTGTCAAACCGGCCCATGGCGGGCAAGTAGGGCCGCATCATGCCCCGCGAAGGAGCATCTAGCACGCCGGCGGTGCGAGCACGTGGGCGCGCGTTTGAGGCAAGGTTCGCAAAGGCCTGAACTTCGAGGTTGTGTTGGCGAACAGCCTCGTGGATGAGAAGGGCGTTGGCTTCGGCAGGAGTGATGGTGCCGCTGTATGCGCCATATTGATCCTCCTCCTCTTCGGCGTACTTCTCCTTGGCATTGACGGAGTAGGAGCGGAAGCGGTTTGCACCGCCGGAGTTCTGGTTGTTGGCGTTCCTCTGGCTCTCGAGGAGGAGCTCGATGTCGGACGGAGCCAGGGTAGCTCGTGCAGGCTGCGGGGTGTCGACCAGACCAAGGTAGTCCAGGGTCTTGACATCGGTGTCGGCAAGCGAGTCGCGGGAGAATGAAGACCTTGGCGAGCCCTGTCCGTTTGACGGCACAGAAGCAATGCTCTGGAGTGTGCTGCTGCGGTCACGCTGGTTTGACCAGCCGCCCGAGAAGATGGAGTTGCCGAACGGCGAGTTGGAGGGAGGGAGGTAGCCACCCGGTCGCTGAGGCATTGAGCCAGCACGCAGACGTGAGAGCAGTGCAGACTTGGCCGCAGCGTTTGTAGACCCAAGCGCGTTGAAGCTCGAGTTGTCGGTTGGTGTGCCTGGCCCAGGCTTGAAGGGGCTCGTCGAGGGTGTTGGCCGGGAGCTCTTGGGGAGCAGCGAGCTGCCGGACATGAGGCCGGGAGGGGCAGCGGAGGGGGAGAAGCGCGAGGGCAGGGTGCCAGCGCGGGCGCGGCGGTTGGGAGCAGGTGCTGCTGACATGGTGTCTGGCACGGCGTTGTTGAAGTCGGGGAAGCTCAAGTTCTCGCTGTTGGGGGACTCGGGGATGGTCTCGCGCAGCGGCGTGGAATTCCCGCTGGTAGGAGGTCCCCACATTTGCGGAGTTAAGCCCTCCTGTGCCTGAATCTCGCGTGCACTGTCAGGGTGTTAGCACGAGTCGGAACTTGTTTCAGGGTGCGACATACCGTTTGGAAAATAGGCGGCCGCCATAGTCATGCGACGGAGACCCGTTCCCGAGCCTCGCGTTGCCGAGCGGGTTCGGGGCATTGCCAGCGAAGCGCAGAGAGCCGCTGTTGGGAGGCTCAACGGGCGAGGTGTTGCCCGTCGAGGAGCCCGAGTGCGGCGGCTGGGGCAGCTGGGGGATGTAGTTGAGGTTGATGTGGTGTTCGGGGCGGTTGGTGGTGGGAGCCATTATGGATTACAGACCCTGCGGTGACCGTGGTAGTCTAATAGGGAAGAATAGTCGTCGTGACTCGGTTACCAAAGCCAGGGTAAGGGATCGAAGGAGGGTTGGTGCCGGCCAAAGGAATGTGAGGCGAGGGATTATTGCCAGCAAGACCGGGCTCAGCACAGCGCAGCCTGGTGTACAGTGAAGACGACGACACGGGTTGGATCCAGTCCGGAGGTGGTGCAGCTCGACGGCGAGGGAGGCCGCGAAGGAGTGACGGAGACTGGGCGGGTGTCGATTATGGTACGGGTGCTGTACAGCAGCAGGCGGGCGGAATAGACAGATCACCGGAGTGCCTGGAGAACAGAAGTAATAGGATTAAGCGGACGAGGGCCGATTACGCATGCGAGCTCGTGCGGAGGCGGATACAGCTAGTTGTCGCGGCGGGAGCAAGAGAGCGATGAGCGATGGAGCGATGCTTGCGAGGGAATGAATGGTGAGGTTCGCTTGATAGAAATGGGGAGCCACCAGGAACACGAGGGAACTAGCTCAATTGGGCGGGCTGCCAGAACAAGCACGTTACAGGTTACGGCACGATCTGCGCGGTCGGCTACGGTTGTAGGTGGGCTGTTAAGTGCAACGGCGAGTGAGGTTGCGATGGCACGGCTGCGGTGCTTTGCTTTTGTACAATTCAGGGGCACACAAAGGGCGCCCGGGTGGCTCCAGGGCTGCGTCCTGCAATTGTGTCCTTAGTGGGTGGCCGCGGGACAGAGCAGCGCATGCCCGCCAGCGTCTGAAACACAGAGGCGCGTCGAGAAAGTCCGTTACTCCAGAATCTGACGTGGACACTGTGTGCCTCTGCCCGGCCATGAGATGTGATTGGCCTGCTGCTGCTAAACATGGATGGAGGTGCGTTGGGGTCCTGCATGCATACCAACGGCCTATTAGACTTTCTGAGCCCGAAGCGTACGCCATTACTGAGTCTCTGCTATCATCTAGCATACAATGTGGCACGCAATCAAGACAACAGACTACGACCCTGCAATGCATCGACGCAGCATCCACACAGTCGAAACAACCCTTCTGGAAAACATATATGTCAGACCACGGCGGATATGCCTTGTGCTGCACGTCCTGAAGTAGACAGGCTGACAGGCCACGCAGACCCAAAGAGCTTTAGTGAGGCGTTGACAGCCGATGGTGCGGTACCTTGGAACGACGTTTATCTATCTGATTCTATCATAGGCGCACTACGTTTCAGATGCAGACGGGCCGCGCCAAGCCTTTTCTGCTGACTTGGCGACTTTCCATGGCCCGTCGCGTCATGCTGGCGCGTGCTCTCGATTCCACACTCCGCGCAATTCACGACATGCTGCCATCACGCCGCTTGAAACAATCCGCATAATACCGCACTTCAGACGAATCCGCCGCCCTGCAGTCCATGCTGCCAACCGTTCACCCCACACCTGGAGCGCATAATCCGTGTCGCTGTCGCATGGAATCCTTCTGGAAAGCCTCGCCCAAACCTTGATCGCTGCCGTCCGACTCGCTTTGCCTCAGGCTCCAGTCCCCTCGCCTGCACCTTCCCCGCCTACTTCGCGCCTGCCGCCGGACTTCTAATTCACCATGTCCGAAGAGTCACCCCAGGCAGCCATGGAGGATGCCCCGCCGTCACATCGCGATGACGAGTCGGAGGCATCCGAGGATGAGAGCGAGGAGGAAGCGCCTGCGGAGCTCATGGTCACGTCCAGGGCCAAGCGATCCAATGCGGGCAATCGCATGTCCATCCTGCTCGCCAAATCGGCCGAGGAGGAGGAATGGGGCGAGGAGTGGGAGGAAGCGCCAAACGAGGAGGAGTTTCAAGGCGGCGATATCAATGAGCAGGAGGACTACAACATGGATTCATCATCTTCAGAAGAGGGCGATGACGATGCCGACGAGGACGAGGCGGGCGAGAAGGAGCTGCGCAAGGCCGAGCGACAAGAGCGCAATAAGAAGCGCAAAGCCACGACGAATCCCTTCACTGCACGAGTCGCCGCCCAAGCACGCAAGAAGGTCAAGCTTGACGTCCCCCGCACACAGTCGCCCACACTTGCGCCGCCGCGACCCAAGAAGAAGTCCGAGAGGGCATCATGGCTACCCACCGAAGAGGATGGCCCGGTTCGAATGTCGATGCGCAAACAGACAGTGGCAAACAAAGATGCCACGCTGGCCAAGCTGAAGGAGAAGGACCGGAGGCGCGACGACACCCTGGCTATGATGAAGGCTGCAGAGGCGCGGAAGATGAAGTCCAAGGAGAAGCCTTTGACCCAGGCTGAGAGGCTTGCTGAGGCTGCTCGGAATGAGCGCATCAACAAGAAAACCCTGCACAGATGGGAAGAGGCAGAGGAAGCCCGGGCAGCAGAAAGGCAGGCCAAGATTGACGCCCTGAAGAATCGACAGATCGATGGGCCCTTTTACCGGTACTACAGCGGGCCGGGCATCTGGGTCGATGATAAGCTCAAGTACACAGGCAAGGACGCACCGAGTCTGGAGCATCTCGAGGAAAAGCTCAACAAGGAGGTCACGGCAGCGGAGACGTCGACGCAGTCAGAGTCTACACAGCTTCCAGTACAAGCTCCAGATAACCACGCAGATAATGCACAGCCTTCTTTTCCGTCTCTGGATCAGTTCAGTAGCCCAACACACATGCCGTCAATACCCGCAACCATGCCCCCACAACAAGATAACTCACAACAACCATGGACAGCAGCAGCTTCACAAGGCGGCGATGTGTTCATGGGCTCGTTCGGCATGCAACACCCAAGCACTGTAATGTTCGCACCACCCAGCCAAGACTCGTTCCTTTATGGCATCGACCAGTACGCCCAAGATCAGCAATCCCAGCCTATGCATGGCAACGAACTTCCTCCCTTCCCTTTTACGGAAGCCTCTACCTTCCAGAATCAACAGCATCAACCTTCAGACGCACAAACAGCCCTCTTCAACCAACTCCATCCCTCTCTACCCCAGCAAAACGGCGACTCAGCAATCGGCCCCCAAGCCCTCCTTGCACAATTTCAAAAACCCGCCTTACCCCCTCAGCCACCACGACGCAAAGTCATACGTCGAGCCCTGCGCAACCTCCTCATTCTCTCTAACTTCCCCAACCTCGAAGCTCCACCAACATCCTCCTCACGAGCCAGAACAGCAGCCTCGCTCCTCAAAGAAAAGGACAAGTCAGCTCTGGTACAGCTGTACACAGCACTCTTCAACTGGACCCCAGCCGAAGCCGCAAACTACATCCAACAAACCCTCATCGCGCCCCCAAAACCACCCCGGAAGAACGCCGCGCCCAAAGCCGAGCCGGAGATTGTCCTCAAACCAGGCCAAAAGCTCTGTCCTATCACCAACACCATAGCCCGGTACCGTGATCCGGAAACGGGTATCGCATACCGCGACGCCCGCGCTTTCGGCGTATTGAGAGGTGTAGTAGGAGGCGGTTTCGTCTGGAGCGGCGATTTGGGATGTTATGTGGGAGGCAGAGCTAAACCACTGGAGAGTATGGGCGGCAAAGGCTTTCTGGGTATGCCGCCGGCGAAGAACGTGCCGAGACGGTTTTGGGAGATGAGTAGTCCGAGTAGGAAGGTCGTCGCGCCGCCGCCGCCGCCGCCGCCAACACCTACGCCGGCTGCGAAGGTGCAGACGCCGGTGCAAAACGAGGTGAAGGGTGAGGAAGGTGGGAAGGACGGGGGGAAGGAGGTAGAAGCAAAAGACAGTATTACTCTCACTACACCGAGTGAAGATCGGCAAGGGGGTCCCAAGCCTGTCGAGGCGGGGACTGCTGCTACGGAGTGAATGTCGTGACTGTAAAACATACATCATTATATAATAGCATATATAATGCCTATGAACTATTAATACCATTACCTCGACACTCTCATCGCGCTGAACGCTTGATAAAATATAGTATAGACGCGACCATGTGCTCTTCGATCGCCATCAGCAAAGTGAAGGTGAAGGTGAATTCGACTTGTGCTCTAGCTCGCGATATCGCAATCATACTCTCACCACCATAACTGCGCTTTTCCACGCGACTCTCGTCCTGCTGCTGCCTTGATCTCACCAAACACATTATCCACACCAGAACTACCAGCGATACGCCCAGCGCCTTCGAAAACCCTCTTCAGCTCTCCGATACCAACGCGGTATCTGGGCGCGCTGGTCGCTCGGTCTGATTATCGCGCTCTCATATCTCATCATATCCATACGCTGTCACTACACTCGCAATTACGAACGCACCCACGCACCCACACACCTCTACACGATGTACTACGTCCACGCCATAATCCTCACCCTCGTCCTCATCACATTCTTCTGCTGTTTGTTTGGATACTACCTCATGAAGAGCTGTCGGCGGGCTATCGATCTGGAAGTTCACGAACTAGGGTATCAGAGGGATGTTGAGGCAGGGATAAGAGGAGGAGGGGGAAGTGGTAAGAGTGTGGGTAGAGAGATCAGGGGAGGGGAGAGTGCTGGTGGAGGTGGGGAGAGTAAGGCGAAGAGCAACAAGGTGAAGAGCAAGAGTGGAGGTGGAGGAAGTAAGGGTGGAAACGGGAATGGAAATAGAAATGGTAACGCTGGAGGAAGTAAAGCCAAGAGTGCCAGCGCGAAGAGCGGAGGAGCTGCGAAGAGTAATAGCGGTGGAAATGGAGATGCTCCCGCTTGGGACGACACCGGAGCAGGTGGAGGAGCAGCAGCAGGAGGAGGATGGGACACGAGCGGAGGCGGAGCAGCGTGGGATGCTGGAGGTGGTAACGAAGTCAAGGGGAACTGGTAGGAAAGGTCTGAACGATATCAGGTATGTCAACGATCACGATGTCGATACCGAGAAGTATACTAACCACAAACACAGCCATCATTCCACTCAACAACTTCCAACCCACCATAACACAAACCACGCGCCCAACCCTCTCCCTCGCCTTCTCCGTACAACATACCATGCTCGCACAAGCGCGTACGCCCCGTCACACGAGTTTGTCCCTCTCGCATGTACCACACCCCAACATCCAGCATTCACGGCTCCATCCTTCATTTGCAGCTAGGCGCCTGTATAAGCGTTGCCGGACATGAACCATGGGAAAACACGAGCTTACAGAGCCAAGGGCAATCCTCATCGGTGGCGGCTACTGCGTTGGCATATGTATGTTCAAGAACTGGGGTTGTTGCACGGCATGCTGAATTGTTTGCTTCGTCGTTAGTGGTGTTGGTCTATGACAAACGTACTAGAGCTTAGTTCTGTACGACTGTATTTGGGATGACGGTAAAATGCAAAGTCGTGTCTGAGTTCTTCTTTGCTTTGCTTTACCTGCGCTGTTTCCCTGTTGAGAAGGTGTTGGCTGGCTTTTCGCTTTGCAACTGATAGGTAGCCCCGAACCATGGCAACGACTAACCTCATAATCGCCCTCGTCTTCGCCGGTATCTTCGGCACGGCACTCGTCTATCTCGGGCTCTGGTACGTCCATTGCTACATCCATCAGCGCTGCTACGAACTCGAGCATTGGTTCCATTGTTTCTTTCCGAACAGAACGCGACAGCCCCCAGTCATCTATGTTGAGAAAGTGGAGCAGCGGGAGTCGGAGAGATACCGAGAGCCGTCGAAACACCAGTCAAGGTCTGCGAAGAGGGATAGGGAAAGAGGGAGGAGCGAGAGATCGCAGACGAGGAAGTATTATGAAGGGAGGGATGTGGAGAGCCAGAGAGTGGGGTATGGGAATGGGAATGGTGGAGGAAATTGGGCGGGACAAAGAGATGGAGAGAGAGCTAGGCCAGTGATGCAGATTGGCGGACCACAACAACAGCAACCGTACGGACAGTCATATTATCCTCCGGGTGATTGGCAAGAAGAATGCCCCGGCATTAATTTTGTGTGCCACCATCCGGGTATAACGCAACGGATGCCAGTATCGTGGCAGAACCAAGTGGCGGCTCAGATGCCACCTTTTGCTATGCCGACAAGCGCGCCGCAACAGCCATTTCAGCAAACTGCCGCAACGATGCCTGAGCCCATTCAGTATCCGCCTCAGTACCAGCCTCGAGATCGATATCCACATCGACAGCCCTACGCAGAGACGATGAGTACCGATGTGCCGAAGACCAACTATCACAGAACTCCTCCAGTGAAGCCAAAATCCCCGGCTAAACGCGCACGTCGACACGAGAAAGTCGACTTCATCCACATTTGCGATGAATACCCACCCATCGTGTTGGAAGCGCTCAAGGAAGCAGCACCTAAGAAAGCAGCGCCTCCATCGTCGTCATCGTCGTCGTCATGCTCTAGCGACCCATCTGGCGCCACGCAAGAAGTCCCAAGAGAGTCAATACCGCGAGCAACGCCTGGGTTCGCAGATACGTTACCCTTTGAGTACCCACCGCACCCATATTCGGCGACGAGAGCGTGGAATACGCCTCGATCGTATCCTCGGCAATGGATGCGCGACACAACGGGAGCGGATGGACTAGATAATCAAGCCAGGTACGCCCCTTTCACGCCGATGAGCGGGTATAGAGCGAGGCCATGGGGTTTGCACACGAGCAGAACGCGACCCGCACCGAGTAATGCTACCCTGATCCCGCTGCTCGTTTGTAGATTGAAGTCTCGTTTGTTCCACGGAGTATATGCTGACAATTATTGTAATAGGCTCTAGCGTACCTCGGTCTCGGACGTACGAGCGGTGGAGACAGCGGACGACGAGCCCGAGGAACCAGGGACGAAGGCAGGACGAGCCGCGAGAAGAAGGACATGAAGCGAAAGAGACCAATACGAAGCTAAACGACTGTCCGAGGAAAGAAAGGGAACGGGTCGTTGCTAGTGCCCGAGACGAAGAACCGAAACTCGGCGGATGGAACGATCGACCGTCCGAGCAGAAACCACGGCAAGAACGTTCGCCAACAACACAAGACGTGCCCCGCTACTCCCCCATGCCGGTACCGGTAGTTGAGGAACCATGTACTCCAACATCTGAGGGGCAGCTGAGTGCGCCGAAGATACCGTCGGCTCCCGGCAGTGTTGGTCGTCCGAAGGCTAGTACTGGGTCTGCGCCACTGTCTCCTATTTCGCAATTACGAAGTCCACTCAGCTCGCCTAGGTCAGCTGTGTCGAGTCTGCACAAAGGCGAGTAGTGGTGGGATGGGACTGGGGATAGTGTTGCGAGCGTGGAGGATCAAAGCCAGGGTTGCTGCATCGCTAGCGTGGCAGATGCTCTTCTGCATGAGGGGACGACCAATAGTTGGATCAGATATCATCACGTACGTCGTAAGACACGGGCATCAAGCGATGTGACGAGTATGCTGTGTAAGCTTTAGCAATCACCGTAGTATGGATTGTGAAGCATAATGCGTCTGCGCAACGGCATGCGCCAGTTGTTTGAGGTCTGTGGAGTAGTGTAAGGCAGTGCAAATGTATACACGCGTTCGTATATCGATACGCTGCCAGGTACGCGCCTGCTACAAGCGTCGTACGACGGAAAGCTCCGCGCGATTCCGGGAGATGGATCTTCGCTTGTGGCATCGACGTCCAAATGACCGAAGACCAAGAGGCCGAGCATCTGGCCAAGCCACCCATGTGCAGATTCTGATGACGGTACTAATCACCGAGAGAAGGCCCAGCCGCCAGGACGGGCTAAGGTTTGTTGATGATGTTGATGATGATGCAGCAGTCTCGGTGGCCGAGGAGGGTTGCCAGTGAGAGGGTTCGCGACATGCTCTGCTCTGGGGGCGTGGTGCGACTGTGATGTGGGCAGTTCGCAGCGCGGAGGGTTAGCCTCTGGTCCGATCAGCGAGGGTCGGGCGCTCGAAACGGCTATCCAGGCCTGAGTCGTGATTAGAGTTGGTGCTGGCGGCTGGAAAAGGCAAGCTCCACTCCAGGGCTGTCGTCAGGGAGCTGGACCCTGTGCGATGGGTGACCCCAACCAAACAGTCGCGAGTCCGTGTGAATTGCGCGTCCCCAAGAAGCGGAACCTCGCTGCGTTGTGCCAACTGCTGTCACTCACTACTTCCCGCCGCTTCCTATTCCGATATACAAACACTCACTCACGCTGTGGTTGTAGTCAACGCTATAAAACGCCTCCACTGCAGCCCTGCGCCCGATCATCGCTTGATGGCGCCCGCGGACCTGAGTTAACTAGGCCCCTTTCGACCCCCAAGACTCTCCGATGCTTAAACCCTCCCGCCGGCCCATACACGAGTATGAGCTGGTTCCGCGCGAATCCCTCGATGTTGATGGCGAGGAAGCTGTTGTCGGTCAAGATGTAGAGGCTTCAAATCCACGGCGCTCCTGGCTCAACCGGCTGAGCAGTCGCTTTAATGCAGTCAACAAGCTCTCGGATCGCGCCGTATACGCCCACTACGTCACCCCGCGCCGCCGAAAGCGCTCCATTCTACGCATCCTGTACTGGACGTTATTCTCCGTACCGTACCTCTTGATCGTCCTAGTGCTAGTTGCCGGCATCTTCTTCCCGAGTTACACAGTCAGGCCTCCGCACTACGACGAGCTACGCAAGCGAGCCACCGACACTGGGCGCGCGAACCCCTACAACGAGAAGGTCTTCATCGCCGCCTCGCTCGCCGAAAAGAAGGGCGATTTAACGTCTGGCGCGTGGGGTAGAGAGGTGCTGCAGCTGGTGGAATTACTGGGACCCGAGAATGTCCATCTGAGCATATATGAGGACAATCCAGATTTGGTGACGAAGCAGTCGTTGGATTCGTTCCGCGACCAGGTCAAATGTGAGACGCTTCGCCTCGTGCCGCCGTGCAAAGATCGCTAACAACCCCCAGGCAACTCGACTATTGTATCCGAAGATCTCGACCTCGCTTCCCTCCCCCACATTACGCTACCCAACGGCGAGAAACGCCTCAAGCGTATTGCCTTCCTTGCTGAGGTGCGCAACCGAGCCCTTGCGCCCATCGACCAGCCTGGGGTCAGATTCGACAAGGTCCTGTACCTGAACGATGTCAACTTTGACCCCGTTGAAGCTGCGCAGCTTCTTTTTGCGACCAACATCGACTCGACCGGACGGGCAGACTACGCTGCAGCATGCGCTGTCGACCACATCATGCCCTTCAAGTTCTACGACCGCTTCGCGACGCGCGATTTCGACGGCATGATCACCGGGCTGCCCTTCTTCCCGTGGTTCACCAGCGCAGGAACAGGGACTAGCAGAAGTGATGTGCTCGCAGGGAAAGATGCGGTACGGGTACGGAGTTGCTGGGGTGGCATGGTGGCCTTTGATGCCAAATGGTTCCAGTCAGAGACCGGAGTCCAGCCCGAACCCGCCAACCCGCAGAATGGGACGCCTAACCACAGCATCTTCCCGCTCCGCTTCCGCCACGACAACGAAACTTTCTGGGAGGCTTCCGAGTGCTGTTTGATCCACGCGGATCTGCAGTATCGCATGTCTGGAAGAGGCCGACCTGCGGAATCTAGGATATACATGAACCCATTCGTTCGAGTAGCGTACGACGAGAAGACGCTGAGCTGGCTCTCTTTCATTCGTCGCCCGGAACGCCTCTACGCTCCGATTCACGACATCCTCAACTACTTCGTCGGCTTCCCTGATAAGAAAGCCCGCTTCGCTGAGGAGCCCGGGCAGCTCGTGACGGACAAAGTCTGGATCTACGACCACCCAGCTGCGGCTTTTGCACAAAATGCGACAGAGGCCGATCGTGCAGGCCACTACATTGAGCAGGAGCGGAGAGCAGAGCCTGGTGGTTATTGCTCATCGCCTAATCTCCTTGTTATCAACGAGAAGCCCGAACACGGCCCTGGTTCGTGGAGCAAGATCCAAATTCCGAGGCCTCCCCAGTCTTGATCGCTCGAGACACGACCATCGACGACGACTTCTTTCTCACGGCCTTCATTTAGTACTTCAAAATTTTCCTTTGTTATGCATAGCGGGATGGATGGGAAACACGGCGTTGGCAGCTCACCGAGCTTTCTAGAATTTTACCTTTACGGTCACCAACATGCTTCGGATAGGGAGCAACGTCCTTGACCGCACAGCGCGGGCTGGTCAAGGATGCTTAGGAGTACTTTGGGTCTAACACTTTAATTCGTGTTCATCGACAAGGTGGAGGCTTGTTCTCTTCTCTCATCTAGTCGTAATTTCAAAGTCACAGTCACAGTAGCCTCATGATTGTCAGCCACACAAAGTCAGATGTCATACTTCACGTGTCTGATCTCATACACCGCCTCCTTGTTGGGCACTAGTGTGTCTGCCTCTCATGCACTCTTCCTCCTATATCCAGGGCCCTCTTCTGGTCCTTCGGAAGTCCTTCTGAGACCCTCGAATAGTAACCTCGAGTACTGGCACTCCCTCTGTACGTCCGTTTGTAGCTGTCATCCAACGTGAGGCGAAACGCGACACCCCGGCCTCGTTCGCTCCAGCCAATGACGACGCGCGAGTATCACACGATCGCCAAGCCGCTAAACCCGATTTTTCCTTGACTGTCTTCGACGCGCTAGGAGGCCAACACGGTGCGAAGAAGACGCCTCATCTGACCAGGACCCTCTTGTACATACAAACTTCATCATCTCTTATCCGCCTGCCGCCCGCTCTCTAGAACAATCTGATCGCCTTTGCATTTCCGCGTACTATCCCCTACCCGTGAAAGCGACAAGGAGCTTGGCATAACGACGTCATTTCCCAAAGTGTGTACCTGCAGGCAGGCACCATGGTTCTCGATAACGATACGCGTGGGTGGATCATGACTGCGGTCAGCGGCATAGGTATGTGATTGACGATTGCGCGGGAAGCTGCATGGATTTCACGGGGAGCACATGAGCTAACGCGTAAACAGCATGTACATTTGGAGGTGAGATTTATTCCCGCGGTTGATCCCATCGACCGGGATTCCGCGTACTTCATCCAGGGGAGATGCTAAAGATGGCTAGCTTCGATAATATGCGTCGACCTCATTGTGCGATATTTTCCTGGCAAGAGGAACTTTAAGATTGAAGAGAGTAATGCGTTCTTGTCGACGGGGTTGAGTCTTTCTTTTGGTGTTATGGTGAGTGGAGCTGCTGAGCTTCGTTTGACTCTTGCTGACCTAGATTTAAGATCTTCTCATCACTATACAGCATGCTTCCTTCCGCGAAGAACTATCTGAAAAAGGGAGGCATGTCACCGCGAAATGCGATACTAACTTTGATCGGGTGCTTCCTTGTTGGTGCTCTTGGCATCTCAGTCCTTTCTGGAATACTGCACCAGTACATTCCACACTCAGTTGTCGACTGCGAAAGCAAACACGATGATGAAGAACAGGGGAAGTTTCAAGAAGAGGAATCGCACTCTCACCAACCGATGCAAGAGCAGCCGCTCAGTCTTCCGCACGCCCACGGACATGACGAGCATACTTCGTACGGAACAAGTAGCGTGAACTCGAAAGCCGCCCTACCTCAGAGGCCATCGCTTCACAAGACGCTGTCATCCAAAGTCTCGCAACTAATTGTCGGTGCCGAGAAAGCATGTGACGACACTGACAACGGGCAATGTTATGGTGATCTGTGTGAAGTCCGGCCTTCACGCTTGCAGTCACGGAAGTCTCTAGGCAGTTTGAGTGTTACACGACCATCTGGGATGAGCAGAAGCCAAACTTCGCAGGGACCGCATGATCGGCGAACAGCGTTGGAGGATGTGAACGAAACAACACCTCTAGTACCTACAAAGTCCGGACCAGCCACCATGGAAAGCTCTTTTGCAAGTTTACCGTCTACCAACGGCCACGCAGCACACGAGATCCAACCTCTCCAAAAGCACAGCCGCTCATCCTCGACTACCTCATCGCACACTGACCACCACCACCATCATGGCCACAGCCACGACGAACACGACCAGGAGGCCCAACAACACCACCACCACGTCCCAACAAACGCCTTCCTCTCCCTCGGCCTTCAAACAAGCACAGCAATCGCCCTGCACAAAATCCCCGAAGGCTTCATTACCTACGCCACCAACCACGCCAACCCCACCCTCGGCTTCTCCATCTTCCTCGCCCTCTTCATCCACAACATCACCGAAGGCTTTGCTCTCGCCCTCCCCCTATACCTCGCCATTGGCTCCCGCTGGAAAGCCATGCTCATCTCTGCGGTCCTGGGTGGTGTCAGTCAGCCCCTCGGTGCTGGTGTCGCAGCGCTGTGGTTCAAGATCCAAGGCAGGGGCCGAGAGCACGGCGCTGATGAGGGCATGGACACGATTTACGGTTGCATGTTTGCCGTCACTGCGGGTATTATGGCGATGGTGAGCTTGCAGCTGCTCGGGGAGAGTCTGGATTTGACGAATTCGAGGCGCTTGTGCTTTGTTAGTGCGTTTGCGGGAATGGGAATACTGGGGTTGAGTAGTGCGCTTACGGCGTGAGCATATCTTATCATGTACAGGGGAAATATGGCGGTGGTGATGCTGGATAGATTTAAAGCATATTGCGCATATTGCATTGAGATGGTTTGGAATACATATACACAACTTTCTATACTACATCATCTACTCATACACTCCCCTCTCCATCCCTCGGTTCCTCCATTCCTCCCTCTAGATCTCTAAAACTCCCTCAAAGCATCCAGAACGTCCCTCTGCCTCTGGCTTCCCATCTTCTCAAACCCATCTACACTCATCACAAACGTGCCCCTGCCCCCCGTCAGCGCCCTCAACTGATTCAAATACCCCACCATCTCCTTCAGCGGCACCCTAGCTACAATTTGTCTTTGGCTATCGCTCAAGCCGCTGCCCACATCACCTGTCCCCGACGCAAAGGGGTCAGGGGGCGTGTAGATGAGGTGGGGGTCGATGCGGGGGAGGGCGTCGTCGGAGTCGGAGTCGGAGGAAGTGGAGGAAGACTCCGAGCCGTCGAGTGACAGGATTTGACCGCCTCGCGAGGAGGTAATATCTTGGACTACGGCGCCCATACTCCCCTCATTGACGAAGATTGTTACGTTCATGACTGGTTCCATGAGTGTGGCTGGCGCGGCATCACTTGCCGTACGCAGGCTATGCGATACAGCAGCGCGCGCCGCCATCGATATCGCCGTCGGCGTTGTTTCAGGGAAGAGATGCGCACCCGCATCCAGCGTGAGCGTAACGCGTGTGTTTGCAACGGGAAACCCGTTGAAGGGGCCCCGGGCGAGGGCCGCGGATGTACCGGCTTGAAGGGCGTGCAGGATACCGGGGAGGGAGAGGTGTGGGGGGATGTGCTGTTTATGAGCCGAAGAGTCGAGGGAAGAGAGCGGGGGGTGGTGGATGTGGAGGTGGTTGTTGTCGGGGAGGGGGTATATGGTTTCGAATTGGTTTTCGCGTGCGTGTTGTTCGTTGACTTCGTGCTGGACTGGCGTAAGCGGGATGGAGTTGCTGTCTTCTACGCTTTCCACAGAAGCGGTTATGGCTGCTTTCGTTTGTTTTCCCGCAACGAGTTTATCCAGTGTATATGTGTATGGTTCCGTTGGCGTCATCGTGGTGATAGTCTCCCTGTATCCGATTTCTATCTTTCCGATGCGTGCTTTGGCTTTGAAATCGTTGAGTAACCTGTCTCGCGCGATTTCTAAATGTAAATCGCCCATGCCGGCCAAATGAGTCTGCCCGGATTCTTCGTCGATGGAAAGGTGCAGACTGGGATCTTCGCGGAGGAGAATGGCCAGACTTTCTTGGACGTGTTTCTGTTCGCTGAGACTATTCGGTTCGATGCTGGTGAAGAAGACGGGGGGAGGGACGGCGATGGGGCGCAGTTGGAGGGTGTGAAGACCGCCGGGCGGTGTGCCTTTCATTTGGAGGCCGCGGTAGACGATCAACGTGTCTCCGGTTCTTGCGTGCTTAAGACCGGTTATCACGCCGATTTGGCCGGCGGAGATGCTGTCGACTTCTACGGCGTCGTTGGCGTACATTTTGAGCAGGCGGGGTGCGCGCTCCGCGAGGGAGAGGTTGGTGTTGTAGAGGGTGGCGCCGCGGTCGATGGAGCCGGAGTAGACGCGGACGTAGACGAGGACGCCGCGTTTGGCGTCGTTGACTACTTTGAAGGCGAGGGCGCAGGCGCTGAGATTTTTGACTTCTGCGATGGCTAGTTCGCTGTTGTTTTGCTGCTGTTTCTTGGATGGCTTGGTGGCCTTCGTCGGTGCTGCCGCTGCTGCACTTAGAAGGGTTGATAGTGTGCTGCTCTGGTTGGAGATGCTGATCTCAGGATCTGGTCGTTCGAGTGGTGAGGGGAGGAGATCAACGACCGAGTCAAGGAGGGGCTGAACACCGATGTTGCGGAAAGAGGCGCCGGCGAAGACTGGGATGACTTTCTGCGGTGCCTGCAGTGCTACTCGGCGTAATGATTGCATGATCTGGAGTCCAGAGATAGCAAGGTGGTCTTCGTCGTGTTCCAAGAAGTGCTCAACCATGACGTCGTCATGCTCACTCAAGATCTCAACGAGGGCTATTCTGGCCTTTTTGATCTCTTCTGCAAACTTCTCGTCGGTTTTACCCAGATCTTGCAGCCCAAAAGCTTGAATATCTCTGCCATCGCCACCGGCTTGCCAGAGCATACCGCGTAAGTTGATAGCATCACCAACTCCAACGAAATCGCCGTTGCCATTCTTCCACCACGGAATTTGACAGACGGCTGGCCATCCGTGCAATCTAACGCCTATCTCTTTGACGGTTCGTGAGAACGCAGCGCCCACACGGTCCAGCTTGTTGACAAAAATGATCCTAGGGATATGGTAATGTCCAGCTTGCGTCCATACTTTCTCCGTCTGGGCTTCAACACCGGCAACTCCATCGAGAATACATACTGCCCCATCTAGTACACGAAGCGAGCGCAGCACTTCGAAAGTAAAGTCTGCGTGACCGGGCGTGTCGATGAGATTGATGTTGTGGGATGTTGAAGATCTTAGAACATTGTCGAATGAGGCTGGTAGCTGTGGTGGTGGGGGCGGAGTCTGGGTAGTTGGTGGTAGGGGAGGCCAGTGGAATGTGATGGCTGCAGACTGGATGGTGATGCCGCGTGCCCGTTCAGCAGGGAGAAAGTCGGTTACTGTCGATCCTTCGTCGACATCTGTGGGATGTTAGCAACACTTCATACGCCATGCCTCTTCTTGTGTATGATCAAATTGAAATGATAAAGGCAAGGCTTGAACAAGTGAGTGGTCGACGCAGGTGAAGCACTTGGTCAGCATTCCAAAACCTTTAGAAAGGGAATCGAAATAGAGACAGATAAGGGATAGTGCATGTCTCTCAACTAAAAGCAATTGAAGATGAAAACAAAGCATGACATTTAAAGTGTCGTAACGGGTACGTACTTCCTATTCGCCTTGTCACCCCGCTGTAGTAGAGCATGCGCTCAGTCGTCGTTGTCTTCCCCTACTTAACTATTAGATCGAGTTCGACTAACAACAAAAGACACGTACCGCATCGATATGAGCGATGATGCCAATGTTGCGGGTGGCCTTGGAAAGCAGATCATGGTGTGGTTGCGTCGACAGCAAGCGGCGTGGAGTCTTCACATGGTGCCGCAAGACTCGACGGGTAGACGTAACCCATCCGACCCTCATGCCCAGTACTGCTCAGTGCGATAGATGGGCGAACTGACAGCGTCTGGCTGTTTGGCAGTCGCACGTGATGTGAAGGATGTCGACGTTCGCGCCTTGCCTAGCTCGGCTAATTCCAGGGCAGGTCAGGGCATTCGAGCGACATGATCGCATCACTCGACAGCTCGGTGCAGCTGTCCAGAGCTCCAATTCCCCACCACACACCATGGACTACAGCGCCCACGACCCGGACCATCCCGGCGGCCGCGACCCATGGGCATCGTCGCCCCAGGCCAACCGAACGTCGTTTGGGCAGCCGCCGACCAACGACATCCCCTCATCCCCGCTGCCTCCGCAGGCTTCCCCGTACCACGAAGGTGGTGAGCAGTACGGCTACATGGGCGACCAAGATGCGCAAAGCCGGCCCGGCACGGCGCCAGAGAACGGCGACCATCTGCAGCAACCACAGATGCCGGGCCAAGATGCGCCGCGGTCACCCAATGCGCAGCAGGGCCAGCAGCAGCCGCAGCGATATCACGGGAACAGGCCGCAGCGACAACAGCAACACTACAAGCTCCAGGCCAAGGTCACGGGACTCGAGCGGAATAGCAAGAAGGACCCGATACTGCGATTCGATGTCTACGTACGTCTCCACAACATCGACACGACCGGGCTAGAGGCGCGCGACATAGCGGACATTGAGGCGTGGTGCAAGGTAGACATGTGCTTCTCCGGCATCTCAGTCGGACTGCATAGCTGCACTACTCCTGCTCATACCGCGCACGCTTGGCCCCCATTTCCAGCCCCTACTGACGTGTCTCCAGACGAACCTTCCCAAGTTCCGAACCACCCAATTCCGCGATGTCCGACGCCTGCACTCCGAGTTTGTCAAGCTCGGCGAGCATCTCATCTCAGCATGCCCCGAGGCTATTGTGCCTGCAGTACCGCCAGCGACTACTTCGGCAGGCGCAGGCACCGACGAAGACGAGGCACGCCTGAAGACTTCGCTGCAACGGTGGCTGAACATTGTATGCAGCAATGACATTCTGATACGCGACGAAGAGATGGTCTTCTTCGTGGAGAGCGACTTTGGATACAGCCCTGTGGTGCGGAGGAAGCAACCTGCGACTGGTGTGCGCCGCAAGATGATCAAGCAGTTTGCGCCGCCGCCAGACGACACACCGGAACTTGCTGCGGCACGGCCAGTCGTCAAGGCCTTCTACCTGGGCACAATGGAGGCGGAGCAGAAGCTAGAGAAGGTCGTGAAGCACAGGAGAAGTAGGCGCTTCCTAGGCACACCTTTCAGTCCATGGCTAACATAATCTAGATCTGGGTGTCGCAGAATCTGACCTCGGTGCCAAGTTCGCAGCGCTGCATGTCCAAGAAACACACGTCGGTCTTTCACACGCATACAAGAAGCTCGGGAAGGTCATCCAGGCCACGGGCGACTTCCACGCAGCACAGGGAACCGCCGAAGCTACGACTCTCGGCGACCCTCTCCAATACCACAGCAGCGACGCTTTTATTGCGAAAGAAACCCTCACAAACCGACACATCCTCCTTCGCGAGCTCCTGCAAGCACAATCCGCGACAAAGTCCAAGCTGTCCGCGGCCGATAGGCTCAAGGCCAGCTCGAGCGTCAAGCGGGACAAGGTCGACGAAGCTATCGCAGCCCTAGACGAAGCGAGAAGCCACGAACAATACCTCACGACCAAAGCCCAGCGCGTCACAGCCAACCTCCTACAGGAGCAACGCAAATGGTTCAACAGGACCACACAAGATATGAGGCAAGCGATCCGCGAATACGTCGTGCGAGAAATCGAAGCAGAGCGCCGTACACTTGCGACACTAGAATCGGTACGACCAGACATCCGCGCTATCGACGGTAGTGGTGGCCTTTCCCGGCTGGGTCGTGAAGCACATCCCACTCAGCGCCGTACTCCCATGGCCAGTTCACAAGGTCCCAAGGGTGATGCATGGTCCGGTGTACCCCGGCGCCCAGGGGACGGCCTCAATCGTAGCATGAGCGGCAGTATCGTGGCGCCTTTACCCGAGGCCGATGAGAATGAGGAAGAGTCTGTGAATGGGAGGAAACGTGCGACTAGCAAGGCAGGTAGCCAGAAGGGGATTGAAGAGGATGATGATCGCATTGATGCGAAGAATGCGGCAAGCAGACTGGCTACGACGACGTTCTAGGGACATGCTCGTTTGTGGTAGTCGAAGGGTACTGTGCAAGCATCACTCGACCCTTGTATGGCAGTCTACACGTGCCTACCTCTAATCACTTGTCAGTTTCGCATGGTATCCACTATCGCGTCTGCGACTCGACAGCAGAGGTCGCATTCTCCGCAGAAGATGCTTTAAGCTGGCGTCGAATTAGCGGTAGTAAACGATCATTCTTTCATCTCCATGAACGCGATCAACTTTTCTACGTGTCAGGCTCTCGCATGCCCAACCTGTCCAGTGACTAGACATCTTCCTCCGCATCCGCTAGATACGCATCAGGTTGGCACTACATTCACTCTTGATTAATTCCCAGCAAGCAGTACCGGGACCTGCCTCGGCTTCTGACATCCACCTACGGCAGTGAGGGATCCCCAGTCCAGATTGGCGGAAGTGGCAACTACGCACACACTACCCAGTGGCATCAGTTGACCTGGAGGTAATTTATACAGCGTGGCGTCGTATATTGCAAAGTATGGGGCTGCATATTGCGTCTTCAGCATCTGGACGCACGGCGGCAGGTTGAAGCGCTGACGCTATTCTAGGCTTGACTAGCCGCGCCGCCTGAACACTCTTCGAGAACTGTGCCACGGCGCCAGCCGTTGTGATCGGTCCTTCGTCGTGACAGTGACAGCTGCTCCTGCGTTGCGTGCTGCGGGCCTGGCCGAGCAGTCAGCCTCGATCGAAGAGCGATTCGTCGTAGCGCTTTGATATTCCACGTGTTGTGACTGCAGCAACCATGTTTAACTCGTATCAGACCACCAAAGCTGTAGGAGTCGGTACCCCGCATAACACGGCAAACTTATGTCTGGAAGCGAGACAAGGGTTCGGGTTCCCCAAACATTACCCAGTCCGGTATACACGAAGGACGCCATGGTTGCTTAAGTTTAGGAGGGCAAGTCTTCTTATCGTTTCATGACGATGTATATTCGCTGTGCCACCAGGGCGCAGAGATCTCGAGCAACGGCTAAGTTTCACTGGGACAGACCTTGGTGAAGATCACGAAGGGAAATCCTTCATGATGAACAATGAACCTCGGTGGTATTGATGAAGCGACTGGAATTAATCCGCAGGGTCATGTGAAGTAGTTGTAGTAAAGATCAGCCAGCTCATCCGACACCAGGCAGCAGGTACACTCTTGAGGTAAAAACACCGAATAGACCACGACTCCGCAGAACCCAAGAGTGCCAATATCCAGCCGGCGGGATGGGAGCAGGGTGAGCAGCCACCATCTGACCGTAAGCGAGACGTCAACCGCTAACAGGTCCGTGCGGCCCTGCGTTCCGGGTAAAGTGTTGTGCAACTTCAACCTGATCACGCATCATGTGGTTCTTACGGGGCTTTTGCATCTGCGAATAGGAAGAACATAAAGTACGAATTACCGGAAATACTTGTCCTCGATTGGCTTCCCTGGAACCACCAACCCTATTACTCCACACAGTCTATGGACGCCATGAACCGGGATGTCAGAAGGCGAACGTCCAGTTCGGTCAGGCCTCGAAGGAGTGATCATACCCGCAGCCACTGGCGATGTCTAGAGCCTCGGACGCAGCCATGGCAAGCACTCATAATCTAGCGGAGCCCACGTCCCCTGCAGACGCTTTTGGCTGTCCCATCTCCCTACATTGACGATCTGCTTGTTCAGTCTTGCGATCGCACGTATTCTCACTCCAAACAACGTTCACGCTCCGCTTTCATCACCCCGGATCGACACACATCCCGGCATCTCCGTCCCCACGCGCCCGCACCCCACATTGGACACAGCCGACGGTCGCAAACCCAACACAGCCATGCCGAAGGTATTCAGATATCTGAAAACGGCGCTTGCGCCAAACATCGGAAACGCACAACCACGGGAGTCTGTCGACAACAGTAATGCGTCGCGCAAAGCATCCTTCACATCTTCGGCCGACGATGCATGGCTGCCAGACTTTGATCCGCTTACGATTTCGGCCTTTGAGCTTTCCGAACTCATGAATGCACAAGCCCTCACGAGTGTGCAGATTGTGCGGTTGTATTTGAAGGAAATTGAACAGCACAACAGAAGAGGAAGACAATTACGTGCATTGATCTCGGTTGCGCCAAAGCATGAAGTGATCAAGATGGCTAGGAAGCTGGACGATGAGCGGGCAAGAGGCAAGATAAGAGGCCCACTACATGGTATCCCGATAGTGTTGAAAGATAACATCATGACCGATGAGAAGCTAGGCATGGATACCACAGTTGGTATGTGGATAGATAACTTGGATCCAGGCCAGTGACTTACTGCTGTGCAGGATCGTACGCTTTCGTAGGATGCATACCCAAGAAAAGCGCAACGATTGTCGAACGATTGGTCAAACGCGGCATGATCATCATCGGAAAATCGAACCTGACTGAATTCTGCGGTCTCAAGAACCCTTCTATGCCTCCTGGGTGGTCAGCAGTCGGCGGACAGTGTCAGTCACCGTATGTCTCAAGACACATCGCGAAAAGGAAGCTACACTGGGAGCTTTCCGCACCGGGAGGATCATCAACTGGATCCGCAGTCGCAGTAGCCTCAGGTTTCAGCACCCTTGCGATCGGAACAGACACCATCGGATCGTTAATCACACCCGCAAACCGAGCCGCGCTCTACGCTCTGAAACCCACAGCTGGACAAATACCAATGGACGGCATCTTCAACCTAAGCAAGACATTCGACGCCGTCGGAGGCATGGTAAGCATACACGCATGTGTCAGCTCGTACTCCACGCACTGACGGTACCATAGGCCAAATCAGCAAAAGACCTCGTAGCGCTAATGGACGCCATGATGGTTCCCACCAACCGCGAAGAACACGCAAGTAGTCCACACAGATCATTCAAGATCAAGCCGGATTTCGGGACGCTCCGCATCGGTATCTGCGAGCCGAGTATTTGGAAGGCGTGGCGTAAAAGCGGGCGGATCAATGCTGACGCCGAGCGATTCATGGTGAGTTAGTGCTTACCTCTGCGTACATATGGAAGTATAGAACGCACGTTTTGGTGCAGGGGTTGGTGTTGTGTTGGGGTTATGCAGTGCTGACATGTTGCAGACGCAGAAATACGATATGATTGTTCAGAGCATGATCGAGATGGGCGTTGATGTCGTGTATCCGGTGGAGTTGCCGAACCAATCCAGTTTGACCATCGATGGCAAGAATTGCTTTGAGCCTGTTGTTTGTTAGTATCTTCCTCTATTGCGCCAGGTGTATCCTGATACTGATACGACGCAGACTCCGAGTTCAAAGATTGTCTAGCAGAGTTCATCCGCGACTTCAAAGTCACAAAGATGCACTCGTTGGCTGAAATCATCAACTTCAACCTCGACCACCCCGAACTCTGCCTCCCACCAAGTACGTGCCCTCCAACCCACCAAACTCCCTCCTCTTACTAACACCCTCCAGCCTGCCCCGACCAAAACGACCTAATGGCAGCCCTCCAATCCACAACCAAACGCGAAGAAGTAAACGCGGCACGCCAACACCTCCAAACCGCCGGCGGACCCGAAGGCCTCGACTACCTCTTCACAACCCTATCCCTCGACCTCATCGTCGCCCCCGGCGACGCCCCCCTCTCCGCCCTCGCAGCCGCAGCCGGCTACCCCACCGCCGCCTGCCCTCTCTCCGCCCTAAAACTAAACGGCCAACCCTTCGGCATAACCCTCGCCTCGCGCCCCCACACCGAACACACGCTCCTCCACTTCCTGACCGCCTACGAAAACATCTTTCCGCCCCGCGCACTACCCATGCCGTTGAGTTCGGTGCCGCTGCAGGATCCGCATCCGGAACCGTTGCCTGATCAGCCTATTGTTGATTTGATCCTGCATGAGTGGGATACGAGGCGCTTTAGCTGTAGTGCGGATGCGTTGGCGGATTGGCTTAATGCGCGCTGGCGGAAGAGTGGGTATGAGTTGAGTGCTGAGACGGTTTGTGAGGTGTTGAGGAGTAATGGAAGGATTGCGTTTAGGGGGCTGGGGGATGATGCTGAGGGGGCGTTCTCGAGGTGAGAAGGTTGTGTGATTATGGTCACGATCGCGATTATGAGTGTATTTTTGTGTCAGGCTTTTGGTGTAAGGCTCGGTTATGTAGATTAGCGCGGCGTCCGGTGGGTTGGGCTTTGTGATTTTGTTGGTACCTAGGTAGGGTTTAGTTGGGGTGTTGGGGTGTTGCGAAGTTTAGCAAGGGATCTCCACAACCAGTCGCTTCTTTGTGAGTCAGAGCAGAATCTTCACGCTACGTCCCACAGTTCGCTTGAATTCCCACACGAAAGTTTTGTGACTTGCTCTTATAATGCTCTGTACCTCAGACTCATCTGCTGTTGGACTGTAAACATATTGCATTGGGTTTGCAAATCTTCCATCAACCAATCAACCACAAAAGCTGCTTGGCGCAGCGGAAGCGCGCCGGGCTCATAACCCGGAGGACCTCGGATCGAAACCGAGAGCAGCTAGCTTGATTTCTTCTTTTTTGCCAATTTCTTACACATGCCCCGTTTTCCCCTGCGCACCATGCATACATGCCCAGGTGCTATCTTCCTTTTATCGACATTCTTTTTGCATCAATTCCACGCGCAGGAATTAAGATGCTGCCTAGATGTTATGCACTCCGTGACAAGATTTATCCAGGCACAGAAGGCTCCAGGTCATTTATTGCTGGCTCTAATCCGACGTAAACCGCGATTCTAACGCATCCATGGATTTTACAAGCTATGGGAATACAACTCGATTGTTCGAAATCTCCACAGCAGGCACAGCAGGTGTCAGTCCTGACATCTGTGTACATCTTTGCTTGTTCATTGGATACGTATTCACAACATAGGTTCTTGCGACTAATGATCTTGCAGTGTTCCAAGCGTCATAAGCATCAACGATAATCACTACAATGAACCGTCTACTTGAGCCAGCGCCAGCGCACGACAGTGCCTGTTCCACTTCTTTTGTCACATGATAATCGCATTACACTTGCGCTAGTTTTGGTCAAAGGTCCGCTCAGTATTCTACATTTGTTGTTCTTAACACCCGGACGCCTACACCTCACCACAACCATCATTTCCAGCCAAGTAAACTGTCATGTCGGCGGCCAACAACATACGTGTTCATGTACGTAATGCCAACACTATTCACGGCGTGATCCATCACGATCTCCTTGCTCGTCATTGTCTCCTCGACGATGCCCGTCACGCTATTGGACCAGACTACACCACCGCACCTAATCTAGGTTTACTTTCTCGGCTTCCGGTAGAGTTGCAACAGCAAGTTGTCTTGCACATGGATGTTGCTACTGTATTGACGTGGAGAGGAGTCAACAGAATGGCAATGGACTTGGTATCTCAAATGTTTGAGTGGAAAGAGGTAAGTGAGAGATGCTCAGAGTAACAGCTTTCGGACTAACGCTGTAATCGTAGATCATCGCACTCGCTCCAAGCACCCTAAGAATGGCCATTGGAATTCACTCACAGGCCACGTTCAGTCTCGCTGACCTTCATACCGCCCTCCACCGCCGGATCTGTGATACTCAGGGCTGTGACACCAATATCACACAGTATATAAATATGAAGACTCTCGCACGTCTCTGCCAGAACTGCTTCGCGCCTCACGCATGGCGTATAAAACACAATGTTTCACTCGCATTGGTCCATGGAGAGGAGCTCAGGCTGATTGAGTTGTTCCATAGTCTCTACGCGAACGAAAGGAGTGAGTCTAGCAAGGAAATTGCTGGGTCACGTAAGGTACCTGTTACTGAGAAAATGGCCTTCGTTTATATGGGCGCGCTGGAGAAGTGAGATAAGGTGTTGCAGTAACAAAGGGTCAAGGTATCGATGGCGGAGATGCGGACAAAAGCTGGGCTGGTGGGTTGGCTTGGAACGAAGACAGTGAACGTTACTAGGGGATGACCGAAGCTAGGCCGCCCTTTTCTAAATACACACTATCAGATGCTATCGAACAAGTGTTGACGAAGGTAACGTATACTTCAACCTACGCTATAATCATGAAACATCTAACGCGAAAAGATCTTGTCGTCTCCTAGTCCCAAGATAGCGACTCCACCATTGCACGCTGAGGTGAAGTAGACTTCTGCGTCACCACTACTTTGGCAGAAACATATCTTCTTAAGCAAGTATACAAACAGCACTGTTGCCAGAGCAGAAAGAGCGGCAAAAAGAAAGATAATGAGTTGGACATGGCGAAACTCGAATCCGCGTCTCCCTGCAAGCTCGCTCGCATTTAAGCCAGTACAACCGCGTACGGGCGCCTTGCCATACTCGCTTTTTGAGTCTAGACCACATGCCCCTGGAATGTTTTCGATGACTAATCTTAGGATTGAATGAGATATAATGATAGTGAAAGAGAAGGAGACTGAGTGGAGTGGAGTGGTGGCGGGTCGGCTTCACCTGTGCAATATGTAGCGCTTGTCAGTACTGATGGTCTCTCTGCTTGCTTCTACTGCTTTCTCTACGCGAGTATCTAGGTATGCGTTTAGATCAAACGACGTGTCGGACAATTTATGGGTTAAAAAGGTGGTTTGTAAGAATGGTATTGCTCGTGATACGGGACCGATTTAGTGAACATGAGAGTCCTGGTTTTCTTCGTCACACCGGGTCTCTTCGCTTTGCTCTTTGCCATTTTGATGGGCTTGTGGAAGCCTCTCCGACTGGAATCGTCGCACGTTTGCTAAGCTATGCGGAAGGCTCCTACATCGCGAAGTCTCATGCGTGGGATTTGTTTTCGTCTTGTTGTATAAGCCGAAACGGCTGCCGCTTCTACCCGCGTATTGAAACTCGGATAGCGGAGTCGTGGTTGGTCTGGGTGTGGAACGGGGGTGTTGAAGATACTGTATGCCGGACCTGTTGACTCTGTAAGTTTTGTGTGTTGACAGCAGGTAAGAACAAACTCACCGATCAAGCATCGAGCAGAGATGCTATCTCCCACAGCGGTTTCCTGACTGACGATTTCAACGCCCTCATCTGCTTCTTTAAGCTCTCATTCTCCTTTCTTTGATCCTCAGCCTTCAACCATAGTCCAGCCTTGTCCCCCTCCAAATCATCAATTTTTGTCGCTTGCGTCTTATTCCACGCTTGTTCCTCGCGAAGATACTCTCTCCAGCTATCGTTCATCCCCTGCAAGTATTTTTTCTCACTTTTCCAGTCTTCTTTCTCACTCTTCAAGTCTTCATTCTCACTCCTCAATTCCTTAATTATTCCCTCCGAGATACCAAACTTCGTCTCTAACTCTCCATACTTCGCCAGCCAACTGTTGTGCGCAATCTTCGTCCTCTTGTTCGCCTCTGCCAACATGTCTGCGCTGACGAACTCCACGATCGTGTCCGACTTGCGCTTCTTTTGTAGATTCGGGCATTTATTCTGCGTATGCCCACACTTCTGACAATTGAAGCAGAGAATAGTTTCCGCCCGGGGGCAATCGTCGATGACATGTCCTGGTAGTTCGCAGTGGAGGCATTTGGGTGGGAACTTTTTGCATGTCTCTCGATAATGGCCGTGGTCCCCACAGCTCAAGCAAAGATGAGCTGGTTTCGTGCAAGTGGTGTCGAAACAAGGAGCAGGCATGTCGAATTTTGGCGTGGATCTTTGGCGTTGAGGGAGGAGCCGTGAAGAATTAGGCTGATCAAGAACAGCCGATGAAATTAGGGAGAAAGTATGAGTGAGCTGAGTTATCAGACAAGAACTTTTTGGCGATGTTGGGAACCATTAGCGAAGAACGTACCATGAATCCGCCACCAACAGACCCACCACAGCAACCAATCCAGTGCCGCGCGTATGGAAAGGGTCGCTTCAATTACGTCTGTATTTAGGAAATCTGTAGAGGCTTTCTTCCACCGTGTCCTAAGTCATTCTCATCGCTGTGATAATGCGCGATGATGAGACGACTCAGCCTTGACGGAGACCAGGCCTGGATAGCTCTAGAACCAAGACATCGGTGTAAAGTCATCCCATTCGAGAGAAAGAATGAACATCCTAAAGCCTGCATTGACTTTAGGTTATCTGCTTTGCATGTCTTCATCTTATTGTAGGCTGCAGTCCTGTTCATTTTCTTCCCTGTGTGAGGTACAGTCAAGCGCACTGTGGCTGAGAATTACTGGTATTTAAGATGCTAGGGAAGCTTACATGAACAGTTTCTCCAAGACTAGTAATACAAAGGAAATGTACCTAATGCGTTGCGATATTACCGTCGCGCATTTTCTCGACGAAAGCTTTGGCCCACTCATTAAAAGACATGTCCGAAGAACCCAATAAACCTTTCCAATGAGCTTCTACTCTTCGGGTAGTATTCATCGAAGCCGTGAACAGCTGCAAGTTCACAATCGCCGTCTACGAGTTGGATCTGAGCTGATTTTAAATTGAACTCGTTCCCAAAAATGTCATGTATGTTGATGATGATGCGACTCAACTGTACATCTGCGGCATTGAGTGCCCCGAGAATGTTCCGATCCCATGCTTCTCTATACCCGTACTTTTCTAGGGCTCCTTCAAGCAGCGCCGCAAGAGTGAGGGCTGCGTCATATCGCCATATGAGGCCACCATCGCTTTCCTTGACCTTGAAATAGTCGATTTCGTATACGAGCATGTTGATAGTGAGGTACAGGTGGTATGAATCTTGATCGAAGAGTTTATCTACGTATTGCGCATAGTTTTGCAGTTGTGCTTTCGCAGCACTCGGGTCAACCCTACGTAGTTGGGTGTATCGTAGATCTAATCATTCTCGTCAGTACCGTAGGGCAACACTCAGGATCTCGATGAGTAAGCTACCTTTGTGCAGACACTGCATTTTCGGTGCTGCACAGATATTCCCGGTAGTGCTCTGTGTGAAGGCGCGCCAACGTTCATGTTTGTCGTTCGCTTCCTTCAAGTCTTCGTGTAGCAGACCAATCTCCTGCTGCGCGCGCCGCAGCTGTTCCTGCGTGTCTTGTAGTGTTTGACGCGTCTTACGCAATTCTTCTTGCGCTGCGATGCCACTGGCGTCATCTTCGTTTTTCAGGCAGTCTTTGCGAAGATGTCCAAACTTGCTGCAGCCGTAGCACTGTATATTGACCTTGTCAGGGCAGTCATCCATGATGTGACCTTTCTTTCGACAATGGAAGCAAGTTGCCAACGGACAATCCTTGACCCAATGTCCCTGGGCGTTACATTTGAGGCATCGGCCGCTTCCAAGAATAACATCGCCGGCGTAGTCGTTCAAGCCTGGGCTTGAAGAAGGTGAGCGTGGAGGCGAGCTCATGATGTTGTCGTGTGCCGCGTGAGAGTGTTCGCGGGCTCTGATAACCTCTGAATCAAGAGTGCTCGCGAAATAAGAACTGGGTACCATATGTGCCATGCTTGCGCATGGACGAATATCTTTGCAGAGGACGCGTTGTGTTCGAAGGGTAAGCACGAGGGAAGACATACCAACCACATCACAGGCGCGTCGCGTCGCGTTTCAGAAGATGATCTGTCGACTAGGCTTGAGATAGTTTAGCTGACATGGAATGAACGCGCATGGAAGTATAAATGCATCCGGCTTACACCGAGACCGATGATCGAACGAACTCTTCGAAGCTTCAGCTGGTGCAGACACTGCCCAGGTGGTATACAGTCGTTATGACCGCATCTGGCATGCTCCAAGACGTGCACCGAACGCGAAAATTAACAGTGTCATGCGGTGCGCGTCGTTACCCAGAAGTATACATGGGTGTTGAAGCTCGCGAAATATGAAGTGTGGGGCCGATGTGGACGTCGCGCTGGTGGATAGTTCGCGCTAAATTCTGGGTACTGACAGGAAACCTACGAACACCTCCAGGATACCGTATATTGGCGATGTACGAAGATTTCAGATGGCGAAGAAATGTCATAGTACAGAAGTGCACGAGGGTGTCCAGAGTGTTTGCTGCAGGCGGCCCGTGGGTGGTTTCCACAAGTGAACTAGCCTATCACATGATCGCGCTAAGGCATCTCGCGCGGACGCTGGAACTCCGCTCCTCCCCGACGCTGAACCTACACTCCTGTTCGCAATATGCTATCGTGCGAACATATGCCGCTACCGAGCCCAACACACAACCGCCGCAGCGATTATCTCTGGCATCTTCCCGTCGCTGTTAGGTATCATTTACCCCCCGGTCGGACGCGTCGCGAGATGCACGCGCCTGGCACGCGCTTCTAGTTCTCCAGCCGCAGACTCAGTGGACCCTACGTGGTCTTTAGAATGTTCGCATCTACAAATTATGCTCTATTGTACCGCAAAACCTTCCAAGTCCTTACTTTGGGACACAAGGTCTGGATGATCATGAAGAGCAATATGGGCTTGGACATCTGCTATACGCTATCTGTACGCCTTTGCTGGGAATATGTACTTCTGAACCTGACCGCCTGGCCGAGGAGATCAATGGTATATATCTTGATCGCCAGAATCTGTTGCGGTGGACTTTGGACATCCGCATCTGGAATATCGATCTCCCAAACTTACCCTCGTCCAATCTGCAGTCAATTACCTCAATGCACAATACCTGCTTATCCCACCGCTTCCTTTGCCTCCGATAAGGCACAGAATTCCCTGCCCGTCCATCGTCAGACTCTCACCTTGGAGTATAATCAGCAACCGTCCAGACTCACTATCAACGCAATCGGGTTTTTGTCCCCCTCACCTTCGCCGGCCGGCGGTTTAGCGTCACTGCCCTACTATTTAATCTGCTGCTCTGCTGGTAACCGTTACTCCTACACCATCCTTCCTTTTCTTTTCTTCTCCAGTCTTCCATCAATCCACTTGCTTTGCAACAACTTCCCTCTTCTTCTATACCTTGCCCAGAGCAAAAGGTCCAGTATCAGCTACGAAGCATGGCAATGGAGCCGCTCCTCAACTTTGGAGGGTTCCAGGATCATGCCCATCTCTTCAAGACTGTCCTCAAGTACGATGCAAGTGCTGAGTCGAAAACTCCACATGATTGGTGGGATCTGGACCGAAACACGATCCACGCCATACTCAAAGACATCTCAGAGAAAGTCGCTTCATGCACCAAGGGCAAGACGGGACTCGACAGAGAACTTGAGCACGTCGTAAAGACCGCAGTGATGCTAGACCAGGTCGAACGCGCATCCACCATCAAGATCGCCCTCATTGGAGCCCAAGGAGCTGGAAAAAGCCTTCTGATCAACGCTCTGTTTGATTGTACCGGTTTGTCACTGACAGGTGCAAAAGGCTTTGCTTGTACCAGCGCCATCGTCAAATACGCATACGGTCCGGGCGACAAGTTCTCTGCGGAAGTCAAGTTTCTCAATGCAGAGAAGCGTGAAGCCATGGTAGATGAACATATTCGCTCTTACATGGACTATCATAACGATCTGGACGACTCAGAAGACGAAGATGGCCCGCGAACTCGATCCTTCAAGCAGGATGAACTCGACCGAAAACGCAAGAAAACAGCAGAAGACTTCTTCGATACTATCTTTGGATCCAGAGAAGAGTTCCTCGATGCTTGGAGTTCAAGCCCCGTCAATACCCCAGAGTTCAAAAGCTTATGTCAGCTCAAATGCAAAGAAGCAATGCAAGATCAAGACATGAACTCCCAAGGGATTGCAATGTTCAGCAAGAACACCCCCAAGGAACTCTTGGACGTCATCAAACCTTTTCTGTCCAACGTCGAGGGCGAGGTTTGTCTTTGGCCTATTGTCGATTGCGTCACCATTCGATTCAATCATCCTCTTCTTCAACAGAATCTGGAGTTTATCGATCTGCCAGGTTAGTATTGAGACAATGGAAGCGTATCACAGCTAACAAGTTCTAGGGTCTGGTGATACGAATATGTCACGAGCGCGACACGCCGATGAGGTCAAAGACACTGTCGACGTCGAGATCATCCTGGGTGACACGGTACGCATCGGGACCGACGAAATGGTGATAAGCAATGCAAGAGCTGGTGTGCTCAACCATGGTGCATCGAACGTGAAAGTTGTGGCAACCAAAATTGACGTATGTATCTTGAGTTTCACTTGGAACCGTACTAACTTCTTCCAAAGTCACTTTCGGAAGATCAACTCGCACAGTGTTCCGGAGCAGTATATGACGAAATCAACACTCATATGCAACAGGCTGACGAAGACGCTACCACCGCGGAAGAAGAAGATGATGACACCAAGATATTGTTGATTTCACGCTACAAGTCGTATCTTCAGCGCTACAGGAAGGCGTATATGATCAGAGAGCGTGCAGAATCCATCTCCAGGATACTCGGATCGACCCTCCAAGAGCTCTCTCACGACGATACCGTGGAAATCTTCCATACATCCACAGCAAACTACATGAGCTGGATCAAGTCTGGAAAGATTCAGTACGACCAGCAACCTGCACTCTCCGCAGAGCATACTGGAGTACCGGCGATCCGCAGGTTCTTGTACAACCTAGGAGCTCCTCAAAACCTGCGCTCCTATATATTGCACGGAAAAGTAACGGTCCCCGCCTTCGTCGAGAAGTTGAAACGTGTTGTCACGCAGTCAGATCGAGACGCTGGATTCGTGACGATTGCTGACGAATTCGACGACCTCCGCCGCAGGTTTTTGGGTGATCTGGCCAAGATGCTACACTGGCACTGTCTTGGCTATTCAAAGAGTAGCGTTTCGAAGATCGAGAAAGACATCAATGTCTACAAAGGGGCCCTGGACAAACGTATACTGAAGAAGTGGTTGGACCTAAAGAACGCCGCTTGGAACCGCATTCTCAAGAACAGGGGTTACGTTCCGCAAGGGACATCCAAGGCCAAGGGTCTAGAGAACACAGTGAACTGGAATTTGGAGCTCGCTACCTTACTGAGGCCCGGCTTCTACAAGTGGTACGCTGTACATTCGGAGCACTTGAAGAAACTGAGAGCTGCGTTACCGCTTATCATGGACGACTTGTTCAACAAGACAATGGCTTTGATGAAGGATTCCGCGGCAAACCTCATCACTGTCGAGAAAGCCAAGCTCAAATTTCTTCCAATGCAACATCGAATGAAGAGTAAGATTCTGGCTATGATGGATGAGATGATCGCTGAGGAGAAGCGCCTACTGCACCGGGCCACCCTGGAAGATGAACGCGAGAACAACATGATTGCGACTATCACGGATGAAATCTACGACTACGTCTTCGCCGCCACTCCTGAGATCAAATCCATTGTCAAAGGAAAAAAGCGGTACCACATGCCAGTCTTGAAGTTCAAGAAATCTCAGCTGGAAGCGCGCTTCCTCAAAGCCGAGAACCATTTCGTTGACAGAGCCATCACCACGTTCCGGACTCAACTCGATGACAAGATGGGCGCTCTGATCAACAAACACTTCGAGCGCTTGAACGCCATGTTCGATGAGTATAGCACGAACCTCCGCGAGCACGCTCCAGTCGACTATACCATCAATCCTCTGGGCGAGCAAGTCCGAGAGCAGCTTGAGAAGCACCTCCCATATATTGAGAGGCAAGCTGAGGCTTTGCTTGGCCATCTCCCCAAAGGCTCTGAAGATGGCGATGAAGCGGCCGCCAATGCAGAGTTCCTCGATGACGCTGGTGATGGTATTCGCGACCTCGGATACTTCATCGAGCAGGTATCCAAATCCAAGCGCAAGGCTCCTGATAACTCAAAGGCTATGGTGAAGAGGATCAAGACAGAGCCTGCCTGAGGCTATCTCGACAACATAGGATCTGGCGTGTACCTCCAGGACCAACCCTCGATCACCTACTCGTCGACCAAGGTTCTCACGAATTCGGCAATGTGTCTACGCGAAAACGGGATGGTCGTGGCTACATATCATCCTTTCTCTACTTCAGATGTTCTGTTTGACAAAAGTCGGAGCCATGCTGCGCGGTAGCCTTTGACATTGGAATCATGCCGCCATCGCTGTACAGGCGTATGCACAACATTGGTTAGAGCGTGTGCTTCTTGCTTTCCTTCCAGCGTTCACGATTTCTTCTCTCAGCGACAGCAGCAACGAGTTTAGCTACTTCTTTCGTTCTATTCAGCAGGCGACTTTGAACTCACTCTCTGGGTTCGGTCTATCCTGCGCAAAAGTTTCTCATCATCGAGCCATCTTTCTTACATACTCAGTCATAGCAACATGAATCATATTCAAGATACCAGCATACCTTTGCCTCCAGTCTATGGTTTACGTGATCAACCCGGTCTTGCACTCGATAGCTCTAGCTCGATGTTTCTTACACGCTCTAGACATTCACGCTCTTCCAATGTGCACCCAGATCTTTGTCTGTTAAGAGGAATTGAGAGGGATATAATAATAGTCGCTAACAAAAATGTGTATGTATCCAGCACGTGAAAGATGAAAGAAGAGTCAAAACCATACAGTACGCCAACAGCAATCCGCATCTCCTACTCCAAACTCAGAGAACACCAGTATCGTATATCCACCACCCATCTCCTACAGCCAC
Source organism: Alternaria ethzedia (assembly GCF_023757985.1). NCBI lineage: Eukaryota > Fungi > Ascomycota > Dothideomycetes > Pleosporales > Pleosporaceae > Alternaria > Alternaria ethzedia. Next base: position 1,518,922 of record NW_026056198.1, read on the forward strand.
CATGATCCTCCACGCAAACCCCTACGCTCTTCCATTCGCCGTCATGAAGCGAACGCCATCTATGCGCCATCCCCCCAAAGCCCAACAACCTGCATCGCAAACGCGCAACCCGCCAACCCCGTCTTAACCCACTCAACCACCTGCTTCCGCTCCACCGCCAAGCGCACCTGCTCGCCATTCACCTCATCGCCCTGCGCCTCCAACTCCATAACCTGCCTCTTCTCGTTCCCGCCCTCGGTCAGACCAACGGCATAGTCGACACCGGGTCCCGACACAAACGAGAAGATAGATGTGTAAAGTAGGTACGGGTGGCGGAAGCGGGCGGGCGAGAGACAGTATGCGGAGAAGAGGGTGAAGGTTGTTATGTGGCGGAGGTAGGAGGATAGGTTTGTGGATTTGGTGGTGAGGTAGATTAGGGAGGTGCGGGCGTTTATGGCGGTGGGGAGGGCGAGGAGGGAGGGGAGGGCGATGGTCGAGACGGTTGCTGAGACGCCCTATGGGGGTGTTAGTTATCTGGACAGTGTCTTCTGGGGTTTGTGCTGGGGGAGTTTGGTATAGGGAGGCGTGGGTTGGAGCTCTGATAGCTTTCAAGCGGGGAGCTTGGAGAAGGGAAGTGGCGGGTGGTGACTTACAGTTGCGATTCCCAGGGTGATTGTTCCGACGAATTTACATATTGAGACTGTTTGGGCGGCCATTGTGATGGTACCGAGAGGTTGTGCGAGAACGGATTGCTCTATCTATCGCGAGGGTTCTTTGTCGTGGAGTTATCTGTTGGCAATGCAGGTTGACGTGCATGCAGCGCTTGGAAGATTGCGGAGATGCTGCGGGCATCATCCGGAGCAGGCTGTCATCTTTCGGAGAAATCTGAATGGCCCAAGCTTCCCCTTCCCAGAATGCGGAGAAGAGCACATGTCAATCAGTAATCATAGGCCATACGCCCTATAGAAAGAAAGATGTTGATTCACTGTCAGGACGCTCCTTACCGTACATACTCTCCACAGTCTTCCAAACCTATAAAATGCATTCGATGCGCGCAATGTATCGCCCAGGGCGGATCGCAAGCATCAAGAGAGTAATCTTGCCAGTCGTACCTCGGCTTACAACACCAACGCGTATCCTGCACGCATCAGCCGGGGCTTGCGGCCGTAACTTTCACACGACGTGAGCAACCTCAGCTACTTATACTCCACTCCATATTTGTGCATCCACTCGACGGAAACTCCCAACGTCATCACCTGCTCACTCACCACCGCCAGTCCTGCACGCTTCCAGTCCAAAGACCCCGATAGCACAGAACCCGCCTGGAAAACACCGCGCACCATGCCTATGGAGAAGTACCAATTTATGAGCAATGTCTGGAGGGATGGCATCTTTGGTATGTCTTACGTAGGCGTGGATAGGCCGAGTTGGCCTATAACCCCAGCTCAAACAGCCCAACCTCTCCATCAAAGCTAACAACCACCCCAGACAACAAAGTCGTCTTCTGCACCGGCGGCGCCGGTACAATCTGCTCCGCCCAAGTCCGCGCCATGGTCGCCCTGGGCGCCAACGCCTGCATAATCGGGCGCAACGTGGAAAAAACCGAAAACATGGCCAAAGACATCGCAACCGCGCGCCCCGGCGCCCGCGTCCTCGGCATCGGCGCCATCGACGTGCGCAAACCCGAACTTTTGCAAGAAGCCGCCGACCGGTGCGCCCGCGAGCTCGGCAGCCTAGACTTTGTCATCGCAGGCGCAGCCGGCAATTTCCTCGCGACCATCGACCAGATCAGTCCGAATGCGATGAAGAGCGTTATCGATATCGATGTGCTGGGGAGTTATAATACGGTTAAAGCGACGCTGCCGTATCTTAAGGAATCGGCGGGGAGGTATAGGACGGATGGGACGACGCTGCCGGCTAAGGGGACGGGTGGGCGTATCATCTTTGTGAGCGCTACACTGCATTACACAGGCACACCGATGCAATCACACGTCTCGGTCGCGAAAGCAGGTGTAGACGCCATGGCCATGTCTGTTGCTATTGAGCAAGGTCCACGGGGTATCACATCCAATATCATTGCTCCTGGACCTATTGCTGAGACTGAGGGTATGGCGAGGCTGTCCAAGTCGGATGCTAAGAGTAAGGTTGCTAAGGCCGTGCCGTCTGGTCGCTTCGGAGCTGTCAAGGAGATTGCTGATGCGACTATCTATCTGTTCTCGGATGCGGGTAACTTTGTTAATGGCGAGACGCTTGTTGTGGATGGTGGCGCGTGGCATACCGCGGGCTTTGCGGGTGGGTTCGAGTATCCTGATTTCATGCTTAGTGGGGAGAGTGTTACGGGGGTTAAGGGCGGGAAGAAGAGTAAGTTGTAGAGAGGAGTTGTAGAGACTGGTAGACGTGGAAATTGAAGACCAGTTTGCGTGCTACGCGTGACCTTAATCTTACAAGTTGTATTTTCTAACACTACCGGGGCGGTTTTCGATAAATCTTTTGGTCTTATTCGCCTTCATCTGATGGCAATGTATTCGTCAGAGCGTCTTCTGGTAACGCGAACAACCCTTCCCGAACGAGCGTCTTCGTCATAACGGATTAGTGAGATTGGCACATCTCACACTAAGTTGCGGTTCAAGCTTATGTGACCCGGCCATGTATTGCATTACGTCCCCTCAATTCTTTTCGTTCATGTACGACTGTTTACGTCTACAACGACGAGATTCGCACCGTGAGTAACTTGGTAAAGCGACCCTAGATGTATTCGCAGCGCCTGTCATTCCACGAAGCCATCTATACCGATTTCATGTACAATCAAGCTCTCGGACTAGTAACAGAAGCTTGGATGAGAGCCCCGCTCAACAGCAGCGTATCTGATGATGAGGATGTACTTGGTTTCCGCGGGTTCGTAGACTGACGCAATAGAAGGGTATGTATGCGTCTGAGCATAATGTATGATGCAATATATGCATGATAGAAGATGATGTATATTTCTGTTCCGAGGAGTGCTGAGTATGATTCAGAGAGGACGTGGCACAATGTATACATCTATGTTGCATGTAAGATATCACGTACATAGGCAAGCCTCTCTGTCAGCGTCTGATACCAAACAGTTGCATTCCTACCTAGAGCTTCAGCCTTTTCAACATTTTCCTGAAAACAAACATGTATACCACACCTGGTCACAGTCCTTGTGATGCTGGACCACGCTGACACTGAGGTGTGCAGGCACGCTCGGGCAGCACTAGGTATCCCAGCTGTTGTATAGCGCGCGGCCCACTCCATACCTCGGAGGACTATAGCACCGGGAATCGAAATCGAATCTCAACGACTTTTGGACCAGGTTCGATAGCTCAAAACGGAATGAACCTTGTATCAAGGCTGTAGTGGCTGAGCAAAAGCAAAAAGTATCATCGAGAGAGATCATCAAGTATCAGTGCTGCAATCTCACCAAACGTTGAGAGACTTGTCCAAGGACTTACCTCCGCCTCGAGCCTTGGGCGTAAAGGCGGACGGACGAATATAGCAGTCAATCTCTCAGTAAGCATCGCGCCCCAACATCCAAGCATCAGATCGTCGACTAGGTGTATTTTGAGTGTGAGATCATCGACCCTGAGCGGGAACTCATCTCGTCGTCAGCACATCAGAGAAAATCTCACACTTCCCCACGGATCAACATGCCAGCACATCGATCCTACCCAGTGATGCCAGCCGCACATCAAGGCATCCACGAATAAAACCCACTCGTTACCAACTTTGTCCCCGCGGAATGACGAAATGGATTGCAGCACCAGGTTTGGAGCGAGTGAACATCTTCATCTGCGCCCCTTGACGAGCCGCACATGCCAGGCCTGCGCTCCAGTTTTAATACAAAATGCGCAGCAACGGCTTACCCTGCTCCCCTGTCGATCGCACTATCGATACCCAGGGGTGCTCCTTCTGGACTGGGCTGGTGGTGGCTGGCCATGCATGCGTCATAGCCCTTTTTCAGGAGACAGACGCGAGCGCGCGGTGCCCGGTTAGCGAAATTGAGCGTTTAGGTTTGGCGTGTTTTGGGACTGGCGTGGGCTAAGACGCGTGGTCAAGCGGTGGCTTGCGGGTGCTTGGCCGGCATCTTCGCTGCGGTGGGTAGGGCCGTCGTTGTGTTTGGCTAAAGGTCGGCGCGCGTGTTTGTGTGGTTACTGTGGTGTTGGGCAATTCTCGGAGGGTTTAGGCTGAAGTGGAGGGTTCGTAAAAGAGATGAGGAGAGATAGGGTGAGTGAGCTTCCGAGGGGGAAGCGACTTCATGTTGATTGAAGATGCAGGCGTGCAGACTGGTTGTCGGGTCGTAGAGGTGCCGTTGACTGACACGTTTCGATTCGCGGGCGCGTCGCCGTGCTCTTCGCGCGCCGCTTGAGTGGTGAGGGAGCGATGAGGCTTAACGCCGTTGCTAGACGACGGCGTGAGGGCGCCGGCGCTTTTTGTCATGCGCGCCCAAGCGCCTTGCGCATTTCATGGGATGGCAAGCCTCAGCTTGGTTTTGGAAGGTCGCACAGGTAGAGGCATGAATTCTGCAGGTTGTACTCAGGGTGCGGGTGGGAGGTACGCGGAGGGGATGACCTTTCTTGTACCCTGGACTATAGCAGAGCGGCCAGTAAGCAGGGCTGCAGGTACAACAGGTACATAGCGCGGACACCTGCTTATGTTGTTTACTGCAGGCTGCAGGTAGCGATGATGTCGCTGCAGGTTGGGTTGGGTGTAAGCGACAGGGAGGCGTCCGATACGACGCCACCGAGGTGTTTAGTATGCCCCGTGCCAGAGGATCAGCATGCATCAAAAGACAAAACATGCAGCAAGTCCCGCGCTGTGCACCCAACCATTACATTCTCTCCCTTTTCACTTCATACACTCGTTATCGAAAGTGCGCTTATACATTCGTTTGTGTGGTGTTTGGTACCAGATCAGAAGTAGTTGGACTGCCCAGGACGGTCGCTTTATCGATTATCGCGAGACATATCAGTTCCGGGAAAGGGTCCGCGTTAGTAGCACTGGACACGGGAGCACAGCGACAGCACCAAGACGGCTTTGCGAATCACCGACGGCTTGTGTGTCGTGTCCGCTGCGTTATCGCGATCGAAAGAGTCGTGATCTGCGAGGTGTCCGAGGTAGAGCACGTCATGCCCACGAGATAGGCCGAGTGCTTCACGTTTGACCACACGACTCCCTCGTCGAGTTTTAGCACCCACAGCCATCCCACGACGCCGGCGGAGCACCCAGGGCGCCAACCAAAAACCCAGAGTTGGCAGTGCAGGGAGTACCGCGGTTCGAGTCAGACCTAGTGCCAGTGCGGAAGAGGCGGAAGAGGCTACTCTTGAACTAACGGCCAAAGCGGGAGAGATCAGTTAGCCAGAAAGTGCTCCATTCACCAGCACAGACCTCACTTAGCGCTGGTAAGTCCTGCAGCTCCACCAGCTCCCATCCTCAACAGCCGCATCGCCATCAACCTCTTCCCTCTCCACACCCAGCAGTGCTACCGGCGACACCCGTCCGACAATCCATCACGGGCAGCGATGCTGACGATAGTGTGAAGCATACCAGCAACACCTCGCGCCCACCCCCAGTAGCCTATCCCACCGAGCCGGCGCTTTTCTGCCAGCGACTGGCCCGTACCACCTCACACCACTTCCACCCATCGACCCCACTTGGAATCCTCTCGAGGCCCTCCCAACCTCCATCACCAGCTTCATCGCCCGTTCACGACGTCGGAGGCGTTCAATCGCTGTTCCAAGTCCCCATCGCCGCAAGCGCCCATTCACTACCGAGGGACAAACAGCATTGTCAAGACCTTCGCACAAAGACCGCGCCTATACAAGCGACCTCGACCACCCCACCCACAACCTCACACATCCATCACCATGGAGCATAGATTCGCCTCGACGCTGCTGGGCTTCCTCGCCTTTTTTGTTCTGCTATCGTCCATCCAGCGCGCAAGTGCACAGGGCTTCACGCAATCATATTGCTCCAGTCTAAACACGGGTAGCGATGACGACGTCTGTAAGTGACATGTCTTCCCTGTCTTCCACGCTCCACAACTAACATCCTTAGACACATGGCCATATCAATCCAACGGCAACTGCACCAACCACTGCAAGGAGGAAGGTACCTATGCCTTTGCTGTTCTAAAATACACCGACTGCTGGTGTTCAAACTACGCCCCCGGGGAGACGGCCGACATCAGCGACTGCCAGAAGGACTGCCCTGGCTTCCCGGCCGAAAAGTGCGGCGACAAGGACAACAACCTGTTCATGTACATCCAAATGGACGGCAAGGTATCCGGTACCATCGGAGGCTCGGAACCCACGTCCTCCGCTGAGCCTTCGAAGACCAAAGATAAACCTACAGAAGCCCCGACTGTTAGTATTCCCCCTCCTCTCTCGCGCGCGTCTTTCTTGTCTTTCATCTCTTTTGGCTTTCTTGATTTCTATGCGTACTATATTGTGCGACCGGTGTTTGACTTCGTGGTAGTCTGCTCCGGCTCCGCCACCAGTCACTGTGACGCCTGACCCGGAGACTGTCATCTCTCTGGTCACCACGGCGCCGTCTTCTACTTCTTCTTCTACTGTATTTGCTCTCAATCCTGTCTGTAGCACATAGCTAACACATCAAGCAGACCGAAAAGCCATCTGCGACTCAATCCGAAGCCGACGATGAACCGACCTCAGCCATGGCACCTGTCACAACGCCAACCGTCCTAACTGAAAGCGGTCGTGTCGTTACCAGAACAGTCGTCTTCACTCCGACCGCGGCTGCCTCAGAGGAAACTAGTCATGACAGCGGCCCGAACGTGGGCGCCATTGCCGGTGGTGTTGCTGGTGGTGTCATCGCTCTGTTAGCCATCGTAGGTGGTGTACTGTTCGTCCTCTGGCGGAAGAAGAGGCAGCAAGACGAGCAAAACGGCGGACATGACGGTGGTTCCGCTGGGATCTCGCGCAATGTGAGCACCATGAGCAGAGCCGGTCTGCTGGGAGGACGTAGCGAAAAGTCACCAACCCAGCTTGTCACAAACTTCGGTTCGCAACGGAGCCGCCACGACGAGGAATCGATCACGCCCGTTACACCGTCGAGTCGCCGATTAAGTCAACCCATCCTAGTCGACTCGCGACTCAACCCAACCGCTGTTTTGACCTTCCACGGCGCGAACGCCAGCCGGGAAAGTCTTGGAAGCATCGACGACAGCCGAGACTACGGACGACAATTGAACGTGCGAAACCCGGATCCGAACGTCAACTAGGGGAAGAGCTTGAACTACCATCTGCGGACTCGATAACGGGTGCGACTACATCACGACCCGTAGAAACTCCGTACATTCACAGAGCACACCTACCATCAGAAAAGTTGGATGTCACCACCGCGCTACGACTGACGAACCTACAACATCATATCCAAAATAACCAGGCGTAATCCATAGCACCGACGCACGGCCGTCTAGTTTGTTTCATTACTGTCTTTGGGGCCTCCACGCCACACGTCTACTCGAGACACTCCTGTCCGGTTCGATCACATCATTAATGGGCGCCAGCATCTGTGTACACTATTTCTCCTTCTTCGCTGGATCTCTGTTATGCGGCAATGTATATACTTATTTAGGGGGTGTGGGAGAAGAACAACATCAGAAAGGCCTCACGGCACTCGGCAGAAAAGGGACACACCTTGCCACACCTAATGGGTCACACCGTCATGGTGTATGGGGATGGCGGAGTCGCAATAGGGATTTGCTGGTAGATTAGTTTAGTTGGAAGAGATGGGACTGCTACGCGTACGTGAATGCGAGTAGCTGCATCACCACTCGATACTTGAATTTAGAAATTACTTGTCAATTTGTGTTTTGGGACTTTCGTTCCTGCTGTTCATTTGTCAACGGCGATCCGAATCATCAACCCTGGCCATATTGCGTCCCGCCAAGGCGCTAAGAAAGGAGATACTCAGCACGACCTGTCGCATCTTACACGTTCGACTTAAAGTCAATCTCATCAACCCACTACTTCTCACCATTGCCCTCTCAAACCTCGGGATGGATAAACTTCCAACGGAAGTCCTCGCCGAGATCGTCGAGTTGCTCCGCGACCGCAAGGATCTCTGGAGCATCAGTTACACAAACAAAAAGCTGCATGCGATTGCCAACGATATCATATACTCCTGTTACGTACTTGACCGTCAGGACGCGTCGTTGTTCATCCGAGCGCTTGCATCGAATCCCAATCTCCAGCGATGCGTTCAACGCGTCAAGTGGAACAGTCCCATCCATGATGAAGGTGCCTTCAAGTTCCCCCGTCTGATCACAGAAGCCGAGTTCGATCAAATCAAGGAGAAAGTGGGATTTCCCTTCCCCGCAGCCTGGCCACGACATAGTACCTTCCTCACCGGGAAACTGGTGGAGGTGAATAACTGGATGCGTCTTCGTACAGAACGCGATCTGTATCTCAGTACGTTCATGTTGTTTACGCCGAACGTCAAGGAGCTTTGCATCTCCACGAAGCGGTGGGGATCTGAAAGCATGTGGTTCGTGCAATCGCTGGTCGGTAAGATTGGCACAAACCTACAGAAGGTGATACTCGACGGCGGAGCGAACGTTGTAAACCTCCTTCCGCTTTTTCTGCTGCCGAAGATGAAAACGCTGATCATGTCCGATCTACTGGCACCCACTCTACACGAGGACGCCGAATTGGAAGCCATCAACCTCGTTTGGGCACGACTGGAAAAAGAAGGATCGAATCTGGAGCATTTGGAAATCTCTCATACTACCACCGACATATTCGATCTCGCCCGCTTGCTGAAAAGCCTCAAAAACCTCAAATTACTCGACTACGAGTTCAGCGGCGGCGGGGGTTCGATCAAGAAGCACAACAGAGACGTACAAACGCTCTTCGAAGCCATCGGAAACCACTGTGCGTCCCTCAACAACATGGCCATCGACGACGACCGTCTAGTGATGAACCCAGGCGCGCTTGAACAACTGCGCGGCTTGGAGAACGTGGAGACTTTCCAAATGACCACGTCCATCTTCTACGAAAAAGTTCATTGTCGTTCCGTTACCAAGGAATTCCTCGCCGAGTCGCTACAACGAAACCTCGGGAACCTGCCCAAGCATCTCAAAACCTTGCGCATCTCAACCAAGACGGGTTATCACGACGTGACGGAAACCTGCTTCGATGTCTTGCTCACACTGGGCCCTGCTATAAAACTTCTCCTCCCTAATCTCGGAACCATTACGTTCTTTGGCTGGCACCCGCAACTAGGTACCTTCCCGTGCCAGACCCGCATCGCTGCCCTCCAGTCTGCGTTTGCGCAGGTAGGGGTAGAGATTGTGTCGGAACATGATACCATAGGCGATTCTGAACGGTGGTATACCAAAACGCGCGTGGGTGCTTCGAGCAAGATTGAAGAAGACTATGTCTGGGTGCAGTTTCTGGGTGAGGATGAGGGTGAGGGGGAGAACCCGTGGGTGGCACGATTTGGGAACCCGTATAGGGGGGATGAGCTGAATGGCCAGGTATGGGATAGTGATGAGGAAGAGGAAGGGGGAGATGATGATGAGGAAGAGGTAGACGGTGATGAGGATGACGAAGACAGTAATGGGGACGAGTGGGAAGATGAAGATGACAATGACGAGACTCCTAATCCCAGTGCTGGTGGCCGACCGCTGAACATGCAAGATATCATGGAGGAAATGGGCATTCTTGCGGCTCAGGGACGAATGCCGGGTATGCCTGGTATGCAGCCAACAAACGACGATAATGAAGAGGATGGAGATGATGGAGAAGAAGGCTCAAACACTCAATTTGGCCCCGGCCGCCCGCTTACCATGCAGGATATCGAGAATGAGATGAGGATCATGATGGGTCAGGGACTGATCTTGAATTTACCTGGTATGCCTGGTTATAGACCGGAGGGTGGGGATGAGGAGAATAGTGATGATGAAGAGGAAGAAGAAGAAGGGTCGAACGATAGCGATGTCGAGCAAGATGAAGACGATTCGAACAAGGACAACGACAACGATCCGCCGCCAGCCCTGGAACCTCCACTCAACACTAGCAACCTGACCCTACAAGAAATCGAGGAAAAGATGAGAACAATGATGGCTCAGGAGCGCATGTTCAAGTTGCCTGGTATGCCTCATTTCAACCCAGAAGATCAGTATGACAGTGAGGAGGAGGATGACGATGACGATGACGGATTCAACTTCAGATGGACAGTCTGATAACGATCACGACAATGATGACGATGCGCCGCCAGCCTTGCGTCCTCGACCTAGCGGAGGTCGCCCCTTGACGAGGCAGGATATCGAGGATGAGATTAGCATCTTGCAGCGAGGGGGCCGCCAAGAGGGGTGTGGGTTGATGTGATGGCGATGATGGATTGATGGATCGGTGGATTGGAAGGTTGAGGGAGGGATGTGGGGTTCTGGGGACTGGAAGGATATATCGCTTTTTTTTCTTGTAGGTGCAGGTAGGATGTTAGGTAGCATGCGAGGACGTATGTAGTCGGCAACGCGGAGTTGTTTGAGGTCAGGAAGTGCAGTTGAATGCAGGCTTATCCCACCCGTCCCTACTGCTAAAATACCGTTGTTTTTGCTTCTTTTATACAGACTGCTGATTCTCTTTCTGCGTACATGCTGCTTAGCATGTGTTACAAGAATACTACCGAATTAGCCTATTCCACGATTTCACGGTGCCATTATTTTCAACATATCCATGATATTTTGTCCGTTGAGGCAGACGAAAAAACGTAGAAACGATGTCGCGACAAAAGCGACAGTATCGGACGTGGTGCACTTGACTGCGTGGATACCCAAATCACGCAGATCCCTGTGAGGCTCAACTGCACACGCGCCACGCGTTCTTAGGCCCACGTACCCTGAATCTCGACCGCAACACCGACCCCGTCCACGTTCCCTCAGCCTGGGACCAGACCTCACCTTCTATTCCACTACAATCGCACAGTTTCTCGGTTGCCCATCATGAGTAAAATGTGGGAGGTGGATCCGGAGACGCGGAGTAAGGTACGTTGCGCCTTCTACAGCTGAAGGAGGGGGACGTTAGGGGTCAATTGCGGCGTGAAGGCAGCACAGGTGATGAGTCGAGCATGCGCATACGACAGAGGCTAATCAATTCCGTACGCAGTTGCTCGAGATACAAAAGACCAACGACAACAACAAGTGCGTCGACTGCAATGCGCCGAGTCCGCAATGGGTATGCAACCGCCCTTCCTCCACCTGCGCACGCGATCACCGCCTACACCTACTAAGATGAACTGTCCTAGGCTTCGCCCAAGCTCGGTATCTTCATGTGCCTCTCCTGCTCGGGTGTGCACCGCGGTCTGGGTGTGCACATCTCCTTCATCCGCAGTATCACCATGGACGCCTTCAAGGGCTCGGAACTCGTGCGCATGGCTGCCGGCGGCAACAAGCCCTTCCAAGACTTCTTCAACACACATCCTTCGAATACGAAAGACGGACGTACATTCGAGGCCTCGTCCATATCAGAGCGATACGACTCGGAAGCGGGCGACGAGTGGAAGGAGAGACTCAGCTGCAAGGTCGAGGACAGGGAATTTGACAAGGCAAACCTACCCAAGCGGTTACCCAAAAAAGACAATGCATCTACAGCCGGCATGGGCGCGCCCTTGAGCGGACGCGCCAGCGCAGCCGGAAGCCGAAGCCAAACACCCCTAGGAAAGACACGAAGCAACGACGCAGGCTTCCAGCGCTCGGGCTCCCCCGCTCTCGGCACCAACGCCATGTCTAGTCAGAAAGTGAAGAACGAAGCCTACTTCGCTAAGATGGGCCAAGAGAACGCCAACAGACCAGACGGCGTTGCGCCGAACCAAGGCGGAAAATACGGCGGCTTCGGCAGCGAGCCAGATGCCTGGAAGAAGGATGACGAGCCTGGTGCGCCTCCTGCGCTGGACGACTTCCAGAAAGATCCTGTCGCGGCGCTTACCAAGGGCTTTGGCTGGCTAGGCGCAAGCGTGAGTAAAGTAGGCAAGACGGGGTATGAAGGCTGGGTGAAGCCTGGCATGGCAAAGGTACATCTACCCTCCTCCCAAGAACCCCAGAAACTACAAACAAACGACTAACACATCATGCTCCAGCTCGCAGAAGCAGACCTCGCAACCCAAGCCCGCACCACAGCCGGCACCCTCGGCCAAACCCTCCAATCCGGCGTCGCAAACGCAAACACACAGTTCACGCGCTTCGTCGAAGGAGGCGACTCTGCACACCCTTCTTCTTCTTCCTCTTCCCGGGCCCCGTTGTCGGGTCAGCGCGAACCTGAGCGCAAGGACTTTTGGGAGAGCTTTGGTGCGGCGCCAGCGGGGCCGGCGAAGGATAAACAGGACTTTTGGGATGAGTTTGGGAGTGCGGGGGAAGCTAGGGCGGGTGGTGCTGGTATGGCAGGGAAGAAGCCGAGTGGGATTGGGACGAGTGCTATGAAGAAGGGGGGTGCTGGTGGGGGGATGGGTGGAGGTGGAGGGGCGAAGAAGGATGATGAGTGGGGGGAGTGGTGAGAGAGGGTTTGAGGGAGGGGTGAGGCGTTTGGGCGTTGGATACGCGGGTGTGGGTTGGGTTGGTATGGTTGGTGTTAGACAAAGAATGGGAAGTATTGCTATCGGTTTGTGAAGAGTGCTTCATCTTCATTCTTTGCATGTGGCTTCACCTGTATCGATGGATTCCAACATGGTAAACATCATAGGTCTCAGGTACGCTTTTGCGCTATACTCGTTTCCCATCTGATTCAATCACGCTTACCATCTCTAGGGATCGTGTCAAGCGTATTTGGTTCGCTCCTTCCTATGATCGCCGTGGAAACCGTACCTTCCCAACAGCCACTCTCACCACTTTCATGCCTTCCTGCGTCGCGATCTCATCTCACCTGGGAGACAATCGATCCTGTTCATTTTCCTATCTCTGGAATTCGGAGACAAAGACTTCTGGGCAGATTCCTAGAGTGTGATGAGCTCTTCAAACCTGTCGCTGCTACACTGGCCAAAGAGTCCTTCCCTATTAGTCTAATATTGTGGCCTGTTTTGCTGTAGCGTTTGGCGCGACTGCCTTCCTCACTAACTTCCTGCCCAGCTCAACCGTTCGCAAACGCCACGACTTCGTCATCCCACCACGCAAAGCGCAGCGACCACACGAGATGGATCATCTTCCTTCCGCAAACCACGGAAGCTACCTTCTTCAACTGCACGTCGGTGACGAAGCCCGAGATCTGGCTTTAGCGCGTCTCCGAGACCCTTATAATCCCGCTTCCTCTCCCGTCTCTCCGTTTCTTCTTCACCCAACCACTCAACAGCAACAGTACCGTTGGACAGTTGCTTCTTTTGTACCGTTTCTCTACTCAGTTGGTACGTCTCTCTATCGCTTCTCGTCCTGACCCTTGGTCTGCACCATGCCAGCACTCGAACCCCCTCGACTTCCTCTCCCATCTGATGCTGCTCAGAGCATATACTGACACATCTCAGGGTCACATCATACCTTTGGACTACAGCTTCAATCGAACTCCTATCCTGCCTACTGGTTGAGTAGGTCGCCTCGTCTTGCTCTTCATCAACAAGTGCTGACGCACATAGTCGATCCTTCTTACCGATCTGAGCCGTCATCGTCGAACTGAGCTGCGGTTGAACTCCACTGCCAGTATGTATTCTTACCCTCCTCCTCCCTCTCTTCTCCAACACAGTATGAACCCTCACTGACGCAAAGCAGAGCTCCTCGACCATGCCTCGCTCCACCCTCGTCGTCGCGAGTGCAGTCCTCGCACTCCTATCTCCCCTCGCCCAGGCCAAGATCAAGAGCGAAATACGCACGTACCTCTTCACCAGCGACGACTGCAATGGACCAACTATCGGCGGCAACGAGGACCTCAAGCCCAACAAGTGTCACGACATTGTCAGCGGCGCCAACAGCATGAGGCCTTCGACGAACAAGCACCAGGAGTGGCTCAACCAGATCAACCTCGGACAGCAAGAGTGCTGGCTCGCCACATACAAGCATCACGGCTGCTCAGGCTACCCATCAATTGTCGAAGAACTCCCCGGGGCCATCGATCAGTGCTTGTCACCAGACGAACAGTTTCTCTCCATGATGTTTGGATGTCGAGACGTGAAGTCAGAGAACGTTACGACGACTACCGTTGTGGTGGCACCACCCAACATCGTTACCGTGGCTCCGCAGCCGATCGCAACTTCCTACATTACGGTAGTTGAACAACCGGCCTCAACCACCATTACGGTAATTGAAAAACCGGCCACAACCACCATTACGGTAATTGAGCAAGCGAAGAATACCGTTACCGTCTATCAGAAGCCGAACAATACCATTACCGTCTATCAGCAGCCGATCACAACTTCCACCGTGGTCACCGAGGTTGGGATTGTGGGCTATCTCACGACATGGATGCACGCCGGCAGCTCCTTTACCAACTACGTCTCTACTATCTTGACGACTTCCACCAAGACTTTGTACTCTACGAAGAGGACTGTCCCCACTTCCACCGAGACTATCATCCCGAACCCCACGGAGATCATCCCGCTAAGACCCTTCATCATGCCGACCTCCATAGAGACTATCACCCCGATGCATTACGGAACCGTGCTTCCTAGCTCTCGGCCCCATACCGTAACCGCCTATGTCGAAGACAGCCACTACCCGCGCGAGCGTCGCTCCGACCCTCAGTCCGAGGCCCATGCTCTGGAGCCACGCCGCAGGAGCAAGTGGAAGGGCCCTCGGATTGGTGTATGGATGAAGCACCCTTGGTCTCAGGCGGTCATTTGCTACGAATGCTACGCCAAGGCTCATGACAATCTGTGGAAGTTCGAGTGCCGCTCTGGACCGAACAACCCCGTCTCATGCGAGGGCCCGGCACCTGATCCCAACGAAACCGTCACCGTCACACATACTCCAGATGTCACGGTAACCCAGGGTGCAGCGATCACCAGCGTGTCAGTCGTTACAGTAACCGCTGGGCATGCGATTACAACGGTCATCGGCGGCAACCCAATTCAGCCAATGCAGACCATTACGCTCGGCCAGAAGGAAGCCGATCTAGAACGCCGCTCATTCCACAGGGCCGTCAGATTCACCCACCCGTGGTATCCCGGCACAGAGATGTGCGCAGATGCTGAATGGGAGGAGCGTGGATCGAAGGGGTCAGAAGTCCGAATCCAAAAACCCAAGGAAGACATGAAGAAGTGCACTCCGAAGCAGCAAGTGCAGTACATCGACGCCACTCCAGAGACGAAGACTGTCGTACTCCCTTACTCTACTGTCTCTGTGATCTTCAGCACCTCCACGGTTTATCCTCCGGCTGTCGTCACCGTCGCTCCTCCGTCTATCGTCACCGTCGCTCCTCCGTCCGTCGTCACGGTCATTGGCTCTCAACCCGTGGTTACTATCACCACCATCTCGGCTCCTGCCATGGTCACCGTCACTCATAAGTTCCCTCCTGCACCATCGTACGTCACCACAACCATAATCGCCGCCCCCGAGCCGCCTTGCACCACCGAACCCTACTCCATCAAAACCGTCTACGTCGACCCTGAGCCACCCTGCACCACCACCCCCGCACCTGTTTCCATCACAACCACAACCGTCTTCGTCGACCCCGAGCCACCTTGCGATACGGTCACCGTCGCCCCCGAGCCACCCTGCGACACGGTCACTGTCGTCGGAAGATCTGCGCCCACGCCCTACACCACCTTCTACTCAAAGCGCCAGCAGCTGCGCGATCTCTGAGTTGTCTCTGAGTTGTCGGAGTAAAGGAGGAGGACTGCGCTTGGTTGATGATGTTGTCAAAGCATGATTCTGTTTGTATTGTTTAGTGTTGTTTCGTTAGTTGAAGTATGATTGTTGGGCCCAAGGCCACCAAACTGCTCTTGTTTCTTTCTCGTGCGATATCTGTTCCCTGTCCATGTTCAACGCCACCTGATGTGCGTCCACCTTTATTTTGCGTTTCAACTACTGGTAGCTTACGGTGTAGTACATGCGAAATATTGCTCTGGCTCTTTGCTGTTGCCTTCGAATTATTTCTTGAATGCATATATAACACATTGGTGATATTCCCGCCAGACTTTTTCCACGGCATACCACCCCAGACTAAAAGAACGGCGAGGAAGAAACACTCGAGAACAAATCATCCCAGTCCACTAGATCCAACTGTATCGCATCATTCACATGGAAAGAATGCTGTTGCTCCCCCAATCCATCCGGGGGCAAATCTTGCAAAGACTCCACGGCACTCTGGCCACCCACTCTGCTTCCATACTTCTCTCCCATATCCCCAGCATCCCGATACCGCGCCACAATCTGCATGAGCGACTCATACAACTTCGCCGCCGCAAGCGAATCATCCCTCGCATCAGCTATCATACGCAACCCTCTCGCTAAATCGCCATCTTCTTGCAGCTCAGCATGTACTTCACCCGACCTATTGACACAAGCATCCATAAGCAAAGCGATAGTAGCAATAAAAATACTATACAGCCCCGCCGGAGGCCGTTGCGGCCGTCTCGCAAACGGGTGCCGCGACTGCAGTAATTTTGTCTCGAGGTATATAAGCTGCCGGGCGGAGTACAGACACGCAGTGCGCGACGAAGGCGTTGTTGGGGTATCCATCGACGCAGACGGACGTGTCAGCGTAGTAAGATGCAATTTACAGCGCTGAGTGTGGATGAGCGTGTTGAGGAAGTAGGCTTGGATGAAGACGTGGTTTGGCTTTTCCGATAAGAATGTAGTGTCGCAGTAGTCTAGCAGGAAGAAAGCGGGTGTTTCGTGTATTAGTTGTACGAGTTGGTTGTCCATGGCCATGAGGTAGGCGGAGCGTTGGAAAGGGTCGGAGGTGAGTTGGTCGACGAGGGTGCGGGAGATTTCTGCGAGCCGGATGCGCTGCAGGAAGTAGGACATGTCTGTTTGTTGGGAGAGGGGGAGGGAGGGTTGGGGTCCGGTGGCGAGGAGGTCGATGTCGTTGATGTTTAGGGGCTTGTTTACGTGGAAGTGGAGGGGGTTGGTTTGGTAGATGCCGCCGCTGGGTCCGCCGTAGCGCGCTGCGAGGAGCCTGGGTGGAGCGGTCAGTCTGCTTTGTAGCTTTCATGCATCGATTTCTCGAGAAGAGACGTACCAATCCGTTGCGATTAGATACCACCACACACGACGGCCAACCTCTGCTTTGAGCGTCTGGGCCGCATCGGCATTGGATCCGTGGTCGATCCGGTGAAGACCCATTTCCCGACATAGCAACAAGCCAGTTGATATCAAGGAGCGGTATCGTAGCGATACACCTTCTATGTTGCATAAGACGTATGACAAGATTATGATGCCTTGTATAGCCTCCAGAGCCAGTGAGGGCCCCTCTTGCAAAGTATCAAGCACAGTATATGTGGCCTTGATCCAAGTGGATGTCTGAGAGCGGGCTTGGGTCGAGGACAAGAATAGGGGACGTTCTCTGTTCAGTCCGTCCGGCATACTCCATACATGCGTTGTATGAGCGATGATACTTAGCAGTAGAACGACTTTGCTGGGATGAACAGGCTCACCACTTTCGATTCGACGGTAAATTTCGTCGAGGACGGCTGGTAACGAGGGGGTGTGCGTTACGTGTTGAATGTAGTTGAGCTTGGTGATGTAGATGTCGAGGAGTATGGTGGCTTCTTCCTTTAGTGGGAGCCAGATACATGGTGTTAGTCTACCGAGTTGCGTTGTGTAAGTCGGTTTTGGCGGTATTGTGCGGATCTGACCGATCTTGAAGGTAGCATGGTTTGTGGTAGACAGTTCGAAAGAGCTCTGACTCATGGAGACGCCTTCGAGGTGCTCTACCATGTCTTTCGTTTCTTGAATATCAGAAGGTTGGTTAGTCTCGATTTCGTCTCGAGTGGTTTCATAAACGAAGGTCGTTCGAACGCTTTCGCTGTCGTCATTGCCGGCCTGCAGAGGAAAGGTAGTTTCTTGTGCGATACGTTCTTCTAGCTCCTGCACACGAGTCTTTAGCGCAGCTATCTCATCCTGCATATCAGGTTTTCCGGTTGAAGAGAAAGGTGTCTGGATGCTCTCATATGGCTGTTGCTGTGTGAGCGAAGCCCCGATCGAGACTGGTGTCTGAGGGCCTTGAACTTCGCGTGCCGCTGGCGTAGGATCAAATTGACACGTCTTTCCCCGCGACCTGCAACTTGTGCATGGCAGCGGTCGATCGCAGCGAATCTTGCGCGACCGACAGAAGTTACAGGAGTATTGTCCTTTGCGATTGGAACGCTCTCGCTCGCCCGAAGCTGGCATGATGGTTCTCTAGATCTTGGTAGACAATCGCAATGAGAGAATAGTGGCAAGAAATCAAGAACCGTATTCTCTAGACTGGGGAGGAAGATGGTTGGTCGCATGAGGTATGTCTACAGGTGAGTGCCAAGCATTTCGCGGGTATTCCGCGGAATACCCGTGACGGGGAAGCGATGCTGACAGCATATTTCTAACTGGGGTCATACGCCACATGGTTACAGTGTCGATTGTACGCGCGAAGGATCCAAGAGGAGGTAGACCTGAAACGAATTGACCCTACAGACGGCAAGCTTTTCATAGGAGCGCACTTTCCAGTGCTTCGGAAGGGTGGCGCTTTAGGATATCCATCGTACGGGCCTGCTATCCTTCGCTCTGAGACATGAATGAGCCGACCTGGAGCTGCAAGAGGTACCGGTAGTAGATGCGACGCTGTTGAAATCCATGTGGTGATAGGACAGATGCAGATAGATGGATTCAGAGGTGCGATGCGACGGTGGGCGAGCAATGCCAATGGCAATAGCGAGACCAGACGCCGACATTTGCACCAGTCATGCTCGCCAAGGCGCAGCTACCATCTGACTCGTTCTCAAAATAATTCCATCCTCCACTTGCACCACATCTTCCCCTCCACCACAACACCAATGTAACCGATGTCATTCATCCCCCGCCATGCCTTCCCGCAAATCCCATCGCTGCCCCGGTCCTACTTCCTGGGCCACCACAAAGCCGGCCTGGCGAAGATGAAATCCCTCCTCTCCTCCATCGACCTAGTAATCGAATGCCGCGACTACCGTGTCCCGCTCACCTCGCGCAACCCTCTATTCGAAGATGCACTGGAAGGAAAAGAACGAGTCATTGTGTACACGAAGAGGGATTTGGGCGGTGGATCGCGCGATAACCGGAACGAAGATGTCATTGCGAAATGGCATCACCCTACTACGACGATGTTTGTGCGGAACGGGAAAGAGGCCGAGGGCGAGATTAGCGGACGGAAGAGCGTGATCAAGCTCTTGGATATCCTGCGTGAACACGCGCAGAAGAGGTGGAAGCTAGTCGGCCACCGCGTCATGGTAGTAGGCATGCCCAACGTGGGTAAATCCACGCTCCTCAACGCCCTTCGCGCACAAGGAATCGGTCGAGGAAAAGTCGCAGCCACGGGCGCACAACCGGGTGTAACGCGCAAAGTGAGCAGCAGCGGCGTGAAGATCATACCGAGCGAAGACGACATGGAAGCAGCGGAGGCAGCGGCGAAGAAGAAGCTGCAAGGCGTGGGCGGAGGTGTATATTTACTCGACACACCCGGTGTCTTCATCCCATACGTCCCCGACGCAGAGGCTATGATGAAACTAGCGCTCTGCGGCTCCGTTAAGGATACCATCATCGCGCCTGTTATGCTCGCTGATTACCTGCTCTACCACCTGAACCTCCAATCGCCGTCGCTATACTCCGAATACGCGTCGCCTACCAACGACATCATCGAGCTCCTTACTGAGATCGCGAAGAAGACTGGTAGATTGGGCAAGGGCGGGGTCATAGATACGGAAGCGACGTCGTTGTGGATGATTCAGAAGTGGAGGCAAGGCAATATGGGACGCTTTCTGTTGGACGAGGTGGATGAGAAGAGTTTGGTTAAGGCGAAGATTGATGAGAAGGGGCTTACGCCTAGTTTTAATCAGGCGAGGAAGGTGGAGCGGGAACGCAGGAGAGAGAGGAATAAGGCGAGGGGGGAGAAGTAGAATGGTGAGGCGGAGTGGAGGTGGGTATGTGGCACGGGTTGCGCAAAGCGTCTAGTACAGATGTTTAATGTGACCACGGCTTAATCGAACCACGGCTTCGAAGGGATGTCCGCCATACTCATGCTCTGCAATTGTTCTCTGCCGCATCTAGGACAAAAGACGGTACAGTTGACCTATAAGTTATACCGAAGCCCTCGTCTTACAGCGCAATAACCCTAGCGAAGTCACCAATTCCTCCTTGATATCTTTGTTTCCCATCCTTCAAACAGATCTGGGCGTAACATTCCACCATCTTACACAACTCCATCAACAAAACTTCCTCCCCACATGCCTTACCCCACTCCAAGTCCATCAAACCCCAGAACACGCAAAACAAATACATGAATCCGCTCAAACAGCCCCCACCGGACCCCCCACATCAGTTCTACCAAGCATCCTATTATACGGCGGCGGCTCATCATGATACGGCGGCGGTTCCTCCGTATGAACAGCCATCTCATACATCCTCGGCGCAGCATCCAGCTCATGATACGCCAGCGGCCCCGGCCCAGCCTCCAACAAATTCGCACTTTCAATCGATGGTGCAGCCTGCCACTCCGTAACCACCTGCACAGGCTGCGTACACGCAATACCAGACCATTCTCTATCCGCACATCGCCCTGTGATCTCGATCTGGAGTTCGTATTCTAGATTCAGGCCGTAGCTAGTGAAGCTGGGTGCTATGGTACCATCCTTTGCGATATCAATATTCGCCACGTCGAGGAGGTTGAGGCCGTCGTAGAGGGGTTCGCCGTCGCCTGTTTCGTATTTGTGGTCGCAGAGGACGATGGTGCGGCGGTCGGTGTGGTTGGTTACTCTGCTGGGGTGTTTGAAGAACGCTTCGTTGGGGAGGAAGACGTTGATCTTCGCGTTTAACTGGACTTTTAGGCGCCGGATGAAGAGATCCGGTGGGGAAGGCAGCGATTCTGAGCGTTTGGTGTGTTGCACTGTTACGATGGCTGGGAGGGGGGATCCAATGACTAGGATGCTGGGTGGAGTGGCGAAGACGTTGAATTGGGCGTAAGGGATTTCTGCAAAGGATTCGATGCCGAAGAGGAGTTCTTTGTCGGCTAGTTTGTCTTTGAAGCGGCCGAGTTTACTGGAGTTTTCGCCGTAGTTGGGGAGGAGTTTGCGTGTCCGGATTAGCTTTGCTGCGCTGCAGTGTTTGGGTAGTTTGGTGCCGAAGTTTAGGTCGGGTTGCAGGAGGGAGCGGTCGTAGGGGGGTGCTGGTGGCATGTAGGTGATTTCTTGTCGGACTCGCACTGGTGGTGTGCCGGGTAGATCGGACTCCATGTACGCTTCTAGGTGGTATACGACCCGTGGACTTGTGGGTGTGGGACCGTTGAGTGTGGGAGGTAAAGGGAATCCTGGAGAATGCTGGAATCGGGGGTGGTTCCATTGGTCTCCTGGGTGAAGCCATACTCTACCTAAACGTAGGTTTACGAAGTCAGTACATGTCTCACGTGCAGTTTGTACAGCGATATTTCTTACCAGCGGGAGGCGGTATCGTAGCATGGTTTCCGAATGTAAAGGAGAAAGGCAGCTCGACTCTGGCGGGATCCCTCACGTTGTTGGCACGGAGGTGGAAGTCATCGGCTGCAATTTCGTGTATGTAGAGGAATTGCGAAAGTCCATAGAACTCAAGATGCACGCTTCTTCCATGGGCATCTTCAACGGCAGAGAAGCCTTTTAGACTTATGCTTATGCGTTTAGGTTGTGATGTGGGCACCACGATTAGCTGGCCTTGCACGCAGTCCCCGCTTGTGTAGGTCGGTGGCGGATTGAGCACTTCGATGTAGACGGGATTGTCTCTGCGATTAGTTCGGCTGCCGGTCGCAGCAATTGCCAGTACCATGATCAGCTGATGGATGATGGAAGAATGTATGATAAGGATATGAGAATAATTGCGGTTATGGAAAACAATGGCATTGTACAAGGCTGCCCACGGGGTCAAGTATCGACGGCGATGTCGCTTCGGTGCCGCCCCTGTTCCTCGGGACCTGCCATACCAAGCCCTAGGGTGTCACGAGTTAGAGCCGAAGTTCCATCTTGGTATTCAAACCCGGGTTTGATTGTCCTGGACGCCCTATGGGCCTAAAGACCCGCGTATCAGCACCGGTGGCTCAGCCTCGATGCTTCGACAAGCAATACTCGCGAGATCGCCGTCAAATCTCCGTCTATCAGGCCCGCCGTGGTGTTGCAGGTGTGTTGCGCGATGACGAGGCGCTTTGTGGTGATGCTCATTGGTGGTGTTGGCGGCGCCGGGGTCGTGCCGTCATCGATGGAGGGCGCGACTCGCGACTTCTCGACTTTTTGACCCTCGAGCAGCCCACGCCCGTCCCAACCAACACGGCCAGCCATGTCGTCCAGCTACACCTGCACAGCCTGCTCCAAGGCCCTATTGAGGTCCTCTACCTCGCTGCTCCAGGTACACAGCCACGACCCCCTCCCCAAAGCGGATAATTGACTCTCGTAGCGAACGAATCGAGCGTCTCTGCGCCAAGCACGTCGAACAATCTCCACCACCTCGCCCACCGCCTACCATGCCTCGCAAACGCTGTCAGCAGATGTCAGGCCCGAAGCGATCAAGAAGCCGCATCCCGCTGTTGCATCCGGCGTGACTGGCCTCGCCCAGAAGCTGCGCGAAAAGGCACCACTCATGACCGAGACGTACGTCGCATATGGCGCAACACGGGACCTCATCAAGGAATGCACGAAGCCCGGTGAATACAAGATACCCCAGGCGCTGTTAAAGCGGGGCGAGATACCCGTCGACGAGAACGGTGTGCACCTAGGCGAGGCCGAAGGGTGGTGGTATGACAGTAAGTACTCACAATGAGGATACCCAGGCCTTTCGCTGACACATTTCTGCACAGCCCTCGGACTCAAGCCAACCTTTTCGAATTGGGCCCAAATCACCTTCATCCATATGTACATGCTACAAGTCCGCTTCCGCATGTTCCCCCAGTCGCACGCACCAGTCTGGATCCAGCACCTCACCAACCAAGCCTTCTACGCCGCCGAGGACAGACTGGTCATATGGCACAAGTTCAACGCCAATTCGCTGCGTCAGAAGCACCTCAAGGATATGTTCTCGCAGTGGCGGGCGGTGCTGCTGTCGTACGACGAGGGGCTGATGAAGGGCGACGCTATGCTTGCGGCGGCTATCTGGCGTAATCTGCTCGGCGCAAAGGAAGATGTTGACTTTGAGAAGCTGGCACAGATTGTGGGGTATATGAGGAGAGAGCTCAAGAGGCTGGATAGTGCTACGGATGATCAGGTGGCGGATGGGACGTGGACGTTCCGTGGTAGTCCCGGAGACGAGGCGGCTGTTGTTAAGGCGCCGAGTAGGATGATGGCGGCTGAGACTTCGAAGGCATGAGGAACGAACGGTATGAATGGGATGTAAGAGAAGAGCCATGTATCAACAATGTGTATATATCTTATGAGAGATGTGATATGGAAATAAGCCTGTTTACGTTCTTTCACATCTCACCCATGCGCCTGCATACTTAAGCTCAGCGCCTTCTGCAACTCTTCCTTGTTAAAGTTTATAATATTTAGAGCAGCTAGTACTAGCTACCTCTAGAGTATATAAGAGCGTCTTTACCTATATTTTAGTCTTTAATTAATTTTTAATTTATTCTATTTAATAAGTTATAAGCTTAAACTTACGCTACTAAAATTTACTTTAAAGATACTTATATTTACTCTTTTTTTACTCTTTTAAAAAACTTATAAGCAAATCTTTTTAATAGAGTAGCTTTAGATTTTTATACTAGTAAGTTTAAAACCTTTTATAATACTTTATATTATTTAGAAAAAAAGAGAGAAACTTTTAACTCTACGCTTATTTTACTTAATATTAAGAAAAACGCTAATAAAAATTAGTTAATAAAAGACTTCTAGTAGTAATTCTAGCTAAGTAGTAAAGTAAGCTTTCTCTATCTAAAGCTAAATTATTAGTAACTATACTTCTTAGTATAACTTTATTAGCTTATTAAGCTATACTTTATTTACTTTTTTTCTTAAAGAGCTACTTAGGTAGAGAATAACTTAAGTAATATAGCTACTAAAATAATAACTTATCTATAACTAGCTTATTACTTTTCTTAATACTTACTTATTTACTATTTTAAAAGCGCTATTTTTATAACTAACTTCTAAAAGTAAGCTTATCTTTAGCTAGCTAGTAATACTATTTTTTTAAAACTTAGTAGAATTCTTTAGATCTAGAACTAAATTACTCTAAAACTAGACTTTATACTTTTTACCTACGTATACTAGTAAGTCTACTTCTATAGTAATAGCTTTTTATCTCTATAATATATAGAAATATTATTTAGCTTAATTTTTATAGTATAAAGTTTAAGTAGTAGTAATTATCTTAGAGATACTAGTTTTTATATAGAAAATAGTATAGATATACTTATAGCTATATAAACTATAAACTATATAGTAGTTTTAGTTTAAATTCTTAGTAGAATAAAAATTAAAAAGTTAGTAGAAATAGTGTAATCTAAAACTACTATAAAAAATACTAGTAAGTAGAAAACTACTATAGAATAGTAGTAGCTAAATCTAAGTAGATAGTATTAAAGCTATTTTTAGTAGATATACTAGAGTAGTAGTAAGCTACTATAGGTAAAATAGATAGTATAAGGCTACCTAAGAAGCTAATATAGTAAGGCTAATACCTAGTAATAGCGCTAGACTTTACTACTACTACTAAGCTTTTAAACTTACTTTTAGACTTTTTAACTTTTAAAAAATACTATTTTAGTATTTTTAGATGCTAGAGTGTAAAAGTACTATAAAAAGTAGCTTTCTAGTGTTTCTAGGCGCTAGAATATAGAAGTACTAAAAGAAGTAGCTTTCTAGTATTTTTAGGCGCTAGAAAGAAGAAAACTAGCTTTAGTAGCTTAACTTAGTAGCTTTATAAAAAGCTAGTAGTAAGTAGCTAAGTAAAATTTATAATAGAAGCTAGTAGTAGTATCTTAGAAAGCTAGCTAGCTTATAAGACTAAGTAGTATAGCGCTCTATTTTAAAAGTAGCTTATACTTCTAGCTCTTTTATTTTATAACTAGCTACTAGAGAAAGATATACTACTTACTAGCTACTACTTTTTTACTAATACTACTAGTATAACTAGGCTTTATAAGTATAATAAACTTATAACTATTATAATATTTACTTTAATCTTATTTACTATAGCCTCTAATACGCTAAAGATACTTTAATACCTAGCTATTTATCTACTTAATAGCTAATATTAATTTATAGTCTCTTAATACTAATAACTTTTTTTATATTTCTACTTTTTTAAATTTTAGTAGTAAGAGCTATACTAGTATAAGCGCTACTAAAAGCTAACTTAGTAAAGCTAGCTTTTATAACTTTTTTAGACTTAAAGCTATTACTATATTACTATATATATTTAGTTTTTTTATTTTTAAAGAAAAGCGTCTATACTATAATAGTCTTAACTTTATCTAAGCTACTTACTAATAATAAGTTTAAAGTAGAGTTAAATATTAGATAAAGAAAGCTATAATTTAGTAGATAAAAATAAAAAAACTAGCGCTAGAACCTAACTCTTTACTAGTAAAGTAGCGCTATAAATAAAATTATAGCTAACTTTAAGCTAATTTTAATACTAGATAGCTTAAATAACTAGATTTACTAAAAAAAATAAGTTACTAAGCTTCTTAGCTTTTTAGGCTATAGGTGCTACTTAGAAAAAAATAGTAACTATAATAGTATTATAGCTATTAAAAATAAGACTAATAAAAAAAAAATACTTTACTAGAAAATCTAGAAGAATAACTAAGATAAGGCTCTTTAGTATATAAAAACTAGATATAAAGTAAATATAAAGAAGCTACTAGTAGGTAAAACTACTATAGTCTCTAGTATAGCTACTTTATATAAACACTTCTATCTAATAAGTAGTATAGTATTTTAAAATCTATACTAAGCCTACTATATACTAACGCTAGCTAACTATAAGAGAAGAATCTTAGTATTTATAAAGTAACTATATACTATAAAGATAAAGCTTAAATCTCTAGACTTCTTAGTAGCTATTATAGAGCTCTTTTTTATTAACTACTTTCTTAGTAGCTTTATCTTTAAATACTCTACTTTTCTTACTACTTTTTACTAAATATATAGCTTTATTACTAAAAAGAATAGAAATAGTAGTACTATAAAGGCTACTATTACTTTTAACTAAGTAGTTACTACTACTAAAAGATTTAAATAAGAGCTTTAATCTTTTAACTATCTAAGAGAGATTAGTTTAGTAGTAAGATAGTTAGAAAGTTTTAAGCCTAGCACTTTCTATATAGTTTATAGTAAAGTATACTATACTATAAATAAGTACTAGTAGAAGTACTTTTATTTAAAGAAAGAGTTTTATAAAACTAATAAAAAAAAGTAGAATCTAAAGTATAAGAAGTTAAAAGTTAATATAAATAAGATACCTCTTTTCTCTATAGAAGGTCTAGCGTACTAGTAGTAGCTTCTAGAATTTAAAAAAAAAGCTAGTTTTAGCTTTATTACTATAGCTATATTAGAGCTATTAGCTAGCTAAAATACTATCTACTTCTTCTACTACTAGATACTTAATACTAGCTATAGTTACTATATCTTTTACTCTAAGAAGGTTTTTCTACTAGAAATACTACGTTTATATATAGACTTACTAATAATTAGCTTTAGAGATAGTTAAACTAAGCTATTCTAGATTAGTATAGTAATTTTAAACTTATATATTAATAGCTAACTTTAGCGTATAAAGCTTAGTAATACTTTCTACTACCTAGATATAGTATATAACTTTATTTCTATCTTTTAGCTCTAGTATAAGAGTATAAAGCTTATCTTTATAGATATAAATATATCTATTTCTACTACTATAGGTTTAATAATTTACTATAAGAAGTAAAATAGAGTTTACCTATTTAACCTTTAGTAGCTAGTTACTAAACTTACTACTTACTCTCTAAATTAGAATTAACTATTACTTTAGTATAAGTAGTATATCTATCTTAGCTAGATAAGCCTAGAAAAGGTATAGGCTATAGTTATAGATATAAGGTTTTTACTATCTACTTATATCTATAAAATCTATACTAAAGCTAAATTTATTTAGACTTTTTATAAAAAGCCTTTTAAAAGAAGTAAATACTCTCTAAACTTTATATATATAAATATTATTAAGCTACTTTCTACTAGTAAATAAAGAAAGTAGTATTAGCTTACTATTATTAATAATACTACTAAATTTACTATAGCTATACTTCTTTACTAGTATAGTAAAGCTTTATATATACTTAAGTAGTTTTTAAACTACTAGAAGTACTTTAAGTAGCGCTATAAGTATATTTATTTTAATAAAGTAAGTAAATTTATAAGCTATAAGATAGTAGTTTATTATATAGATAAGAGTATTTTACTTAAATTTACTACTATAAACTAGTATTAGTCTAATAAAGTTATAAAAGTTACTAACTAGATTTTAGAGAAACGCTTTTATACTATTCTTATTAATAGTAGTCTAGCTCTTAACCTAGACTTTCTAGTCTAAGTTAGAATAATCTATCTATATACGCTTACTTAATATAGCTCTTAAGTCTACTAAAACTACGTAGTACCTTAGACGCCTACTACTTTAAGTAGCTATTTAGCTAGTACCTTTATAATATACTTATATCTATATCTATCTACTATACGCCTACTATATATCTACTTTATATACTACTTTACGTACTATATAATACATAATTACTCTATACTATATATATTATATTATATTATACGTATATATATATATTAATATACTAAATATAGCTTTATATTTAGCTACTTTTATAAAAATACTATTACTAGTAATATTATAATACTATTACTATTACTACCTACTACTCTACTATATAAATACTTATACTAATATAAGACTTAACTAATATATTATACTACGCATCTTAGCGCTACTTAAGTAAGAAGAAAATACCTCTTTAGACTATTCTATATCTTTAGCTTCTTTATAAAGTCTAAGTTAGAACTTTTTATATTACTTTTACTAACTTTCTTAATTAACGCTTTTAGTAGATTATTTTACTACTTTATAAACGCGTTCTTAATATCTTCTAGCTTATCTATTTACTATTAGTCTACGCTGCGTAGCTATATATATACTTACTATATCTATATATTTATACTTACTATATATCTACTTAGTTCTATATATTTTTAAAGAACTATCTAAATAGACTAAGTTATTTCTTAAAATCTAGCTTTAACGCGCTAGTTACTTACTTCTTATTATTTTTATTAACCTTAGCTACCTTTTTATACGTAACTATTTCTATACTTAGAAACTTAAAGTCTACTTTATTTATAATCTATTTTAGATAGCTTTCTAAATCTATATATATATAATTAGCTACTATATATATATATATATACTATAGAGTTACTTACTAGTTATAACTAGTTTTAGAATAAGAGAAGGTATTATCTTATTACTTTTTTATAGTTTATTTAATACTTTTAAATATTTAGAAATTTAGAGAATATTAGATATAGAATACTTTCTTACTTTAAAGTTCTTATACACTATACGCTTCTTTACTACTACTTTCTTATATCTAATCTTTTATATCTAATCTCTTGTACCTAGACTACTTTCTTAGTCTTTTTTCTCTCTTTAGCTCTTTAGCTACTACGCTCTAATATATAACT
Source organism: Alternaria ethzedia (assembly GCF_023757985.1). Lineage (NCBI taxonomy): Eukaryota > Fungi > Ascomycota > Dothideomycetes > Pleosporales > Pleosporaceae > Alternaria > Alternaria ethzedia. The sequence continues at coordinate 1,547,713 of NW_026056198.1, forward strand.
TAAATTAATTTAGAATACTTACTACGTTCTAGCTACTTAACTTATACTTACTATAATTACACTTTTTATTCTATTTATAGCTACTATAATTACGCTTACTATCTTTTCTTAATAGTAGTCTAAGTATAAAATACTAGCTTAACTTTTTAGACTTTATTACTTATCTAAGAACCTTAACTCTTTATATTTATTTAAATATAACTTTATACTAAACTTAGTATAGTAAAATATCTAATATTACTTATCTCTAGCTACTAAATAGCTACTATCTTAGCTATAAAATAGAGCTAAGAAATAAAATTAAAAAGAATAAGAAAGTTAACTACTACCTTTTAGACTATAAAAGTACTTTAATATATAGAATACTATACTATAATAGCGTAGTTACTACTACTTATAATCTTATCTATCTAGAGAATAGATTTTACTTTATAAACTTCTAGATAAACTAGAAGTATACTAAAATAGACGTAGCTTCTTTATAATAGAATAGACTTTACGCGCTCTAAAAAAAAAGATAACTAGTAATTTATTTTTTAAGCTACTTAAAGTAAATATACTACTACTAGAAGATAGCTTAGTTTCTAAAGAAGTATCTATAAAAATAGCTCTTTTAGACTAACTAAGGCCTAAAACTACTCTAAATTTAATAGTAATAGTAAAGCTACTCTCTAATAAAATTTAGTAAAATTTAGACTTTTCTAATATTAAGACGCCTCTAAGTAGCCTAGATAGTAACTACTTACTAGACTAAGTAGTACTAGCTAGTATACTAAATTACTATTCTAACTTACGTATTACTAGCTATCTAGCTACTAGATCTAGTAGAGTTTATAGCCTACTTTTTATTTACTTTAGTACTACTTTTCTAGTAACTAAAGCTACTAAACTACGTATCTATAAAAAGGCCTAGTAAATACTATAATAGTTACTATAGTTAATAGTAATTAATAATAAAATTAAATCTCTAGAAGCTAATAGTATATAAAAGCTTATTTTAAAAGTTTACTAGTATACCTTAGATAGTAAATAGGTATTTAAGCTTAAAAGAGAACTAAAGAGTAAAGTTCTTAGGTATAAAGCTTACTAGATTATTAAAAGCTTTAAATAGTAGAAAAGTATAAACTACTAAGAAATCTTTACTTCTATAGTTAAGTTTATAAGCTATAAAGCTATATTTACTATTATAGTAGCGCTAGACTTAGAAATTTACTAAATAAATATTAAGACTACTTTTTTCTATAATAATATTAATACTAAAATTTTTATAAAGCTACTAAAAAGTTTAAAAAGTAGTAAGAGTAAGCTTTATAAACTATATAAAGTACTATATAGCTTAAAGTAAAGCTCTAAAATTTAGTATAAAACTTTAACTACTTTTCTAAAGAACTAAAGCTTTATACTACTTACTTTAGATATAAAAATATTTACTAAAAAGTACTTCTATATTACTATTTATATAAATAATCTTTTTATTACTAGCTTAGACTTAAATAAGATTTTAGAACTAAAGATAGCTTTTTTAAAGTATTTTAAAATAAGTAACTTTAGTAAGTACTACTTCTACTTAGGTATAGAGATTATTTATAACTATTTAAATTAGATTTTTTACCTATTATAAAAAAGCTATCTTACTAAAGTTCTAGTAGATGCTAGTCTATCTAACTATAAGCTAAATTTAGTATTTATAACTAGTAAATTAGAACTAGAACTAGAAAGCTTTAAGGTAACTAAAGAAGATACTAAGTAATATACTAAAGCTATTAGTTCTTTTATATACTTTATACTAGAAACTTACCTAGATATTATTTTTATAGTTTTCTTACTTAGCTACTATATAGCTAATTTAGCTTCTTACTATATAGCTATAGTTAAGTACTTACTTAGATACCTTTAAGATATACTTAACTAAGTATTAGTATATAAAAGTAACTTAAAGTTCTTATTAAACTATACTAATACTAACTAAAGTAGTAATATAGCTATAAAACGCTTAATATCTAGCTATATCTTTAACTTTAGTAGTAGCGTAATTAGCTAGTTATTAAAATACTAGTTTATTATAGCCTTTTTCTTCTATAAAGCTAAATATATAAGCTAAACCTAAGTAACTAAAAAAGCTATCTAGCTAAAGTACTTACTAGTTAAACTTTAAGCTATAAAGAAGAATAAGCTACTAGTAATACTTATTTTAGCTAATAACTAAAGTATAATAGCGCTAGCTAGTAACTTATATAACTATATACGTACTAAGTATATTAATATTTAGTAGTACTTTATTAGAAAGGCGTAAGAAGTAAGTAGTATAAACTTTTAGTATATATCTACTAATAAGTAGATTACTAATAAGCTTACTAAGCTACTACTTAAGAATACTTTCTAGTAATTTTAAATAGCTATTAGACTAGAAAAATAAGAGAGTTAGTATAGAGAAGCTTAAATTTAAGTAATAGTATAGTACTCTTTTTCTTTTTTATTCTAAGAGGTTTAGAGAAGTTTAATAAAACTAGCTAGCTTAAAGCCTATAAACTTATATAGTATAAGTAATTAAGCTAAAGTCTAAAAAAAAGTATTAAAGTTTATAATATTTAGAGTAGCTAGTACTAGCTACCTCTAGAGTATATAGAGGCGTCTTTACTTATGTTTTAGTCTTTAATTAATCTTTAATTTATTCTATTTAATATTCCTTATCCCTACTCTCCGCAGTCGAAGCCCGCCCTTTGCTCTTACTCTGATGATGCGCCTCCAAAAGACTTTGCTTCTTGACATACTCCATCACAATCTCTTCTTCCGTCTTTTCTTCCATCGTCTTCTCCCCTCGGTGCTGCGCCTGGAACTCACCTTGCGTTGTGCCTGCGACATGACCAGGATCATATGAAGGGGGTCGATGGGCGCCTGGTGATCCATCACTCGTTGTAGCTTCCATTTGCTCTGATGTTCCTGCTCGCTCCCTATCGAGATCTTCCCGTCCATTGTCTTCGTTCATCTGACGCTGTTCCTGGAGACTTTGCGCCATGGCTTGTTTCAGCTGTTCTTCGTATTCCAGGGCTTCTGTTGAGTGTTGCTGCGCTTCGACTTCGCTGGACGCCATCGCCTGGAGTAGTTCCTCACTGGATTCTGCTTCAGCGCCTGCGCGCGGCGTATCTTGTACTGGCTGATGGATAGACCCGCTGGTCTCCGCCGCTCCGAGCGGTACTTCAGGTTCGGTACCCGTAGTACACGAATTGTACTCCGAGGTGAGTGTCCCACTTTCAAGATCTTGGATCGAAGCATCCGCAGACCGGACTGAATCCGCGGTAGACTCATCAACCGCCTTGCCCTTCCGCTGTGCATCCAAAACATCCTTCATCATCTCATCAAGCCCATCCTTCCTCTTTAGATACTTCTGAATCAACCCCCACCTCTCAACAACATCCTCCTTCTCCTCCTCCCCACTCTGCACCCACTCCTGATACCCCTGCGCCGTCCTACTCGTAACAATATACGTCTGCACACTACTCCCAAACCTCTTCTGCACCTCCTTATGCACTCCTTTCATCATATGACTCGGTATCCCAAACAGCGCCGCCCCCGGCTTAGCTATAAACCCCCCAATCCCCTTTCCTACGCCCTTGAAGAAACCACTAGCACCTTCTTTCTGAGCACCCTTCCAGGGCTGCGTGAAGAGACCGGTGACGCCGTCGTACCAGCCGAAACCGAATTCGCGGCCTATAGCTACCATGCCGGATTTTAGGTCGGAGACTTTTTCTTGGGGGCGCACGGTGGTGTCGTTCCAGAGCTTGGGCGCGTTGTGGAAGCCTTTTGTTATGCCGACGGAGAGTTCCATGGGGGATTGGACGCCGGCTTTTACGATGCGTCCGAAGCCTTTGCTTGTGCGTAGGCCAGTGGGGCGTAGCATGTCATTGTCTTTGCTAGAGCTGGATGCTACGCTGGGAGTCCGAGATGTCGGAGTGGGGAGGTTGGGGGTGGTCTGAGAGCGGGCGAGCGGTTTCCGCTCCATTGCACTGGAATGGGGGTGTTGTTGTGAGCTTGATGAAGTGGAGCTCTCTCCTAATAGCGACGGCTCGCTCCTCTTTGCGGCGTTCCGTACTGATATGTCAGACTGCTGTCTGCTAGGTCCAAAAGGAGCTTGAACTGCCTTCGCCGTCTCTGAAGGCATTTCAGCTATGCCCATACTCATGCTGCCCAACGTCCTAAGTATCCCCATACCGAATCCAGATATAGGCTCCAGAGGGCCTTCATCGGTCTCATACTCCTGTGCCCTAAAGAGCTTGAGGTCATGGAAATCCAAAAGACCGGCATTGGCCAATGTGCAGGCGGCAAAAGCGCTAAGTCTGATTTGAGTGCGTTTAATGCGCCACACGGCTACTCGAGATGGTGCAAGGGTGCAACGAAGTCGGTCGGGATCGAGATACTGGTGGAATGACTGAGCGCCCATATCGCTGCCGCGCTCCGTGGCGATCTTACTTGCAAGGTCTTTGGCACGTTCAAGACTTTCGGGCTTTAAGCAGAAATTGATAGCATCCGCTAATTTGTCCGATGTGAGTTGCCGGTAGGGAATTGGATCGGGGCCAGCACCAGCTCGTGCGATCATTGCGCCCCAGAAAGGTTGGTCGCCGAAGAAGGGTATCACCAACGTAGGTCGGCCTGGAGTAGAGGTATAAGTTAGCTAGCTTTCGGTCGATCTAAGTTCTATAGGCGAAGAACTTACCTGCCGCGATGCCTGTCGCTGTAGTCCCAGCGCCACCATGATGAATGACACATTCGACGTGCTTGAAAAGCCAGTCATGCGGCACATTCCCTAACATGAAGACGTTCTCAGGAACGCGAAGTTCGTCCGCACCCATGCCACCCCAGCCTTTGGAAAGCAGCACACGTCTTCCGCCTGCAATCCTTTTCGTGGCCTCGAAGATGAGTTCCGTCATGGCGTTCGGATCGTCCAAAACGATACTTCCGAATCCAATGTACACCGGCGGTGGTCCATCATCAAGGAATTTCTGTAGCTCAGGCGTAGGAGTGTAATTAGAGGCCAGATTCAAGAAGTAGAAGCCAGAGATGGATATGTGGGAGCCCCAGTCCTTCGGTTTCGGAATAAGAGCTGGAGACCAGCAGTATGTGTGAGGAACTTTGAGGCGCTGGAGCATTCCTGGGGCCCAGATCATACTTACTGGCTCTAAACCGAGACATTTCGCTCGAAAGCGGTTTATGATGTCGCCCAAACCTTGCCATGAGAGGGCTTCGATCATAGCGTAACTGATGTAGTTGGTGAGTTGAGTATCAGCATTAGAAGATTGAATGTTCGCCAGAGGGTGGGGAAAGGCCTGGGTAGGAGAATATGGCATGGTGAACATAATATGAAGGGGTATTCCCAGCTTCTCTGCGCAATGAATATGCGCAAAGCTTGGTGGGTTGGCAATGATACAATCCGCGACGAAAGGGAAAGAATCGGCGTCGTTTGCGGAGCGATCTGAACTGTTATTGTCGGTAATGCCGTCACCTGTTTCGTAGCACGATCGCCAGCAGCCTTGAATGTATTCCGCGACATCTCTTCTTCGGCGACCGACATCCCCGCTGGCCAGACTGCGGAAACCTGGCATCAACCCAGGATTCTTGACCATGAAAGCCATCAGCTGAGAAGGGTCGCCACCGATGCTGAAAAACTCCAAGCCGTTCTCTTCTACAAACTTCTTGAAAGTAGGATGAGTTGCCAGACGTACACGATGGCCATAGGTTTCTTTCAAGACTTTTCCGAGAGCAACAAAAGGTTGCACGTCTCCGCGCGAGCCGACCACCTGGATAACCACATTTAGGGCTGGAGGTGTAACTCCTTCTTTACCTCCTAATGAAGGTGGGATGTATGCAGGAGGAGGCGGGCTGCTGTCTTGAACGCTTTGAACGTGCTCACGTAAAGCTGGTGTAAAGACTTGGGATAAACGTCGGTTGAGCTGGTTGATGCGGATGTTGACACGGCCGTCTTCGGTGACGCTTGCGCTGGTACCTAGGCCATCTTTTTCGTTGCGGATCTCGCCATAGATGTCGCCATATGGGGGAGGCGGAACTTCTTCGTCGGTCGCATCTGGAGTGACGAGGTCGGTCGTTTGCAAGGGAGCGTCATGTCCCGTTGATCCTGCGGTTTCAGTCTGGACGGCAGAAGCAGCTGCTTGTGCTTGTTGAAGCATTGCATGCTGCGCATCGGTCGGCGGAACAAGATGTTCATCTTCTAAAGGAGAATTTGTGGCCATGGTATCAAGCTGAGAAAGCAGTGTGCACAGTTCTGGCCGTCCCTGGTAGGTACGGCATCAGTAAGTACTTCATCGTCGAAGAGCGGCTTACGCCCTGGTGGAGGCATCGCATGAGTGCATTCGTGTATACCAGTCGTCAACGATGCTAAAGTCACATTAGTGGTAAGCTTTGCGCCTGCGAAGGATGCGCCTGCGTTCGCGAGAGGCTGAGGCAGGACCAATTAGGCAGACCTTGCGAGCTGAACACGGGAAGTTGGACCCCTTAATTACGTCATCATCATCACCAGCCTCCATAGACACGTACGAACCACAGGTGCGGTACTCACGCCATGAGTGTGTATTCATTAGGAGAAGCGTGCGTGTTCCAGATTTCCAGCTTGAGTGCATACCAAGACATTAATGTCCAACATTAAAACAGACCTTGCACGATGCCGAAAAACAAGCTTGTCATAGCCAACGTGCACAGCGCGTCCCAAACACCATGTACGCTCGCAACCGCACCACCAGTGAAATCCGCTAGTACACCTGTGGTGGTGCTCGTCGGCTGTCCGAGCCCTCCGCTACCGCTGTTGATAGAGTTGCCATCGTTGCCATCCGCGGTAACAGATGCGGTGATGGACATTGATCCCTCAACCACAACGACAGGTGTTTCTCCCGGAGTAAGTGAAACCTCGATACCATTAACCGTTGTCATGGCACCAGGCATCAAGGTTTGACCATTCGGCAGTAGCAAGCCTCCGCCATCAGTCGCCGGAATGAAGGAGAACCCAGAAGGAAGAGCACCCGGAAAGATCGTTGTGCCCCCAAGGACCACGCTGCTTGCTGCTGCACCTATCGCTATCGTTGTTGTACCAGCAACCAAAGCGGAAGAGTCGCGTGAGATGGTCATGGTGCCGATAATGGTCACCTCGCCTGGATCCAGTTCCGACGCAAGCTCGCTGACATTGACGGTCGTTCCATCTATGATTACTGTAGATGGACCTGGTGTCTGAGTAGCTTCCAGTAGCGGAATGGTTTGGGTACCGCCGATGACAAGAAAAGAAGCTGAAGCGTCTCGGGAAATCGCAACGTCGTTGATGGTAGTCACTTCTCCTGGGTCAAGTTGTGTGGCGACTTGATCAATGTCAACTGTCGTTCCACCGACTACCGCAGGATCTGATCGAGTTGCCAAACTCGGTGGAGGGAGCGCAAAAGTCGTAGTGCCGCCTATAACAACGAACGAAGCGGAAGTATCGAATGAGATTGCAACGTCGTTGATGGTGGTTTGTTGTCCAGCAGTGACCATGCTCGTAGCACCGCCAACCATGATAGCCGAGCGCGATGGGTCAATTATGATGGGGCCAACACCAGGTAAGACTGTAGTCTGCACTTCGTCTGGACGAGAGATTACTGTGGAAGCCGGAGGGTCAATGGGTAACGAAGGAAGTACAACCAGAGGTGGCACAGGACTTGTTGCTGTCGGACGGCCTGGAAGAGTATTTTGAGGCAACGCAGGAATAGTTGGTTGGTCAGTCGTACTGGTCTGGACATTTGCCGGGGTTGTAGTTCTGATGATTGAGGGCCGGGGAGCCAATCCTACTGTAGACGTACTTCGATCTGGTCAGCTGGCAGTATTACTAACATGAACTTGTTGCTTACCTGGATTCTGAAATGGTAGGCTCCAAGATGGCTGGATCAAGTTGACCATAATCAAACAGTGTCGAAGCAGTTATAACGGTCTCGGTGAATGGAGGTGCAGCACTCGATTGCGGTGCTCCCGGCAGCACTATCGTCACGACGCTGGTGAATATTGTCGTCTGGGTAGTATTTGGGCAGTCAGTCCGTGGCTCTGTTCGAGTTGTCATCATCGCGATAGAGCTATTCAGATAACGATTTGTCCTGCGAAAGATAAGCACGCTGCTAGTCCAAGCATGATGAACCTACATGAAAGTCGTCGCAGCGGCCTTCGCCGCCCTTTTCTCAAGGGCTGAACCAGATGTAAGTCTCGTTTCCTCGTCGGATGTAATTGGCACTGCCTGATCGGATGTAACTCCCACTACCTCGGTTCTGGTCGATGTTGTGCCGTTTTTGAAAGGGGTAATGTGGACAATTATGGAAGCGGTTACAGTAACTACGTTTGGGGGAGGGGAAGGGGTAGCAAATTCGGTCGGGGTTGAGGTGACAGTCGACACGTAGGTGAGACTAGTAATGAACGCGGGACATTCCGATGTTGGTGTCAAAGAACGAGCGAAGTTTACCGCGACGCCAGGACCTGTATCTCATAAGTCTATATCATGTGATTCTAGCCAGAAAGCTACCTGGAAAGAGCAAAACAGCAAGTGCAACCACTCTCATCCGGCACCGTAACTCTGTGTTCGCGATGGACCACCACATGTTGAAAAATACGAGATCTTGGGGATTGTCGATGTATGTATCAACCTACAAGCAACGCCTTAGACAGAACGAGGACGAGTGGTCGAAGGGAGGCGGCTAGATACGATATCTTCTATGGCGTGAGCTGATCGGTGGGCGACCAGCCAACATTTTTCAGCCTTGCGACCGGCCCCCAACCATGGTCTGGGCACGACCGTCGTGGTTGGCTAGAGTGTACTCCAATGCCTTAATCCGGCGAAATACGATAAACTTTGATTTTCTCTGCAGGCTACATGGTGTAAGGTTTTACATAGCCCACCAACCATATCATGGAATGTCTGGTTGTGGAGAAGGGCGAGACCAGCCGCAGAACTCCGGTAGTAATCAAGTATAGGCGCATCGACGCATGCGGAGAATCGCAGTTCTGTTGTTATCCTCAATCGCCGCCACCTGCAAAATACCATTATCCTTTACAGCCTGGGGACTTTGAAAAGATGGCGGAAGCACTATCGCTCGCTGCGTCAGGGGGCTGGTTTGGTAACGACGGAAGCTGGTCAACGTACGTCTTTCGCATTTTGTTTTACATGTATCCAGGCCTGAGCTGACAATAATAGGTTCCTGGTTCAAGTAGGAACGCCACCGCAAACATTTAATGTGCTACCGGCGACTCAGGCTCAGAACATCTGGCTTCCGATTGCCGACGAGTGTGTCAGACTGCAAGGCGGATCAGCCTCGTGCGGCAGCTCTCGCGGTGCAGCTCCGTTCCAACAAAGTCCAAGTCCTGGGTTCCAAGCGAACATGTCGTCGACCTGGGAAGCCATCGGTCTTTATGAACTCGGAATGGGAAGGATCCACGGAATCACCGGGAACGGCCTCCATGGGTTTGATAGTGTTGCGCTGTATAACTTCACATTGGAACATCTGGCGGTCACCGCGTATGCCTCGCCCGGCTTCTGGATCGGACAGATGGGACTGTCACCGGTGCCACTAAACTTCTCGGAGACAATAAGCTCGCCATCTTTGATCTCAGCTCTCAAAGATGATGGTCATATACCCAGTCTGACGTATGGATATCAGGCTGGCGCCCCGTATCGCAAGACGAAGATAGCCGCCAGCCTCGTTCTTGGAGGCTATGATCTTGCACGTTCATCAGAGCCCTTAACGATTGACATCAATACCGACGTGTCCAGAGCTCTTACAGTCGGACTCCAGGATATCATAGTGACCGACTCATTGAACGGAACACTTTCGCTGGTTGACAATGAGCGAATCCTTGCTCCGATCGATTCGTCCATCCTAGAGATATGGCTTCCGAAGTCTGTCTGCGATCGTTTTGAGTCCGTATTCGGTCTGGAGTATCATGAGAGGTCAGACAGATACGTCCTCACGGATTCGGCCAGGGATCGACTTCGGGGACTCAATCCCACCTTGACGTTCACTATTGGTACCAACGCCGTCACGGGTGGCAACACTACTTTGATCCAAATCCCATATGCGGCTTTCGATCTGCAGGCAGGGTATCCAATCTTTGCGAATGCGACGAACTATTTCCCGATTCGAAGAGCTGATAACGAGAGCCAGTACGCCATTGGTAGGGCGTTCCTACAAGAAGCTTATATCGGCGTTGACTTCGAGAATGGCATATTCAACGTCAGCGCGGCGAGATGGGATGATGGGGAAGCTGATATAGTAACTATCCCAGCTGCTGACCGTGATTCCGAGGTAGCCCGCGGGCAGGGCATCTCTGGTGGTGCGATAGCTGGGATCGTCGTGGGCTGCGTAGCAGCGATCGTACTCTGTATCCTGTGCGCATGGTTCTTTCTATGGAAACCTAGGCGAATGCGGAAGCAAAGCACAGTGCTGGTAGAAGAGAAGGGAGCTCACGACGCGCTAGATCCAGCTCCGGAGCTGACAGGTGTGACCTTTCACGAGTTGCCAGCCAAACACGGCGATAGCGAACTAGAGGAGATTGTGACAGTACCAGAGCTGGGTAGGGAGGAGCATGTTCATGAGTTGCACCCAGATTGCGTTCGATGAAGGAGGGCTGGTGCCGGATGACGCCTGCCGAACGAGAGACGCGCCCATGACTAAGCACGCTAGCGCGATAGCTTCCAGAGGCTGTCCCGAGGTCTCGCTCATGGTCAGCTGCGCTAGGTTTACACCACCTTCTTTCAACATATTATTTCTTAGAAAATTTTGAAGCAAACAGCCTCCTTTTCTTTCACCTCCAGAACCTGAGCAAGCGGCACAGTCCTCAAACTCGTACTGAATCACATCATCTCCTTTTACACTGTGGTGCACCGGAGAAGGAGCATATACCTTCTTTTCTCGGCGCCTTTTACATACAGCAATCAGTTGACCTATTGAAGCGATAATTGTCAGGCGTCACATCTATACCACCTCCATATTCGCCCAATCCGAACTGCTCGATGATCGGACGAGATGACCTCCACTAAGGACCGGCTAGACAGTGTGCAATAACAGGAGGCGGTAGGTGAATACCATGTGGCGGATCGCGGCTCATGTTATTTCGTTCACAATACGACCTTCCCGGCTGCATGTGAACAATATCTTGTTTCTTCTCCTGATCAGCGCAGCCCGTCACACAGCCCCAACGCCTAACAATGACGATCGACCCACACACTCTCACGCTTTCCACCGCTCTCGAAGCTCGCTATTCGCCCTCTGGCGAGAAGTGTGCTATCTGCCAGGAGTCATTAGAGGACGCGCCTCCTGTCTATGATCCAGCAGATGAACACATATCCGATACAGATAGCCAGGCTGACATGGAAGCAGTCGTTACAAAGGTCTGTGGCGACAAACACTTCTTCCACCGAACTTGCATCGAATCGTGGTGGAAGTCCGGCAACCCTCATCTAAACACTTGCCCTATCGATCGTACACTTTGCTACGGCGACGTCCGTGTACCCCAAGAGCCTGTCAACCTTCCTACGTATACTACATTCCCAGGTCATGACCCGCATGCACACGGTACCGTTCACCTAGGACCTCTTTCAGCTGATGACATAAATTTCATTACCGCCGCACGAAACCAGGCATTCATCTCAATGCTCACTCCGCATCAGGTCGTTACAATCGGTCCACTCGTGGGCAATCTGCTTGAAAGTGCGATCGAGACTGTGCAGAGACATACATCGGAGCTTGCTAACGAAGTTACGATCGACTGCTACCTGGATGCTCGCGACCTTGCGGAAGGGCTGGCCGCAGGTTACATCACGCGCGAAGATATAGATTTGGCCAACAGCATCGCCGAGAATATAATGATCACGGCTGTGAACCGTAGCATTGTATCGGTTGAAGCGAGGGAAGGTGTGCAGGCTCCTTCCACTGCCGGTCCACATATTTCTGACGACATGTTTGGGCAAACGGTAAGAACTGGAGCCGACGATGCCGATTTTCATCACTCCCAACCTTATCAACCCGGCCACAACGGTTCTATGGTTTACAGGACTGTACGCCTCCAGCTACAAATGGAAGGGCCACAGCATTACCTTGATAGTATGACTCATATGGTTGGCTTCTTCGACGATGACCAAGATGATTCTGGTGGGGGTAACATGGGTTAGGATTCTGTTAACGAGCCTGGTGATACCATCATTGCCAGCTTCTTCGAACTTCACCCTTGAGATTACCGTAGATAGGCAATGGCAAAAAGAGTATTCATGCGCCATACGTGTATCGTCTAGGTGAAGCTGAGTCAAACTGTGAAATCCTTCGAGACACCCCAACGTCTTCGTCGCTTTCTACAAGCGTGCGCCTTGCCACATATACTAGCCACCGTACCCCTGAAATTTTCCGGATTTATCCATCGGCTTTTATACCAGGTAGAAAGGGAGGTTAATAGCAACAAGGCAAGCCGGTGGGGAACACACGCAGTTCACACACGGCTCGACTCGAGCTGACAACCCCACCCCGCCACCGCATGCGGCAAAGCGCCAGATCCCGCTCAGGATGGCTGGCTAGCCTCCCAAATAATCTCAGCACGTCACGAGCACGAAAGCAACGGAAGCACGGTGTTCCAAGCCTGCAAGTGAAATCGCAAAGATCTCCGACTATTTCCATCTCTTGCAGCTCCGATGGCCATGGCCCCTTGGATATGTCTCCACTGAAGCGTCCGAGTGAAGATGCGGAGCATGAGGACGGGCGCCGACCTGCACCACGAACGCCGAGGATTAGAGCTTGTAAGTCCATGGACCGCGCCCCACTTCATTATTGCTTCTCTTTTTCTTATAATGTGTTGTTGTAGGTGCGGAGTGTAAAAGACACAAGATCAAATGTGAGCCTGTCGACAATGAAGCGAAATGCGCAAAGTGTCTGCGCAGCGGAACGGAATGCGTTCCTTATAATTTGAATCAACGGCTTTTGGATGAAGATGCGGCGTAGGTTCATATCACACGTGCTCTCTTCACCGTCGCTAAGTACTTCAGTTGGAAATCAAATGCGACAGCCGAGTTGTCGCAGCTGCGCTCTGCGGTGCAGCGTCTGCTGCAGCACAACAAACTACCTGGTTTGGATAGTCCAGTTAGTCAAGATACGCCGCCGCATTCAGCAGGACGCACCATGACCATCAGCCCGACAAACGTCATGTCTGAGAGTGGACATGCAACGTTCGTTGTTCCGCCGCCCATGGATATGACGAGAGATACCTCTGTCGAACGCGAGTCTGGAGAAGAGTCTGGCTTGGTGACAGCGCCCATGAAGAGTTTATACGACCTCACCCGGATCCGGAACCTTCGGAGTAGCGTGCGATGGAAGCCCAATTCCAACTCCGTGGAGGAGGACTTCATAGCTCAAGGCATTGTGTCTTTGCCCGAAGCTGAGGACCTGTTCAGACGATATATGCAGGACATTCGGCTTTATCTCTGGGCTGGTGTACTTTTCCCGTATGACTCTCTGGATGCAGTCCGTCGCCAGTCCACTCTTCTCACTGCTGCTGTACTTACCATCTCCGCACTACACACGCCTGGTCGAGACGAAGCATTGCAGAAATGTTACAACATCTTCGTTTCATTAGTCTACAGTGCCTTTCTCGCTCGGCCTCAGAATCTGGATGACATCCGCGCGCTGGCTCTTGCCGCTTTCTATCTCTCGAATCTGAGCTGGAAGTTGGCCGGCCTGGCTGTAAGGAACGCCGTGGAGATGAATCTGCATATGTCGTACCAGAAGCTGATGCGAGGGCACGAGGACCAGCGCGATAACGTGCGTCTATGGTACGCGTTATATGTCTGCGACAAGCAGTTCAGCATCGCATATGGACGACCATCTATCGTCCATGAAGACATTGCCATCAAGAACATTGAGAATTTCCTCGACAGTCCCAAAACGACCCCAGGAGATATCAGACTGGGGGCGCAAGTCACTTTGTTCAAGATCCTGACAGAAGCATACATTGCCTACGGCAGCGATCCAGAGCAACCACTTACGGAACCCGACTTCCAACAACTCCGCCTCTTCAACTTCGCCATCGAACAGTGGCGGCTCGCATGGCAAGCCCGATCCGCCGACAGTCCATCCATCGGATCCTACCCATCGAAAGGCGTGGTATTATACTACCACTTCGCCAGATTCCAACTGAATTCCCTAGCGCTACGTGCTCTGCCTCCACCCAGCGCCGCCACATCCGAGTCACTCTCCTACGACCGCCGCGAAGCAGCCAATATCGCCATCACCGCCGCAACCAGCACCCTCACCCTAATCTTCGAGGAGCCTGATCTGCGCAAGGCCATGACAGCAGTACCCATCTTCACGCACACCATGGTCGCTTTCTGCGCTACGTTTCTGTTGAAAATGGCAAAGACCTGGGGCGGCATGGCACAAGTGCAATCGCCAGAGTGGGCAACCGAACCTGTTGGCCTAGGTCTCAACTTCAACATCAACCAAGTCCTATCCTTATCGCGGCGCTCATCTTCTTTCCTAGCGAAAGTGGCGGAGAATCTGAACGAGAAACATATCACTACGCATATCGTCGAGGGCATCAATGATCTGTTGAAACGGCTGGATGTTGCGGGTACGCCGTCGGGGTCTGTGACCCAGGGAGGCTTTCCGGCTGCTTCGCCTGCTGCCACGACTGTGTTTGATCCTGTCAAAGCGGCTACGGCGCGCAATGATGAGGGTGTGGATGTGACGGCGGGGAATGAGTATAACATGTATGATTTGATTGGTTCTTATGGGTTTGGGTTCGACGAGACGTTCTTGGGTCAGGTTGCGCCTACGAACCTGGATTTCTGGCAGACGGAGCCTTTTTGATGGGCGGTATGTATTCGTAATTTAGGGGGAAACCCCTCCCATCTTGTTCTCCGATGCACTTGAGGGTCTTGGGCTCCGAAAGGACAATAGACTCCACACCTACCTTTACATTATACCACTCTTGAGGTTATATCCCAGCCAGGTTTGGCGCTCCTGGTTATTCCTACACCATACCTTCATCCAGCCGACACCTCGCATCCAGCGTTGTTATCCGAGCGTGGTGAAAGGCGGCGGTATCGGGTGGTGAAGGTGAGCGCGCGGAGCTTGCTGGGAAGCCGGGCGAAAGCACCAGCGATGATTTGTAGACCGAGCTGTAGTTTGCTGCACTGCGAGTAGGCAGCAGTAGCGATTGCTGTGGCGGAGCGAGTATGTAGGCAGCTATACAAGTTTAGCAATGCGCAAGGCTGGACAAGGCTGCCCAGGTGCTTGAGACTGTCCAGGCGAGGCTGTTGCTCTAAGCTTCTGCGCGCGCTCGTGAGGGGAAGCTGCGACGGCCGCCGGGGAAGCTCGTGCTCTCCATCGAGACGGTGACAATTATAGAAGCGAGGTTTCTAGAAGTAAATTACGCGGTGTCGCCGGCGGGACAAGCAACGTGTGAGTGCATCGCCAACGTCGCGATTGTTCTGCCCCTCGCTACTAGGCGTTGCCGGGGAAGGCGCGTTTGGCGGTGAGGCGCAATTGGAAGGCGCGCCCCACCGTGATTGGCTTAGCCGCGGCCTTCTCTGCGTTTCTGCCGCTCTGTCTAGAAGATTCTCGAGCTCCACCAAAGACTATATCAGCCCCAAACTCGACTCCTCCCACTACTTTTTCTTCATCGAATTGCTCTCTCCCACTGCCACTACACAGACATCGACGTCGCTCTGCTTGCTCTTACCCACGCGCATTAGAAGAGCTCAGCAACCGAACTACCCCGCCTAACTGTACGTCTTCCCCACACTCGCCCACTCGCCTGTCACTTCAGCCTAGTACCATTGAGCCCCGGCTGACTCTTCTCGCAGCTCAACACCCACACAACCGCCACCATGTCTGGGGAGACCTTCGAGTTCCAGGCTGAGATCTCTCAGCTGCTCGGCCTCATCATCAACACCGTCTACTCAAACAAGGAGATCTTCCTGCGAGAACTCATCTCCAACGCCTCCGACGCCCTCGACAAGATCCGATATGAAGCCCTCTCAGACCCAAGCAAGCTCGACAGCGGCAAGGATCTCCGCATCGACATCATCCCCAACAAGGAGGCCAAGACCCTCACCATCCAAGATAGCGGTATCGGTATGACCAAGGCCGACCTCATCAACAACCTGGGTACGATCGCCCGCTCAGGCACAAAGCAGTTCATGGAGGCGCTGTCAGCCGGTGCCGACATCTCCATGATTGGTCAATTCGGTGTTGGTTTCTACTCCGCATACCTCGTCGCCGACCGCGTCACCGTCGTCTCCAAGAACAACGACGACGAGCAGTACGTCTGGGAGTCCAGCGCCGGTGGCACCTTCAAGATCACCGAGGACACCGAGGGCGAGCAGATCGGCCGCGGCACCAAGATCATCCTCCACCTCAAGGATGAGCAGATGGACTACCTCAACGAGTCCAAGATCAAGGAGGTCGTCAAGAAGCACTCCGAGTTCATCTCATACCCCATCTACCTTCACGTCCTGAAGGAGACCGAGAAGGAGGTCGAGGATGAGGACGCCGCCGAGGAGACCACCGAGGGCGACGACAACAAGCCCAAGGTCGAGGAGGTCGACGACGACGAGGAGAAGAAGGAGAAGAAGACCAAGAAGGTCAAGGAGTCCAAGATCGAGGAGGAGGAGCTCAACAAGCAGAAGCCCATCTGGACTCGCAACCCTCAGGACATCACCACCGAGGAGTACGCCTCATTCTACAAGTCCCTCTCCAACGACTGGGAGGACCACCTTGCCGTCAAGCACTTCTCCGTTGAGGGTCAGCTCGAGTTCCGCGCCATCCTCTTCGTTCCCAAGCGCGCTCCCTTCGACCTGTTCGAGACCAAGAAGACCAAGAACAACATCAAGCTCTACGTCCGCCGTGTCTTCATCACTGACGACGCCACCGACCTGATCCCCGAGTGGCTCAGCTTCGTCAAGGGTGTCGTCGACTCTGAGGACCTTCCCCTCAATCTGTCCCGTGAGACCCTTCAGCAGAACAAGATCATGAAGGTCATCCGCAAGAACATCGTCAAGAAGACCCTCGAGCTCTTCAACGAGATCGCCGAGGACCGTGAGCAGTTCGACAAGTTCTACTCTGCCTTCGGCAAGAACATCAAGCTCGGTATCCACGAGGACTCGCAGAACCGCGCTTCCCTCGCCAAGCTGCTCCGCTTCAACTCCACCAAGTCTGGTGAGGAGCAGACCTCGCTTACCGACTACGTCACCCGCATGCCTGAGCACCAGAAGCAGATGTACTACATCACTGGCGAGTCGCTCAAGGCTGTCCAGAAGTCGCCCTTCCTCGACACCCTCAAGGACAAGGGCTTCGAGGTTCTCTTCCTTGTTGACCCCATTGACGAGTACGCCATGACTCAGCTCAAGGAGTTCGACGGCAAGAAGCTCGTCGACATCACCAAGGACTTCGAGCTTGAGGAGTCCGAGGAGGAGAAGAAGGAGCGTGAGGCCGAGGAGAAGGAGTTTGAGGGTCTCGCCAAGAGCCTCAAGACTGTCCTCGGTGACAAGGTCGAGAAGGTTGTCGTCTCCCACAAGCTTGTCGGCTCACCTTGCGCTATCCGTACCGGCCAGTTCGGTTGGTCAGCCAACATGGAGCGTATCATGAAGGCCCAGGCTCTCCGTGACACCTCCATGAGCTCGTACATGTCTTCCAAGAAGACTTTCGAGATCTCGCCCAAGTCCGCCATCATCAAGGAGCTGAAGCGCAAGGTCGAGGCCGATGGTGAGGACGACCGCACCGTCAAATCCATCACCCTGCTTCTCTTCGAGACCTCGCTCCTTGTCTCTGGCTTCACCATTGACGAGCCCGTCCAGTACGCTGAGCGCATCCACAAGCTTGTCTCCCTCGGCCTGAACGTCGACGAAGAGGTCGAGACCGAGCAAGAGAAGACCGAAGCCGCCGAGGCACCCGCAGCGGCTGGCGAGAGCGCCATGGAGGAGGTCGACTAAGCGCATCGCCCGTCTTGACTGGTTTTGAAAAGTTTGGTCGGCGCTCTGATATCCCTTTCATGTGTCATGGCTTTCTTTCACTTTCTACACCTCACTTGCATGGTAACACGAAGCTTAATCTTCGATGGCGTCTTAGAGTGGTGGTACTTTATGCATCACGAGTAATGGATATCCCGAAATGTATCTTACGTAGACTTGCCTCTGGGTAGTTTTCATGAATGATGAATTGTTCAAACAATCTTTGTCTTGACTGTGCTTTTGTTGTTGCTTTTGCTTTTAGGGTGTTGATGCATGGCCTTGATGGTCGACGCGGCTGAGCATAGTTCACCACACCAGCTAGCCATCGACCCTTCCAAGATTACTCACGTTCTTCCGTCATCTCTCACTAACTTTGCGTTTTCTTTGGAAGATGTCAGATTTGACAGATGCCAGTTTGGTGTTGCGACGGATCTCACAACGTCAGGGTCCAACCCATGCAACGGCGATCGTCCCGTGTCCGAAAAACAGGAATCTCCACAAGCCTGGGCCGTTTCGTACCTCCACAACAGCAGGGATGAGGAGCATGCATGACGTATGACGGAGCCGCGTTCAAGATGTCTAGAACGCGGTTTCTTGGTACAGGACCATAGACTACCAGATTCTGTCCTCCCTTTTCGCTGTCATTACGATACTTTGACGTTCCAGCACCAACTTCCTGAAGCTTACGTTGTTGTTATTTCGATATGTCGGCCGTGGACCAACTCAAGCAGCAGAATGCTGCGCTGCAATGTATGTTGGTAGATGATGTAAAGGACGGGGGCTAATGCGCGCTCAGCAAGTGTTGGAAACATTTCCAAAGTCGCTGGATCGACCGCGACGAAGCCGGCTTCTGCGACTCCGGCAAAGACAGCGACGTCAGCTACCAAAGCTACCCCTGTGAAGAAGCCCGTTGCGACAGCTACGGATACCGCAGGATCAGCTGCTGCGCCAGCGAAGAGAGTACCGAGGAAGCTCAATGCAGCGGGCGCGTCGGCTTCAACGCCAGTGAAGACCACGCCCGTGAAAGCGACCCCAGCAGCATCCTCAACACCAGTAAAGAAGCCCGTAACCGCTGCTTCAGCAAGCAAGCCCGCCTCCACCACCACACTCGTAAAGAAGACGCCCGTCACAGCAGGCAAAACACCAGTCAGCGAAGCCTCCAAGCCCGCCCGCCAACGCACCCCCCTCGGCACCACGAAGCCGCTGCCCATACGCAAGAACCCCACAACCGGTGCCGCGCAATCGCAGCCCGCAAGCGCAGTCAGCAAGGCGCCCGTGAAGAAGACAGCCACCACCGCAGCAGCGTCTTCTCCCGTTGCAAAGACCACCCCAGCAGCGAAAGCAAGCCCCGTCAAGCGCACACCCACCAAGGTAAACCCCGACGGCACAGCGCCCACCAAAGTAAACATCGACGGTACCTACCCAACCCCTCTTGACGTAATACTAGCTCATCCCGCTCCAGGCCAACCTACTCCTCAGTCTACCATTGCTACCGCGAAGAAACAGCCGGGTATCGTGGGTAAAAGTGTTAACACCGCTACGGGCACGCTGAATAAGACTGTTGGGACGACGACGGGTGGTTTGAATACCGTTACCGATTCTGTGACTACGGGTGTGAATAACACGGTTGGTGGCGTGACGGGGTATGCGGGCAAAGGACTTGATAAATTGCCCGGTGGTGTGGGCAAGCCGGTCAAGCATGTAACTGATAATGTGGGTAAGACGGCGACGGGCGCGGTGGATAACGCGTATTACACTGTTGGGTCTGCGACCAAGGGGCTGCAGGGCACGGTTAGTAAGACGACGGGGGCGATTGGTAGGGGTGATGCGAAGGGGACTGTTGCTGGGGCGAGCAGTGGTGTTGGTATGTTCCCCTTTTTTCCTATCTCTTACTCTTACTTCGCTACGTCGATATGCGCTTGTCATGTATGTCTGAACGCCCTTCTAACACCCTCCACAGGCAACACAGTAACAGGCGTAGGCAAAGGCGTCGGCAACACCGTCGGCGACGGTCTCGCTGGCCTGGGCAACACTGTCGGCGGCCCTGTCGGCGGCGTCGTCGGCAACGTAGGCAAAGGTGCTAACAACGCTGTTGGCGGCATCACCAGCGGCGTCGGCGACGGTGTTAGTAAGCTGGGCAAGGGCGATGTGATTGGTGGTGTGGGCAGTACCCTGGGTGGTGTGGGAAAGGGTGTGGGTGGCCTGTTGGGCGGTATCACGGGGTATGGAGAGGATAAGGAGAAATGAAGGTGCAAGGTTGAGAGGTGGTTGGCGGGGGTTGAGGAGGGTGATGAGGGAGTGGAAGAGTTGGAGGAGGGACAGGAAGAGAAAAATAAAGAAGAAGACGCAAGAGAGGGCGATGGTGTGCGCGTAGAAGGAGGAGAAAGAGAAGCGAATGTGAAGGCCGATGTTGTTGAGGAGGAGGGGTTGAAAGCAGATTCCGTGCATGGCGGAGGGGGATAGTAAGGAAACCTGATATTATCGCATGTACGTCTATGTAAACTGTTATTCATCATTACTGTTAGCTTACCAACATCTCCTCTACGTCTTCCCAAAGCTTTCTAATGCTCGAAACGAAGAGAGAGAGAGAGCGGCAAGGTATGCGGGCGGCATGTCCCCCTATCTCACAATAGAACCCAACGCCATATTCCAAACCCACCGGCAGAAACGGCGCTGTGTTGCACAGCCTAACTAACGCTCATCCGCCCTCCTCGCTTGGAAACAAGCCACAACTGGCACGAAACCTCGCGCTGATCACTTTGGAGAAATAACGCCGAATCCGCTCCTTCTGCGGTGGATATATTATACGCGGTATACGGTATTGCGGGACTGGGTTTGGGGCCTGAGTTCGGGGGTTGGTCTTGTTTTGATGGGTTTTGATGGAGGGGGTGTAGTTGGGTCTTGAGAATGAGGTGATGGGATGAGAGGTTGGGGGAAGGGGTGGTAGTGATGATGCTGCTTGTGGTATGGGAGGAGGGCAGCCCGTGGACGTAAAGACTAGTGAAATGCTGTGTGAGGCATTTTGCGGTAGACTTGCAAGTCTTTTCCACGTTGCCATGTTCAAGTCGTATGCACCGTATGTGAAAAAGGTCGGTGGTACTTAATCATCCACGCTATCTCACCCCAAACCCAACGAATTACCAAGCTCCCCATCTGGTTACCCAACGGCCCTTTCCAGCACGCCTAACACACCGGCTTTGGTCAAGAAATTGAACCACAAACCTGCGCCTCTTTTTGCGTCGTCACCTCAGCCACTAACCCAGCACCACGTCGGCGCTTGCCCCGCTAACCATCTCGTGTTCCCAAACGCACTCACCCAGAATTGTAATTATTCGCGAACTGGACTTTCGGAGTCTACGCCGGTCCGCGGTGTTATGGACGCAGGTCTAAATGTCCGATATACGCTGCGGGGGCTGTGATAGGTAGGGTAGGGTCGGTTTCGAAACTTGATTAGGCTTTCGGGAGGCACGTTGCGTCCGGACAGGGAGGGGTGTGAGGGATTTTGAAGGGCTGCATGGTCTGAGAGCCGGGAATATCGTGGCTTGCGCGTCAGGGTTTGTGGAGGGATAAGCTTTTTGAGAATGCTTGGTATCGTTTTGACAGGTGTCTAGGAAAGCTTGGTATCATGGCTGGTGACGATCGGGGAGTCGTTGCTCCTATCAGCTTGGAGATGGGACTTTTTGATCAGGCGATTTGCTGCTTAGCTTGCATACATGGGCATACCTGCACCACTTTGCTTTCGTGGCATCAGTTGCACGCAGCAAACAATTTCCCCTGAGGAAGACATCAGGCAACATCTCACGACACGGCACACTCAGCCAGCTATTCCCGGCTTTAACACTGCAGCACGATCCCCAGGATCCCCCCAAACCACTCTCGTAACCTTCCAGATTTGTTTCGCGCATCATCAGCCCTTTTTGACGCCAGCGCGTCGACTCAAGCCACAAGCACAGACACGGAGAGCTTACGCACTAACCCCATCCCAGCCGCAAACCAGTCGATCAGGGACCAATCCGCCTACATCCCTCGCAACGTGCACGGAAACGTGTGGCTGAGCTAGGCAATTATCACCGGCACTATCCTCCCTTCACGAAACG
The DNA here is from genome assembly GCF_023757985.1 of Alternaria ethzedia. NCBI lineage: Eukaryota > Fungi > Ascomycota > Dothideomycetes > Pleosporales > Pleosporaceae > Alternaria > Alternaria ethzedia. Next base: position 1,569,814 of record NW_026056198.1, read on the forward strand.
TGTGGAACAATAGCGCGTGCGACGACACCGTACCGGTGTTCCTTCTGGCGACGGTCTTGAAGCTGGAAATGTGACTATCGGAACTATTGGCTCGCCGGAGCCGGCGTATAGGATGACCACCGTTTCCGGGCGGCCGCTCATGCAGCAGCGTGAATATCTGTCGTGTGAGACTTGATTATGTGCCTGGGAAAGTCAGGATCGCTGCAAGGGTCCTGAGCTCTCGTGTGTGGAATTCACTCACATCTGGGCCCCCCCAGTTAAGTTACCGAGGTTTAGCGCCACGCGAGGGTGAATGCAAGCTTGCGCATACATGCCCTGGTTCCAACGCTCATACCCACGCTTGTTTCGAACGGGTTCATAAGCCACTTCTGTCGCCCCCTCGACTGTACATGTGGCTCACGACGATTGTTACTTCAAGGTACGCAGATATTATTCATTGGTGAGTTGAGGATTGGGGGTGTTGTCTGTTTCGCTTAATCAAGAGGAGCAGATGTACGAGAGTGAGGGCTGCGCTAACGAGGGTCTAGATTGCTGCGCATAGCTCTTGGACCATATTACCTCCAACCCAAAGCAGCAGGTTGACTCTATATCGTGAGGTTTCTCCGCTCCGCCGCTGCGAATCTAGAGTCCGTTGGGTTTCCTCGTTTCGCCCAAATTCAACGCCCGCGATTTCAACCGCAACAACGAACCAACCTGCCAAACACACGACTACAACAACCATGCCGTCCAACCGACGAACCCCCCTCCTCCTCACCATCATGGCCCTCACCAGCGCATCTCTTGCCGCCCCCACACAACCTCACCCTACACCCCAACTAGAAGACCTCCAATGCCGCTGCCTCACCTTCTCCACCAGCCGCACCCCAACCCCATGTTCCTACCAAGAGCTGCTCACTCTAGACTGGGAAGCCGCCTTCTCCCTCTCCATCACCAACGCGCTCCCCATCCAATTCGCCAGCCAAACTACCATGGACACCTTACTCTCTATCCCAAAGCCGCTCCCGCTTGACCTGCTGCAGAGTATGCATGAGGGAGGGGAGGTTAGTCCTCTGGATCCGAGCAGCGGGGTCACAAGTGAGAATAGGGTTGTCTGTGGGTTCGGACAAGAGGTTGACGGGGTGAGTGGGAGGGGGAGGGGAGGCGTCGAGCAGGAGGTGCATTATGTGGGGACGGTGCTGGGGCTGTTTATGTTGGCTACGATGGTTTGGGTTGCGGGGGAGTGGGCGTGGATGAGGTGGGTTGCTGACGGCTTCCGAGAAAGAGACTTACATGCTAATATCTGGTACAGGTTCTTCTCGAGGACTGGAGCTATCATGCTGGAGGGCGACGAGAAGGCTCTAAGAGCCGAGTTCGACGCTCTGACAGCTGAGGTCAAGGCTCTGACCGCAGAAGTCAAGGCCGAGACGAGGAGGATGCCTACAGACTACTCTTGAGCAAATTCGACATGATCGGCTATCTGGTCGAACTACAAGACTATGTCAACATGTTCATTACGGGATTCCCATCGAAGCGGCGGCCTCATGGCACTCACACCCCCTCCCCTACCGGAAACAAGGACCACGACAGAGAAACGCTCGCACGACCTACTTCCTACCTACCCACCCACTACTAGTCATGATACCCTATTATTGCTATATCCTGGAAAATGAACCAGTTCACACTGCCTTCAATGGACACCCCGCTTCGTGTCTTCTCAGAGACACACATGGCGCGATGTCTCTCGCACGGCACCCCGCGTGGCTGCGCAGACCACTGCTTCTACACATACGCTTTCGCACTCTGTTCAGTGCATACCCCTCGCTTGGTGTCCTGACAACGGATTGGTATGAAGGCACCAGCATTGTCAGACATTGGACTTGCAGAAGGAGAGCCAGTGCCGTGACAATAGCCAGGGACAGGAAGGCGTGAGGGTGGTCTGGGATTTGCTTTGGAAGTTAGACGAGTCTACGAGATTTTGTAGCAATAGCGAAATGTTCACATATATCCATCCTTTTCTTTCATGTGTTTGCACCTACTTCAACCATCACGTGGCTAGTCTGCTATGTTGGGAATACAGCAATGCCACAAACCATGCATGTCACGTCGCAGAGTGACGCAAAACAAAATACACCGATGCATGCAAGTTTCATAGGTTTAGAGATTGTACATTTAGAACCAAAGTCATTTTATACTTGACTCTACATAGTATCCTGATCGGTCTGGTTTTAATCTCACTTCGCTCCTCTAGAAACCCCTTATCTGCTAGACAACGAAAACTCCAAAAACATGCACGCAAAATGGGGTATAAACGCTTTCAAAAGCTTTCTCCCGCCTATACTCCAGAAGATTGTTGAATGACGGACGAAGATCGACCGGTTGGTATACATGTAAAGTATGCGAGCGAGTCCGAGACATCAAGCTCAATGCGCCGATTCCGGGTACGAAAGTTGGATTTTGGGTTCGTAAAGCCTGCCAGATTTTGTTAGTACTCATAATCTTCACTCTGTACTTGAGATCGAAGCAACTTACATGAACGTCTCATACCGCACACCCCTCCTCCTCACCCTATTCCTCTCTTTCGCCATCCCATCCTCCCCACTCCCAGCAAACAACACCGGTTCCCAATCAACCACATCCCTCCACCTCTTCATGAGCTTCCGCCAATAACACGCTTCCGCCGCTTGCGTCAGATATCTTTCCCTGAATACCTGCACCGAGTTATCTGCTATGCGCTTCGCCTTTTCAGGGTGGTCGAGCAGATCTTCCATAGCGGATGCTAGATCGGAAAAGTCGCGTTCGACTTCGACGAAATTCTGGTTGGAGCCGTTGGAGCGGAAGAGGTAGTGGTGGTGTTGTATCCATTGGAGTTTGTGCGAGACGATTACGGAGCGGCAGAGTTGGCGGTATTTGAGGGAGCCGGAGTAGGAACGTCCTGAATGGGGTTGTTAGTATGCACAACTCTGTTAGTGGTTGGGGGTATAATACCTTCAGCGTGCGCAATGAACATGTAATTACACTGATCCACCGGCCCGAGAAACTGCTCTTTGAAATTTGGATCCGTCCATTTGAGTTGACCAACGTCGCTCCATGGCTTGCCTTTTGCTGCATCGAGGAGCGCTCTCCGCAGCTTAGGCGCGAAAGTGATTTTGCCTCTCCAGACTAGCTTCTCGATCTTTTGGTCCCACGACTCGACGGCTTCCCGTTGTACTGCTTCTTGAGCGACTTCGTCTAGTGTTCCCAGCGCGGGCATGTCCCAGCTCCAGAAGCCAAAGTCGGGTATTAACCAGAGGTTGTGGTCTTGGACGCGGCGGGTGAGGGACCATATCGGTTTGTGGGGTTGCGCAGGGAGGTCCTCTACGGAGAAGACGAATTCGATGTTTGGGATGTCGGCGGTTGAGGGGGCAGCGAGAACGGCGCGGTACATGGCGCTGAGAGTTGCAATGGCTTTTTGGCGGTTGACGTTATCGACCATGTGAGTCTCGAGGATGTAGAGCTGGTATATGTTAGCATGCGCTCAGCACTTTCCAATTGTCCAGGACTCAACAAACCTCTCTATCATAAACCATAGCCCTGACCATTCCCTTCGTAAGCTCGAAGCTATTGAGATCCGCCTGCGTCACCTTACCCCAGCGACTCCGCACCTTGACCGCACGCTCAATATCCTCATATTGCCCCGGAAAAGCGCTATCGCACTGCGCCTCATCTAGCCCATAATTATTCTTATCCCTTGGATACGTAAAAGTCCACAGTCCATGTTCCTCCAACTCAGTCGCATTAGTTGTGAGAATAGCCTGGTTTGCGGCGCAATCGAGACAAGTGTCGCAGGAAAAAGTCGTACTGAACTCGCATAAGCAGCGGCCGGCGGGCATGTACTCCTTGACCAGCGGGGGCAAGGACGGGTTCTGTGTGCGCGTGCCGTAGAGAATAGTGCAGATGATGAGGAAGAGGAGGGCGCATGCCGAGACGAAGAAGAAGGAGAGGACTTCTCCGCCAGTCGGACAGCGGCGACGGTATACAGTCTTGTCCTTCCGCTCCTCCACTATCCACATCTTCTTCATGAGCATGGGTGCTAGCGGGATCCGGGCGACGTGAACCGGAGCGACGATTGGGGGTGCGGGTAGCGTGGACACGCGAGCGAAATCGGTCGCGCGTGTCTATATTATCGAAATTGGGGAGCTTCGGAGCGTGGCTGGAGGCGACATGGATGGCGACACTACCAATATGAATATGTACAAGTGAAAGGGAAGCGAAGCGCTATGACGGCGTCGACGAGGAACGAGGGTCGGCACGCGACTGGCAGAGGTGAAGGGTTCCCAAGACGGTTGTGAAAAAAGAAGAGGGGCGGCGATGGGGACAGCCGGCGGGAGGAATGACGATAGACGCTTCACGGTGGAGTTGGCATGGTGATGGACAAGACGGGTTGCCCCCAATGGGAGATACGGTGAGGGCGTTGCGGAGTGCAGTGCGCGGCGGGATATTTAGATCGGTCAACGCTTAGTACATTACAGTAGTACGTATGACAGGGGCGAGAAGGTACCGACGCCTCCTCGTCGTTACCTCAACACTATGTCTCCAGATTGTTCGCAAGCAGATACTCTAACCTCGAGTGCAAAAGCTAGAAGAGTATAGACTACATCTGCATACAATACTGCACAAACGACCTCAACCACACACGCCCCGCCTTCCCCACGCGCTGTCCCTCGCATATCAAGCATTCGGCTGCACCCGCTGCACGATGCGAATACGAGCATAGGATCCTCGTCTATCAACTTCAGGCCCCCCGTGCCACTACCCTCCTACATGTACAACCTCAATCCTGCATTGCGTGACTGCATCCGTCGTGAGATGCGACCCTGCGCGCGCTTACCTTGGAACTGTTGAAGCACGCGCGGCCTCTAGCACCTGCCAGCCCAATCCAGTAAGGTGGCGCACGCGACCCACCTGCATTTCCTTGATATGTCATTCAAGCCACCTGCTTCAACGTGTCTCAACTATTGTCGAGACTATTGACCATGGCAATAGTGTAGGTATCATCATTATACCGGACTGCGAGCTCATGCATTTACATTTAGCTCCATACGAGTAGGTACAGTAGGACGCGTACGTCTTCTCATAGCGCATATACACATACTTGGTTGGTAGCGTCCCGCGGCAGTTGAAATGTAACCGACGTCAAAGCAAGTGTTGATCCATCGGGCATTAAATTCTTCTGCGTTTGTGGGTCGTGAGCCAGTTCCATGGTTGTCACACTCGTGGGTAAGTGGGTCACCCGTTGCATGTCTGCATCTGCGCAAGTGCCGGTTGTGGAGTACCCTTACATCATCGTACCATGTTGTGTGTGATGGGTGGAGCATACGAGAGTCATGGCAGATGTGAGGACGTTGGCTTTATGATTTTGATGGACATGCAGTCGAACGTGGCAGATAAAGATTTCACCCACATCCACGGAACAGTAGTCAATCACAGGATCCTCGAATCCCATACAATGCATTCACAAACTCCCCAAAACCGGCGCTCAACCCGTTGTACCCTACGAGGAGGCCATCAATGCTACGCGAAACACCTAGATGCAATAGTCGAGACCAACAAAAGAGACACTAAAACCATGTAACGTGAAGAAGCCACACTGAAGACGATTGGGCAAAAATATGGATAAAAAGGCTATGTACATGAGAAGCCCATAAGTAGTGAAAGAAGCTCGAAAAAGAAGGTAAGTAGGCAAAGAAGGGAGAAACAAGAGCCTAAGAAGTTGAAATCGCTGGGTGCTTCCATAGCAACCCAACGAGAAAAGTGGGATCAGCGACCAACAAGCCCTACAACAGACTGCAGGGAACATGTAAAAATGCCGAATGTATACGGCGGCGCTGATCCTCACCTGTACAAGACGTCTGTCGTCTACGCCGACAGAACATGCATATCCTCCTCATCCGCATCTTTGCGGATACCAAACGGTTGAAAGGCATTTGTCTTGCCTTTGTGAGCGTGTACCGCGAGTCCCATTTCGCGCATGCGTTCTGCACCGCGACCGGGAGCAGGACGCTTTTCTTTGGCACCTTTGCGGTGTTGCTTGCGGTACAGCTTCTCCTTGCGTCGTTGCCTCTTCTTCTCGAGCCCGACTTTGATGTCGATGGCGCGGCGGATGGGCATGTCGGAGCCGTCGGCGTCTTCGTCCTCGTCGAGGTCGAATGGGTTGCGCATGGTGATGGGGGTGCGTGGGACGGAGGCTGAGACTGTGGGTGCAGGGCGCTCGGCAATGCCGGCGAAGCGGATGGATGTCTCGCTGCGTTGACGCGTGGTCATGTTCACAGGGTTGACGGAGCCGCGACGTGTAGGTGGTGGAGACCTGAGGCGCATTGGAGGCGGAGGAGAATGGTGACGCTTGGGGGAGTTTCCAAACAGCTTGCGTGGTGGCGGAGACCGGTGCACAGCGCGCTTTGCGGGTGGAGGAGATCGTAAGCGCTTCGGTGATGGCAGAGGAGAACGCTTCTTTGAAACCTCTTTGCGGCGACCTCGTCCATCGATGTTGACGGGGTCCATGCGGCCATGAATCATGAGATGATCAGTCTCGGAAGCTTTCTCATCTTCAGAGACCTCATCCTCATCATCGTCAGGAAGCTCCGGATCCGATGTCGGGAACGTAGGGTCGATGTCCTGTGGAGTAGGCTTGTGCTTGGCCGCACGTCGACGTTCGAGTGTCGACATGTACGCCGCTTCAGCCGGCCTGTCCTCATCAAGTGTACCGCAAACAAAGTCTGTGCTGTCTGGCAGCTCAGGGGTGGGAACGCGGATGTTGACCGGCTTCGATGACTTTCTGCGCTTGGAAGGCTTGTCCATGATCTTGAGACCCTCGCGGCTCTCCAAAGACCCAATCGATGATTCAGAGACGGTTCGGTGAGTCTTCAGTCGAAGCTGTTCCAGATGCTCTACAGATGTCGCTGCAGTTGATGCTCCAGGCGCCCACCAGTCGTAGTCAGACCCGGCATCGCTATCATCGTCTGAGACGGCAAATCCGTTCTCATCATCAGTCTGGAAACCCTCATCAGTCGCATCGCTGTACGCGGCGTCTTCATCCTCGTCTAGCAGATCGTCATCGTCGTCATCCATTTCGACGTTGTCCTCATCGTCGTCCTCGTCCTCTTCATCGATGGCTTCCTCTTCTGCAACCTCCTCGCCCAGCTTTCGCAGGTTGTTCTCAATCTTGAGCGTATCCTGAACCGTAAGCCGGCTTCTATGGCAGGTAACTTCTTGAGTCCACTCTTCGACCTCCTCTTCTGAGCTAGCAAACTCGTGGAACCGGTATGCTTCACAGCGGGCAAGGTCGGAGTTGGAACTCAAGCGCCGCGTGTGATCAACCGGGCGGACTTTACGCACGCTCACGGGGGAGTTGTTGCGGACTGTAGAATCGGAGTCGCGATGGACTTTGGTGGTTGGCTTGGGAGACGAGGGTATCCGGCGTGGTGGCGGTGCGGGGCTGGCCATGCGGCGGGGTTTCGGCGCTGCTTCTGTAGATGGCTTGGACGGGCACGCGAACTTGATGGTGCAGACGCGCTTGGGAGGTTCCTCGGTCTGTGGAGCAGGCACAGGCGCTGGCTTTGCAGGTACCTCTGCTGGCTTCTTGTCCTCCTTGGGCCCGCACGCAAACATGATGCGCCTCTTCCTTCCCAGAACAGCCTCGATGCTCTGCTCGGTGCTCTGAGCAGGCGCGGTCTTGGGTACTGGGGTGATGTTCTCGTCGTCGTGTGAGACCACGGAGATGGGTAGCTCCAACGGCTTGTTGTTGAACGTGGGCAGCATGCTGTGGAACGCTGCCGAAGGAAGTGGCGGGCTCGGCGTGCAGGGCCGTGTGCCAGGGCTCGTGAAGCCTCCATCGCTAGTGAGATCTGCGGTGCCACTGTTGTTACTCCATGTCGAGACGCACGACATGCCGCGGACGGGGCTCGCATCCGAGTGTTCCTCAACAGGCGAGCTCGCATTCGAGCCCGACTTGAGCGCGGAGGTGAGGAGCGATGCTTTGCGATCGATTACGGGTTTCGATTTAGTGAAGGATGTGGAGGAGGAATGCTGGAGCACCAGGGGCGCAGGGCGTTGCGCGCGAGGTTCAGGGGGTTCGTCTAGGTCGCCGACCGCCTCCTCCTCTGCCGTCATATCTGGCGGACATGTGTTCGACATGTTCTGCTGTGTGTTTACTTGCAACGCGCCCTGTCTAGCAAAGTAATCCTGCTCGTTCGCCATGTGTTCTGTAGTCGGTGGTGTATCGATCGAGGAACGTGCGTGGGGTCGGTGCAAGGTCGTGTATCAGATTCAATTGCTGAGTGCGAACAATATTTCGAAGTGATGCCGTAATAGTGAAGTTGTGTGGTCGTGATGCAAGCGGGTGAGGCGTTTCACGATTTCTTTTTGGCGCAATGCACCTGCGGCAGCGTTCCTGGACCCTCGTTAGAGCAGGCGGCGTGCTGTGTCGATCGTGTCGAGTGCAATGCAATTAGAGGCGGTTCGGCGGATTACTGCTGGGCGGTATGGATGGGTGTGTGGGAGAGTGGGGCCCCAGTGAGGCGAAGTGTTATAATATGGACAGAAACATGGTGGAGCAGTGTGTGAGGAGCCTTGGGTGGAACTAGAAGCGGGCTCGAAGACGTGTCAGAAGCGACAAGCGTCGGGCAGTGTCGAGTGGGAAGGGGTACCTGGAGAGGATGAGGTCGAGTTCCCACAGCGACAGCGACGTGTGGCGACGGGCCGCAGGCTAGCAGAGGGCCCGTTGACAAGTGCGCGAGTGAGCGGTGCTAGGGAGGGTGCAGATCGAAGGCCAAGCTGTGCTGTCAGGCGACTTCAGACTGCAACAGTAGTGGCGCAACACAGGTGGGACTGGTCGTAGGAGAGAGGGAGCGAGGAATTTGATATGCGCTCTGGCGGCTCGGCACCAGAAGGTCTGCAAAGCACAAACAGTGGGTAGCCGGCATTTTAATTCGCGCCCACGCCCGCGCAGCCAATGCCACGCCCGGCCTTTGTCAATTGTGCACTGGTCTAGCAATGCACCTGCTCACGCTGCCACACCTGCCCTTCCGTGACACGAGCCCTCTGGCCGTCAGATTCGGCAATCTCTGCGCGCAGTCACCCTCACTCATCAACAATCAATGAACTTTGTTGCGACCGTTGTATTGCTTTGTTATCGCCTTTGTTGTTGATTATTGACTTCCTCCCCTTGTCAGTGCGGAGATGACATCTGCGACTAGAATACTCCAGCACCTAGGAGTATGCCAAAGCAGGTTTCATCCCTCCAGCACAGCCGATGCAAGACGCAATCGAGCAGCGCAGCCCATGCAATGTTGAATTCCGCAAGCTTCGGAAGCAGGACCCTGATCAACGCGACGCCGCCGACAACGCCCCGCTAGCCAGCCCTCACACCTTCTTTTGTACCATCTGTCCGACGTCGCATGCATCAACACGACCACATGCACGCCCTCTGCTCAACCCCAAGCACAGCGGCTTGATGCCATTTTCCTCAAATGCCTCATTCCTCGCCATGTCTCCATACCTCCTTCTCCCTTCTCTCAGCTCCACATGGCAGCTTCATCTCTTGCTACCACCTCCACACCGCTACTTGACCGCTTCTCCTACACCCGCGCCTCACCTTAGTCCAAGAAGGACGCGTCTACCTGTAGAAAGTAGTCCATCATCTGACTCCATTCAAGCCTCAAGAACGGGATACCGGTTTAAACCACCGTGCTCTGCCGCCAATCTGCAGCTGCACGATACTTGTCGTGCAGTGCCCAGCAAGAGGGTCCATCTCACGTCTGGGGTTCCGTTCGCTGAGACGCAGTATAACATTTCGCCAGCAAGCGCCTCAGCCGGCTCCAAACGAGCCTGTCCCAATCGCCGACATTGTATTCGCGGGGAAGGCACCCGTACCCCATGACGCGTGACGCTCCTGCTTAACAACCCCCACGCGTGGTTTTCGCGCCAATCAATACCAGCGTCCTGTTGCTTCGTACTTCTCCATACATACGTATCTGCTACGGCTGTGTAGGAGGAAAAGGTACCCCACACAACTTACGCAGTGTACAGTACGACAGCTTGGGTATTACCCGGTATCCGGCACGGCTTGCTACTTGCGGTCAGGCCTGAACAGCTGTCTGCCGTCCTCTTACATCTAATCCTTGTCTCTGCATCGCGATATGACGTAGTTCCTCCCTTCATTCCCGAACAACCGATCCTCACATGCGCGTGATATCAGCAGCGTCGTAAACACACATACATCGACGCTCTCCTCCACCACGACCACGTGTTGGAATGTGGAGAGACGGGCGTTCAGCGTTCAAGGTTGCTCTTACCCCTCATTTGCTAGTTTGACTCCGCAGCGGCGCGCGTACTAATGTTGCTTGCTTGCGCCATACTTGCCTGAAGTGTGCAGTGTGGTTTCAAACTGGCTAAAACGTTAGAAGCCGAGTTACTCGTCGCGACATGCGAAGAGCTAGCAGTGACAGACTGGGATGTTGCTTTGCTGCGAACAAGACCCTTTGATCCGTAATGGGTGAAGAAGTATATCAACAGCACTACAGTATGTCTGCACACCTCTAGACCTGGCCGTTCACATCGTACTATCATTCCACATCACCAGACACTCTATCCCTCCTTCCCCCCCTTCTCTACCGCACCAATCCCATCTCACCCATCACCCACCGTCACACAACAACGTCCCCGTCCCGTTCATCCCGCACCACTTGCGCTGTCAAGCCAAGCCGCCTAAGCAACACACAACCTTCCCCCCAAGACACTCCTTACTTCAGCCAAGCGCCTCGGCATTTCTCCTAGTCATCTGCTTGTTTCACGACCCGCTGATCGAGTGGGAGTAAGACCGAATACAGGAGACTGAAGGGCATATATGTGGGAAGCTGGGGTGGTTCTGGGGATTGGTTGTGAAGGTGTGAGGGTGTGAGGATTACGGGGTACGGTAGGCGTATAGGGAGTGTCTGGGGTCTGGGTTTGGGTTTGGGAGGTTGTGTTTATGTGCTTGTCTTGTGTGGGAAGTAGGAGCGTGAAGTGTCTGGTGTGTTGTGCGGTATGTATTTATTGGAATAGATGCTCACTGTCAAATATAGATGTATAGACGCTTGTCTCGTACCTGAACCAGTCTGTGTGCAAAGGTCTCGCTTTTGTACTAATGACTTTATTACAAAACGTACAACTCTCTATACTGACGCTGCATGCACGTCAATAATACCACCTAGAGAATACTGACAACACCCATCCACTACCCCCCTCACACATCCTCACCAGGTATACTCAGCCTCCTCAACTCCTGAATCTGATTCCCCAGCTGCCGCTTCTCAACCTGCAACTCCTTCTTCCAATTATCCCTGACAAAATCCAGCGTCCGTGCAAACACCAGGTCCCTCTCACTGCGCTCATGCTGAGGCACAAAAGTATCCGGGAACTGCGTCCAACCATGTCTGCACCCAGGCGCGTGCCACACTTCCATGCCTCCGTTCTGGCTACTGGGCACATTGTCCGATCCCGCTTGTCCACCTTGGCGTCCGTCCCAGTCGCCTGAGCGCCCGTCGCCGAAGCGTACAGGCCCGTTCCAGTCGTTGTTGTTCATCTTGTCGACCCAGACGTCGCTTTGCACGGCTAGGGTGTCTTTTTCGGGTAGGACGAGGAGGATGGCGGCGTTCTTCTGGATGTGCATTGGGTCGTTCAGGCCGGGGCTGGCTCGCGGGTGCGGTCGTAGTTTGCGCGGGAGGTAGGTCGGGCCCATGATGGAGAATAGGCCAGGTGCTTTCGGCTTCTGTTTGTGGTGGTCGTCTGGTCGCAGCGCATTGGGTAGTGGCTTCATGGGACGCTCGTGTGGGAGTAGCCGTGCGTCGAGCGAAGGGTAGAATAGGAGGAGCGGCAGCATGCGGGGCTGTGCTTGAGGGGGAGGAAGGAGAGAGGGCCACGACTCGAAGGGATCGTCTAGGATCGTGGCTCGGCGGTTTTCGGGCATGATGGGCGACATGGTGTCTGCATGCGCAGGCTCATTCGTGCGCGAGCGAGGACCGAATGTAGTCGACATGCCGAGCTCAGGACAGGGCGGTACTGATATAGCCATGTTCAAGGCAATATTTCCTCCTGCCGAAAAGCCTGAGATCGCGAGACGTGTAGGGTCGAGGGTGATGGTCTTGACGTGCTCGAGATGTGTTGCAAGAGGTTCCTTCTTCTTCTTTTCCAGTGCGCCATCCCGTACTATGGAGTAGTATCGCTGAATTTCCTCTCTAAGGACCTTGCCGGCTTTCGAAACTCCACTCGTGTCTAGGATCGCGGACAGCACGTCTTCCGCGTCGTGAATAGCGGCGGGGAATTGGTGGAAGGGTCCGATGCGATAGGACACGCTGATGACTACGGCTCCGAGCTCGCGCGACATCATCGACGCATACGGGGCTTGCTCCAAGGGCGATCCCATTATGAAGCCTCCGCCTGGTTTTGTTAGTCATGAGCGTCCTCGGAAACATTCCGGCTTCCCTACCATGAAAATCCAGCACCACAGGCACACGCCATTCCCCAGTCTCTTTCCTCTCCTGGTCGCCATTGCCCTCAAGATCGACCGGTTTCGGCGGAACAAAGACGTAGCAGTAGATGAGGTTGTCCTTCCGACTCGGCAGCGATATGAGGAAAGGATGCGGCCCCTTAGGCGACGTGACGTGTAGGATGGAGAGAGGAACGAATCGCGGTATTTGGACAAGCGCAGTGCTGGATGCAGTCAGTGTCGGCCTCGCGCATTAATCATTACGGAATATCCTACCGCCATTGTATGTGGAAGGGGAGGCGGAAAAAATAGGCAATCGAATGAAAATAGCTGCTCATCGTGATTATGACATGGAGGTGGACAGGGCGACGGCGTTCATGACGCGGAGGACTCGTTGTATGCGGCTGCGTCACGCATTGAATGCTGAGTGAGCAATGTGCGTTGCGCGTTCAAAAGGACTAAGGGGGACGCGGACTGTGTGCCCAGCTGGAAGGCACGGAAGCCATGGTCGGGTGTGACGTCAGATGTTTTCCGCGCTGCGATGCGTTACAGGGAGATCGTGCGTTGCCGAAATTGTTGATGGTGTTTCAAGCCGGCCCCGGCTAGGCCAAAGCTTGATTGCGCGAAGCATCGCAGGGGTCATCCACCACACCTAGGCACTTCCCATTAGCACTGTCTTGTGTCAGTTCATGCCCAATGTAGATGCCTTCTGGTCCTGATTTTGACAACTCCGGGGCATACGGCTATGCGAAAGGACCCGTTCAAGTGAGCGCGCTTGTTACTACACCTGGAAATGTCAAGAGTAACGAACGTCACATCACGAAAGCATTGGGAAGCACATGAATTACAGATTTACTCTGAGATTTGATATATGTAGACTAGCTGACCATGAACATCATGCCACATATCAGCGGTACTGCACCCTGCAACTTATATGCAAGGCCCTGGACCACCGCGAAGGAGAAGTCGTTTTCGCGTCATGTCGTGAAGCGTGAATCGTTGGCGCAAGCACTCAGCCTGAAGCCGTGGAGGCGCAGGCGACGAAAGCAAGCCGCATGAAGCAGGCTAGCTAAGCACTTTTGGAAGACGGTGAAGGACTGTGGAGAACCAAAGCAGCTTACCAGGCAGCGGCCTTGTCGTCGGCATCGGCATCAGCAGAGAAGCCTCCTCCACCTCCACCGAATCCGCCGTCATCGCCACCGAATCCAGTATCAGCGGCAGCCTCTCCACCGAAGCCAGTAGCCTCAGCGTCGAAACCTCCCGCGTCACCACCGCCAAAGCCACCACCAAGATCGTCATCAGACTCATCGTCAGTGCCGTCGTGCCACTCGATAGTGTTGGGATCCTCGGGCATGTGCTCTTGGAGAAACTCTGGAATTGTCTGCTTGCTCTCGCACAGAATCTTGCAGAGGTCTTCGCCAATATCTTCATTGCGGTCGTTGAAGAAAGACGTCGCCTTGCCCTCATTACCGATACGCGCGGTACGGCCAATGCGGTGGATATACTCAGTAATGCCGTCATGCATAGTGGAAGGAAGATCGTAGTTGATTACATGCTTGACGTTGGCGACGTCCAGACCACGCGCAGTGACTCCGGTAGCGACGAGAATGGGGCAGCGGCCGGTACGGAATGAGCGAAGAGCATCTTCGCGCTCACGCTGTGTGCGGTCTGAGTGGATCGAGGTGACAGGCATGCCCTTGTTGTAAAGGAAGTCATCGACCATGTCGCACTTCACCTTGGAGTTGGTGAAGACGAGGGTACTGCAGTGACAGAGTTAGCATCTTGCGCTCGTCGTAGATGTCAGAGGGGATTGTACGTACCGCTGAGGGCCTTCACTGAAGATCAAGTCAAACAGTGCCTGGCTCTTGGCACTCTCCTCTGCGAAGATGACCTGCTGGGTGATGTTTTGATGGGTGCTGCCAACCCTACCGACCTCTGTATATTGTGAGTGGGTTGTTGGTTAAATTGAGGAAGTGGAAACATACTGATCCGGACGCAATCCTCGTCCATGTATTCCCGAGTCAGGCGACGAGCTGACTTGGGGAACGTGGCGGAGAACATGAGATACGTGTGGTCGGCGTCGTCGTTCTGGTCTAAGCGGTTGTCAGTATGTGATACAAAAGATGATCCAGCAAGTAGTTCTTGGAAGTCCATATTGGGAAGAGTGTGTCGACATACCTGAACCAGCGAACAACTTCTCCATAGCCTCTTCCCAACCAGTGGAGAGAAGCTCGTCGGCCTCGTCAATTACGGTGAACCTGTTCGTGTTAGTCAGTTATAAAGTACCTTACAAAATTGCTTGACTTACTTCAGGCGGTTGAAGGACAGCAGGTTGATGTTAGACATGAAGTCCATGAGGCGACCCGGAGTCGCGATGAGAATATCACAGCCCATCTCGAGCTGTTCCCGCTGATTCCTGCTGGGGGCGCCACCGTAGATGACGCAAGGACGCAGCATAGTACGGTAGCACACTAAACGGAGGGTATGAAGTCAGCATGTGTCTCACATGAATTTCGTACCGGGGTACCTACGACGACGCGCCTCGTCAAAGATCTATCACGAAACCAGGTCAGTGTACGTTCAGCATGTACTTCATATCATGGAAACTTACCTGACAAGCAAGCTCACGCGTAGGGCAGACGACCAGGACGAGAGGCTCCGCACGGACTTTGTCGGTGAGAGGGTTGTAGCGGACCGGGTTGGGGCGCGGCGCAGCGAGTTGACGGGCCTTGCCCATGAGCTTGGACAGAATCGGGAGGAGAAACGCAGCAGTCTTGCCGGAACCTGAATAGTGTTAGTAGGAAGTAGAGTGAGTACAGACGAGGCGACTTACCAGTCTGTGCAACGGCGACCACGTCGTGTCCAGTTAAGATAGCAGGGATGCAGTAGGACTGAATCGGGGTCGGGGCATTGTACTGGCACAACTTGACGTTGTCAAGCATGATCGGGTGGAGACCGGCATCTTCGAACTGACAAAGGTTAGCAAAGAAGCACGCGAAGACCTGCAGGCCCAAGTTTCAGTGACTTACGTTGCGGACGGGGCTGATCTTGGTGGGACCCGAGAGAGTCACGTCGAACGAGAGCGCCTTGATTGCACCACCGGCGCGCTGGAGATACTGGTCGGTGAAGAGCATCTTCTCGAGCTCAGGGTTGGGCTCTCCAACATCGCCGAACTCGTCGTCCCACTGGTAAATAGCAGCGTCCGAGAGCCAGACAGCAGTGTCGCGAGTATCGTCCTCGGCAGGAGTGCCACCAACGACTGTCTCATACTGGAAGGGAACTGGGTTGTTCCATCCGGCTTCCTGGGCGCGCGCAAGATCTTGAGCCTGCTGCTCCTTGCGGGCAGCGCCGGCGTCGGTCGCAGTCGCCTCGGGAGCTCCTGCGTCAGACATGACGATGAGGGGAGAAGGTAGTAAGTGTAGAAAGTGTAGCTATTGCTTGAACGAGACTGCTAATTGCAGAGTGGGTGAGAGTTGGGGATGTGGGGTATGGGAGTTGGAGGTGGTGGGGAGAAAAGCTTGCGTTGTTTATATGGACAGAAAGGGTAGGAGCTGTGCGCAGTAGCGTCCCTTAGCGCGCTTTCCCAAGGAGATACTGGTGCCTGGGTGACCACGACGATAAGCGAGAGACGAGAAGCTTCCACAATTGAGGTGAGTGAGGATAGGTGAAGGAGATAGTGAAGGGACTGCCGGTATCTGTCCTGCGGTATCGAGATGACATCGACGCACTGTACGATGACGCAGCAGTTTCTGGCAGCAGTGACGAGTGGACTGTCATCCCGGATCAAGCATGAACGACTCGACTCAAATTGAAGAAGCAGCTGGCCATATACAACCCGAGCTCTTATATCTAGTATGAAGGTACAGCGGTGAAGTGACGCTCGAGGCGATAGTCCCATGGTGAGATGAATGGTGAGATTTATGGAGATGGCGAGGCCCGCATGAGAAATTGTATCAGACTGAAAGTGATGTGTTGTTGGGCATGCAAATCGATTTACAACAGTACACATCTGACATGCTCGTTGCCGCTTTCTCACACAACAGGATGAGCACGGAACAATCGTTGCGGAGTGCAGCAAATAGCTATTGGCTTCCTTTCCTCTTACTTTGAACGAAGATGTACTTTTCTGCCTCTCGGATATGTGACAGTCAGGGCGCTTTGCGAATATGAGGACTGAGAAGTGACTTGACAATGAATTGGGAGATGTCGATAAGAATAGAAACGTTGCAATGGGAGATCTTCTTACATGTACACACGTACTGAACCTACCTAGGTATTATCGCATGATTCAGATTCGCAACAAGGCCAGTGTTGTCAAGACTCCGCTTCATCTCACAAGTCGTTGTGTAGGACCAACTTACATTTCCAACCCCTTGTGAGGTAGATGCAATACACACAGCCCAGACGGGCCTGTCTGCACATAGCACGACTCTGTACTGTATGTTACCTGTGACGTGTAAGATAGTACGGAATTGCGGCCGCAAGAAGTCGTAAATATGTAAAGAGATGCAGAAGACGTCTGCAGCAGTCGTCGTTAAGACGTGACCCAAGGAGGACACTATGCCTGAACCGAGCTGGCGTACCGTGCCTGAATCATGGATGGCGGGCCGACTGAACCAGACACGCGATGACGCGCCATGCATGCCGACTCCAACTTCGCTCACAGCCGCAATGCTCGTCTTCTTGACCATGACTTCCGGGATCGCGACGACAGAATGGTCATTGTCGGCTATACGTTCTGCGGTACACAGGGGAAGGCGCTACTGACAGACTTCTCCGCAGCTTCCTGAGCCCCTCGATCGCTCTCACGACCGCGACCGCGACCGCACGACCGCCTCTACGACAGCAACACATATCGGCCGCGTGTGCCATGATAGAACACTATGATGCCCTCACTACTATGCTGCTATTTGCGCGATCTCGACACTACCGACAGCAGCTTCGACAGCAGCCACAGCGCTGGCTCAGACACGCTTACCCACATGCATCGACGGTGCCTTCTCGTCGGTCATAGACACCTAGACAGTTTCGTAGGATCATGCGACTTCGGCTGACAAACAGGGCTGTGGCGCATAGATGTAGCGCTGAGAACGCACACGATACCCAGGAGCACTCTAAAGTGTCGGTGACATCACGTAGCTGCATAGGCTCCAGCGACCAGAGCGACGAAGTATCAGATTATTGTACTGCGGGATACAAAAACCTCTTCGCCATTAGGACACACGCCACCTCACGAGCGACCGAAACTTCTCGTTGAGGAACCCACACCAAAGTCGTCCCTCAGGCGTAGGCCCTTAGCCCGACATCGAAGCTATACCCTTGAAGAGACGGAAACGATCATGGACACGCAGCCATGATGGCGCGCGCTCCCTCTCTATACACAAGGCCACCTGTCGCATCTGTCATGTCGGAATTCGGCCACTGCAATGTGAGCCGCGAAGTCCAAGTGGTCATCAACAACCCTTTCAGATAATGAAGGATACAAGACGTTCCGGGAGTCACAGTCTTAGGCCTAGAAACCCCCCATAGTATGTTTCTTTCAACTAGAAGTTTGTCAGCTTTGTATCTCATGCGTGTTCCAAGAGGATGTTGCCTATCCACCAATGAAAAAGCATTGACTTCTTCCAAGTCGATGTGGATTGGGCTTACTTGTTGCGCTTCCATTTTGCAGGCGGTTTGCCCCAGCCTCCCAAGAGGTTGCTGTAACGACGTGGATCCATATTCGGATCCCACAGCGACTCTCCAGGACGGAGCGGCATGTACTGCTCGTCGCCCCTGGGGCCGTCGGGAACCGGCTTCTTCCTCTCCACCTCTGCAAGACCAAACGGCGGGTATCGCTCGTTGACCTTGGGGACGGTAGGGGCCGCCTTTTTTACCGCCACCTTCTCTGCCTCTTTCGCCGCTGCCTTCTTTCGCTCCGCCTTCTCTTGTTCCGCCTTCTGTCGTTCCTCCCTCTTTGCGAGAGTGACCTTGGTAGGCTCGAAGCCGCCTAGGTCGAAGCGCTTGGTCTTGCCGTCGACGAGACGGTTACCACCGAGAAACATAGCGCCGTGATGCGCGGAAGATCTCGAGTTGTCCATCTGATGTTACGTTGGCGTTACTTAACAGTCGCGGGGGTTAAAGCTTACCGCGGCGGAGACGTGCGATGCAGATATATCTGTTATTATGAATTAGTATGCTATTAGGTCTTCGTTGAGCTTCTCCCTAAATCAGGTAGCATTGTAGACATAGGTAGACTGCTACCCCGCTGTCATGCTTGTGTATGCTCGCGATGGCGCGACCGTGGTCTGATCGGATACCTCGAGGCGACTGCGAGACAGTTGAAGGGCATCGAGAGACTTACGGGTACTTGTGTGTCGGTAGCTGGGGTCCTTATTATAAAGGTGGCGTTGAGAGTGGTGCGGTGATTGTGTTAGGAGCACGAAGCAACAGGCAGATTTGCCTGGGAATGCTCGGACGATCTGTTTGCACCTCCGCACTCACCCCCATCACCTTGTACTTTGCCACCTCTTGGGAGCAGTGCATGCGACGCCGCTAGCCGCTGGCGCCTCCGAGATCCCTCTTGCTCATTGAGCCAGTTCGCCTCTCCGAAGGCAGTCCTCGGATACCGATCGATGTCCCCAGCTTGCGACACGCCTCAGACGGAACCGCTTTTCAACGAGGTCGCGAAGGAAGATAGCAGCAGGCCGAGTCATGCTCACCTGTTGTCTCTCGAGACAGTCGATCATCCAACGAGCATGGACTTGAACAAACAATTGAGATGTCAAGGCGGAGATACAGCAAATAGCCAGCCCGTTCATTAGCTGCCCGAGTCTTAGGGCAATCGGAGAAGTTAAAATGTCCTCAAGCTCGACAGACTGTCCTTAGTAAAGCCTGCAAGAAGTATCGCTGTAAAGCACGCCCCTCGATCTTCTGATATGCTAGGCCAAGTCAGAGTGCCCGCATAGATATGTAGGCATACAGTCCCCTGTGTTGTCACTTGCTCAAGTCTACATCCACCGTACCTTTGATATATTCTTCCAACATTCCTAGGGGCTATGCCTTCTGCATCTCCTTTTGACATGTGTCCCGTCGGCACAGTAAGCTTCTACTTGTGTAGCGTGCAATGGGCTGGCGAGCAACGTCAAGCTCGAAGGCGAGCTCATTATCTAACGCTTGTGAATTGCTGCATAAGATCTGCAGCATAGTTCCACAAAACGACGTTGGGCATCACACACATACGAATGCCCAGAGAGCTAAACATGTAGCCGAGTCAGCCGCTAAACGCGAGGCTGTCACGCATGTAGTTTAGGCGAAGCTTCTACAAAGTCGTTACCCTATGAATTTCGGGCCGACTTGGTATTCTAACAGTACATCATACCAATGCATTCCACCGTCTATCGTAAACAATTCTACGTTTGGTTTTCGCTGATGTTGTGCCTGAAGCCACCCGAAATTGGTGGCTTGTTAAAGTTAGCGAGACCTACGTCATCACTCCCTGACTTCCCTGGCGTTGTCCACGCGACAACCCGCGCATCTTGGTTATCTCACATGCACGCCCCTCGTGCACATACCTGCAGGAGATCTCCAGATCTCCAGATTTGATTTTCTTCCTTTACACAACATGCACCCAGACTCGTTGTTGTCTACTGCAGTCTTCACCACACTACCAATTGACTGACAATGAACGACCCCGGCCTCGACGAGCCAGCAGGCGCAGCAGCGCAAGATGTTAATGACACAGTCCACGACGAGGACGAACAAGCTGAGCAGGAAGAGCGGGAATATCTCGATCCAAGTTATGTCGCTCAGTACTTCGACGTCTCTCTACGTACGCTGACAAACCCAGTCAATGGTGGTTTGCCTCCACGGCGAGTCCCCTCATAGCAGGAACATTCGGCCCCATCGCCAACGGCTTCTCCATCTGCGCCCTCGTTGAAAAGTGGAGAGTATACATCCCGCCGGGAAGCGACGAGGGACACGGCTCGAAGATTACGGATCCGAAATGGCTTATCGCGGTCAATTCAGTTTCGCTCGTCTTCGCCTTGAGCGCCAACATCAGTTTGCTGCTCAACATGTCAAGGAGACTGACGTTTGAGATTGCGCAACCTATCACTATCATCGGCTTCTATCTTGCTGGTTTCCTTTTGATGGCGCTCGTGGGGGTCGCTTCGTCATCTGTGTTCCGGATTCAGCCTATGGAAGAACATGCTCTCAGCCAAGCGTATTACTACGCTATCATCGCTGCGGGTATCTACTTCATCATTGCTTCGCTTATGGCTTTTACTGCTTTCGGAGCGTGGAAGGGACATTACGCTAGAGACTTCCGGCTGACGGCCAGTCAGAGGACGCTGATGCTGCAGACAATCGCCTTTATGGTCTACCTGCTTATCGGCGCTCTGATATTCTCATACGTCGAAGGCTGGATGTTCCTGGATGCCGTGTTCTGGGCCAACTTTACCCTTCTCACAATAGGTTTCGGCGGGGAGTTTGTGCCTAAAACGCATACTGGTCGCTCACTCCTCATTCCATATGCAATTGGTGGCCTAGTCACAGTTGGTTTGGTCATTGGTTCTATTCGATCTCTTATTCTAGAGCATGGAAAGCAAAAGATGGCTGCTCGCTTTATGGAAGTCAAAAGACAAAAGGTTCTCAAGTCTATCGATGGCGACACGCAGACGATACGCATCTCACTGTGGGAAAAGGTCGAGTTCTCCTCGAAAGGTTTGACAGAAGCACAGAGACGAGAGCAAGAGTTCCACATCATGCGCCGCGTGCAAACACTATCCGAGCGCAAGAGGCGATACACCGCGTTAGCTCTATCAACCACAGCAGCGATGCTTCTATGGTTCCTAGGCGCTCTAGTATTCATGTACTCCGAAAAGCCGCAAGGATTCAGCTATTTCGTCGCCCTCTACTACGCCTACGTCTCGCTCCTAACGATTGGTTACGGAGACTACGTCGTCGAAAGCAATGCCGGAAAAGCCTTCATGGTCTTCTGGAGTCTACTGGCCGTCCCCACACTAACCATTCTTATCTCCAACATGGGCGACACAGTCATCAAAGCCTTCAAAGACTTCACCATCTGGCTCGGCTCCCTCACCGTCCTACCAGATGAGGAAGGGCTCAGCGCCGCGCTCAAAGTGGGATGGACGCGCATCAGATCCGGCAAGATAGGCGAAGAAGAAAAGACAAGCTCCGCCAGTCCTACCGAACACCGCATTGAGGACCGGCTGGCAGCATACATAGAAGAAGAAGAGCTAGGCAAAACGGAAGAGGTCGGCGAACACGGCGACTATCTCGAACGCGACATCCGCTTCTACCACTTCGTCCTCGCAAAAGAAGTCCGCAAACTGATGAAAGACGTCGAAAGCTCATCGTCAAAACAATACGAGTACCACGAATGGCAGTACTACCTGCGTCTAATCGGCCAGGACGAAAACGATCCTTCGCACCACCGCCAGCCCAAAGCCAACACTCCACACAAGCACGATGATGGCGAAGCTCCTGATATCGGCTCTGCGGACGATGGGAAGAAGCGTGCTTGGAGTTGGCTGGGGATAAGGAGTCCGCTCATGGGCAATCAGTCCGAACCCCAATGGCTACTGCAGCGTTTAGCGATGAAGTTGGAATCCGAGATGCGCAAAATGAGTTCGTCTGACCAGAAGGTGAGGAAGGCGAAACCACCCATCTCCATGGCAGAATTGAGAAAGCGCAAAGGTAGTGGGAAGGCGTCTGAAGAAACGCAGACAGGGACGTTGCAGGAGGATGTCGAGGCTACGGCGGTTGGTCAGCGTGATGTCAAAAGTGGTTGATGCTGTGAAGGGGGATGTCTGGGGACGTTTATGTGAAGTGCATGGCACGGCGTTTGCAAGTAGTTATCGCTGAGGGGTATACATACATTTTCTACTTCCTCTTCCGTACATATAATTTCGGCAGCTTTGATACATAACCTTCTACCGCCCTAATATATTCGTAGTATCACAATCTCCCCCATGTCCTCCACACCACCCACCCCCCTCCCCACTCTCTATCTGTTACCCCCTCCCGCCCTCCTCCCCTCCCCACACACCCCCAAAATCGAACCCGCATCCCTCGCCATCAGCGCCCTCCTCGGCTCTCTCGCCCTCGTCTTCATAGCCATATTCCTTATCAAGAATCCCAGCGGCAACTTCCTGGACAGTACAAGCGGAACGCCGTCGGAGGAGCAAGCAGAAAAGCACCTCAGCATCAGCAGCCCCCTGGATGCTGTGCTGCGGCGGAATGGAAATGATGGGATGGGGCACCCGATACCGAGGTTGTGGTCTGGGTTTTCGAGCTCGAATGAGGAGATTGAACGGTTTGGGCAGGGGGGTAGGGGGGAAAGAGAAAGAGAAAGGGAGGAAGGGGAGAGGAGGAGGGTGGTTGAACTCGCCAATACACCGGCTCGCATGCCAGATACGTCGCACAACACTACACTAGCATACCCGCCATATCCTGTTGAGTTGGACGTTCTCCCTCGCTCACCTCAGGGCATCCATCACCGTTATCCAGATTCGTACGCTGGTCGTCCTATACCACCACCACCGCCACCTCCCAAAGTCCCCATTCCAATACCCCAACACGGCCCCAACCCCAACATCCACACCACCAACTACACCACCACCAACAACAGAGACCATAACGGCGAAAGTTCACGTCCCCCTCCCCTACGCCCCGCCCCCCGCAACCCACGCTACTCCTTCGGCGACGACGACACGACCGTCGTAGGCGATAAAGCGGATGTCGAGACTCTGCGGAGTGATTTGAGTTTTCCGGATACGGATTCGGATAGGGGTTCGGATAGTGCGAGTTATGAGGAGGGAGTGGATGGGAGGAAGATGGGGTTGGTGGGTAGGCATTGGGAGTGAGTAGGATGGGAAGAATGAGTAGGGTGGATCGAGTGGATTGGGTGGGGGAGGAGGAGGAGGAGGAGGAGGGGGAGGAAGGTGTGACGGTAGTAATACTTGGAGTAGGAGAGGGAACAGGAATGTGCAAGACAATGTATCTCATCTCAGAATACCGATTATCTCATAAGAACGCAACTCTGAATCCAATCCAGAACGTCCTTTATTTCAGTCTCCCAAAGTCCGCCCTAACATCCACATCCCCCTCCTCATCAACAACCTTCCCTCTATCCCACTCCCTCCCCTCCCCCTTCTTCCTCCACACCACATCCTCCTCCCCCTGCACATCCCCCCTCTCCCACTTCCTCACCTGATCATCCGTAAACCCAGCTTGTTTCAGTCGATCAGCGCCTTGTTGCTGCCAGCGCGCTCGGTCACGCAGTGCTTCTAGGGCGTCGCCCCAGTCGTCTTCTACGTCGGATGCCGGGCGCACGTCTGTGGTGGGATCGTACGTGGAGGAGAAGCGCGATTCGATGCCGCCGTTTTGCGGTTTGTACGCGTTGCGGCCTTTGGAGCGGACGGGCGGTGAGCGCGGGGGAGGGAGGGGTCCGACGATGGCTTCGAGGGGGTCGGAGGAGGAAGATGCTGGGGAGGGCGTGCGTTTGGTGGTATGCCGGCTGGGTTTGGGTGGTCTGGAGGTGGTGGATTTGCGTTTTGGGCTGAGGGAGCGAGTCCGGTCTCGGTGTCGGCTGTGTGTTCTGTGCTTTGAAGAATGAGGTGAGCGTAATCGTGATCGTGACCGTGAAGATGTTCGGCGGTGCGATGTGCGCCCTGCGTGCTCGCGGTCCTTGTGGTCTCTTCCCCGGGGCTTGTAGCGTTCTTGCTCTTTGGTGTATTTGTCTTTACGCGATCTGTCTCGGGGCGACTTTGATCGTCTCCGTTTCCGCTTGGAGTGGTCTTCGTCTTCACTATCGTGTCTCCTCTTGTGCCGGTGTCCATCTCTGCTTCGGTCTCGATGCCGGCGAGATATCGGGGTCGTCGAACCTTCTGCCTCTGTTTCACCGCGCCTCCTCTTACGCCTATCCTCATCCTTGCCGCGATCTTGTCGTCTGCTTGACTCTGCTTCGCATCGGTCGACGTCGCTTCCTGATGGCGCCAACCGTTCCTGGTTGCCTGCGCTTTCGACATCGCGTCGGCCTGGCGCCCATGCATCCCCTTGTCCTGCCGCCTGTCGTTTCTCCCAATCCATCATCCTGAGTCGGGCGCGAGACTCGGCGGCCTCTTTGGCAAGGAGCGCAGAGTTGTGGCTGTCAGTCTGTCGGATGAGATGTTGCAGGAAGCCCTTGTTCGGTCTAGGTGCGCGAGACTTCATTCTACAGTGCATTAGCACGAGCAGTCTCATAATGGAGTGCTCATGTACTTTCAACGCTCATGCGATTGCACAGCGTGTACGGAGGCTCATGACGCACCTCGGGTTGAAGGCATCGATGCCAACGAGTTCGTATTTCTTCGTCGCATTCTTCGCATCTTCTTTCAGCAGCTCTGCAATGTACGCGTCGTCGTTCAGGTCCCTGGCCATGGTGGGCGACTGTTGTTGGGGTGGAGAGGAAGTGTCGCAGAAGTGTGACCTTGAGAGATCCCGGGCGGCCATGTGAAATCATTCCACGCGGCGGGCCGTGCTAGCTGCATGCGGTAGTCGCCGCGGGGAACTCAGCCCTACGCGGGCATTCGCGATCCCAAACAAACATTCAATCCTCCAATTCATACACGACAAACACAATGGGACCCAAGCGGAAATCAGCAGCGCCAACACCAGCCGCAGTGTTGGAACAGTTGCAGCAGTCAAAGTCACTCAAGCTCCTGGCTATTGCAGAAACACTGTCGCCAAAGGATCTCCCACAGGCCGCGAAGAAGCGCAACTCGGCAGCGTCGGAGGACAGCGAGCAGAACGGCGACACTCATCCAGCTGCCCTCGAGGCTGATCTGTTACATTACAAAGTACGCGTCTTCGGAATGTCATGAGAGAGATACAGGCCTGACACGGTTGCAGGAACTCTTCAGCAAGCTACGCTTCAGCTACGTCGAGCAGGTCACCAAGGAGAAGTTCCTGCGCAGCATAACGGAGAACCCACCCCGCCTGGTCGACGCTCACGAGAACGACGAGAAGGAAAAGGAGATACTGGGTCTCAAGGCAGAGCTCAAGGAGCGCAAGTTGGAGGTAGCCGAGATCCTGAAGCAGCTGGAAGACAAGGGAAAGGAGCTCGCACTGCGCTATGAGGGTCTCCAACTACGCACGCAACAGCTCGAGTCACTTCCGGCTGAAATCGCAGGCCTGGAAGCGACCATTGAGCAGCTGAAGCACGAGCAAACACCAGTCTCGACGAACCCTGAGCTGTCTCTCCCACTTCCAGAAACTCAGCGAGTGCTCAGCGAACGGGAGGCGGAGCTCGCAGCCCTGAATGCGCAGATCGCAAGTCTGCAGGCTACCATCCCGAACCGAACCAGAGATTTGGAGAAGCTGGAGCGCGAGCTGAGGCCGCTGGAGACTCAGAAACAGGGAACCGTCGCGGCAGCTAGAGAGGCCCGGAGACGGAAGGAAGAGGGCGGTGGCATCGGAGATGAACTAGAAGAGAGAGGCAGATGGCTCCGAGCGTCTGAAAAGGCGCTAAGGGACATGTTGGATGTTGAGGGATGACGTCCTTGCGGTGAGCGTGTGTTGGGCTTGTTACGGCGTTTGGACTCGAGATACCACTGCTTGAAACGACTTTTTCTCTGCGCATTCGACTCGTGTTAATCCGTGTTCTAATTCGTGGCACTGCACCTGCGAACACGGTGCTTGAGCATGTCCCCTAAGGCCTAGTGACGGTTCGCCTCACTGCCAGCGCATGCGCGCCCAAGAGCAGCGTGCCGAGCTAATCAATCGGCCTCGGAAACCAGAAATTCGAGTCGTCTCAGAATCTGGGCGGCTGGGTGCAGGGGTGCGGCGGGCTGTGGTTGGCCGGCCCCAGCCACTCACCGCCCTTCAACCTATCGATTACGTTGCCAGGCCATTCCACCCATAAACATGCGGCTGGTGGAGCCCTCGACGAGCTAATTGAGCTGGCTACCGATTCCATCCTTTCGTGACATCTGCAGCTGCAGCACCCAAGAGAAGTCTTTCGCTCCCTGCAGTCACGGAAACCGCTTCTTCCCATCGACGTCCATTGCACGGCGCCAGGAGCTGACGTTCCCCCACCACCGCGAGCTGTCCAACCGGACACGCTCTACACGACTACACGACTATACCGCCTCGTTCCGGCCTACTTTCGCCATTCTTACGCCTGTCACGACGTTACGACTCTCTGTTTCCACGTATTGTTGCTTGCCTGCGTTGTTAGCGAGAATCCGGTTTTCTGTCGTTACCTCGTCCGTCAGCCTGGTGTGTTTAACGACTTACGCACCTACTTTACGACTGTTCTGAAGGAATTGGCCATTGAGCGCGAAACGAAACATTATTGCGATAATGTCGAACCAACTCTCGGACCCCGGGTCGAGCGTCTACGACTCGGCCACGATGCATGTGGGAGATGGCACATGGGACTCGCAGCGCAACACTTTTCTGCTGCCCAACTTGCAAGCCCCCAATTTTGAGACGATGCGATTGAATGGTAAGAATTTTCGTTGTTAAAAAGACGACAGAGACTGACTACTCAGGTATGGGCAATCGCTTCCGCAGCATGGCCAGCTACAAGGCTCTCATCATAGCCCACGGCGTACTAGCAGTCATTGCTTTCCTATTCGTAATACCCGCAGCTATCTTCATGGCTCGCTTCTACCATCGCAACCCTCGAACCGCCCTGCGAGTCCACATCTGGTTGCAGGTAGCAGCAGTCCTACTTTCGACTGCTGCCATCGTCTGCAGCTTCCAAGCCGTTGGCCTCGAGAGGTCTCTGACCAACCCTCACCACGGCATCGGCGTTGCGCTATACACTCTTGTTATGGTTCAGTTCCTTGGAGGTGCTCTCATTCATAAACTTGAAAAGGGCAAGGAGCGATTCAAGATCCCTCTTAAGCTTATGGTGAGTGAACAACATACGCGAGTATGGCGAAGACTAACTCTATAGGTTCATCAATGGCTAGGCCGCACTATTGCACTGCTTGGACTTGCTCAGATCCCACTTGGCCTGACACTATACGGGTCACCACTGGCCTTGTTCATTCTCTTCGCAGTGTGGACTTTTATCCTAGTGATCCTCTACTTCGTCCTCTCCTACAGGACCCAGCCCGAGATGGACTTTGATGACCGTAGCACCTACATCACCGACCGCTCATACAGTACCAGGATAAGTCGACGCACGAGCAGAGGCCCTGGCGCTGGAAAGCTCGCCGCAGCGGGAGCAGCTGGTGCAGGATTAGCCGCGCTGGGGTCAAGAAGATCTCGAAGCCGCACCCGCAGCAGGCACGGTGGCACAGTTCTGAGTTCCCGACCCGACTCTCGGTCCCGCCGTGATTCCCGCTCTCGTGTCGCCGACTCTGAGTTCACCGAATCGTACTTGAGTGATGAGAAATACCGCGCCGATGGCAACAAAGGTTCCACTTGGAAGGACAAGCTCCTAGGAGTTGGGGCTGCAGCTGGTGGTATTTTCGCCGTCAAGAAACTATTCAATCGCAAACCAAAACATCCTCCGACCGAGACAGGGAGCGACTTCAGTTACAGCCGCCCATTGGGACCGTCCGAAGTCACTCAGACCGATATCTCCAGGCTCGAAGAAGGAAGGGCACCCGAATCTCCAGCAAACCGTCGAAACGACTGGCGTCGAGACAACCCACAAGCATCGGCTTTGTCTGGAAGTGCTATGCGACCTGGTCACCGCCCAACTGGAAGTGTTACCTCCATTGACTCTTTCGATAGCCGGACAAGCCTCAGCGAAGAAACCGAGATGAGGCCTAGGGATCGACAGTATGGACTAAAGGAGGGTGTCGCTACGATGGGAGTCGTCGGTTTCCTGAAGCATTCTCTCAGCAAACGCAGCAAGAAGAAGGAAGACGACCGCGTGGAAGAGATGAGACAACAAGATCTGGAAGAGGAACGGGTCGCCCGCATGAACAGCCAACGCCGCAAGAAGTACACGGGTGATGGAGCACCTCCAAGGAGAGGCCATAGACCGCCGTCCACCATTCTGTCTGAGAGTGACATGACCGGCATCACACCCTCAGTAGCGCAGCGCCCATCTCGACCCATGGATTCTACCGTCACGCCCAACCCCAGTCGCCCCCCTCGCGCAGGTGTCTACAGTGTCCTATCAGACTCCGGTTCCGAAGCTTACGACTCACCTGGAGGCCGTCACCACAGCCGACGCCGCACGGGAGACGCACCAATAATACCTGCTGGAGCAGCAGCGGCAGCTACAGTCACTTCCGCCGGCTCACCCACCAAGCGAGAACGCCGCGGCAGCAGAGACGACGTAGCCTCGCCTCCCGTATCCGTCAAAGTCAAGATGCACAACGACGGCCGCCACGTAACCCTCCGCCGCCTCAACGAAGAAGAAGCCGCCGCAGAACGCGAAGCCCGCCGCCGCGAACGCCAACGCAAAAACCGCGCCGGCAGCGTAAGTTCCATGAGCGGCGTCGGCGGCGACCGCTGGCGCAGAACCGAAGCCATGGAAGCTGCTCAAGCCGCGGAAATGGCTCAACAGTCTGGTGGTGGTGCTCCTCCTCCTCCTATGCCCATGCCCAGTTCGAGCACCTTGCGCATGCCTGAAGCTAGTATTCCTCCGCCGCCTCCTGGTCCTCCTCCGATGTTTGGTAATGGCCAACAGCAGCATCTAGCGCCTGATCAAGCGAATTTCCCTCCTCCGCCTCCGATTCCTGCGGCGGCGGATACGGTGCTGAGTAGTCCGGTGTATGGGACTGAGACGGATCTTAGTAATTATGATTCCAATAGGAGGAGACGGAGAGCGGAAAGGGCGCAGGCTAAACAGGCGAGGTTGGGGGGGAGTCGCGTTGAGTTTTCGTGATGGTGATTGACTGACTCCGCGTATTTGAAGGTGGTATTGGAGTAGAAAAGAAAAGGGTCGAAGGCATGGTTGTCAGTAGCGAGTTGCATTTCTCTGGCGTTTGTGGGTTGTCATTATTGAGTCTGTTTACCGTTGTGTTTGACATCGATCTGGCCTTCTGGCAGATTTCCAGCGTCATGCCTTGTTTACGTTGCGAGAATGGAAACGAAATGGATGATGAATGGTAGTAAATAGATTGAGCATAGTTTGTGTGGCTTTTGTATAAATGGATAGATACGCGCTTCGGCGTTGTGTAAGCTTCAATCTTTGTGGTTATTGTCGTCAGGGTGAGGTCAAGACGTTTAATGTGATGTTGTAGTTTGGTGAGTGGCAGTTGTTGTGGTATGGTATGGTGTCGTGGAGGGAGTCTTGGTATGAAGGTCATGATGTAGGTGTTGTCACCAAATGATCTCTTCCTGGGGTTGTGGTGTTGATAAGTGGGCTGAGGTAAGCTATGAGAAGTCGTTGATGTTTCTCTTTTACGTCTCACAATAGTATAGGAGATAAAGAGGCGCGTTACAGCGACAAGATAATGTCCAATGAATCCATGGGCAACTTATCTCGTCTTTTACACTAGACCGGCTTCTTCCAAACTCATCGAGTCTGTCGTTTTTGCAACAGTATACTACGAATATTAGAATGGGTGCAGCTCTCCGCTGCTGGGCTGAACCACACTGACTGGTTATCAATCAACAACGATAGAGTGCGCCTTTTGACCCAGACTTGGGGATTGATATCGTAGATAGTGCGTCAATTAGGCGTACGTATGTGGATGTGTATACAAGTGTGGATATGTAGTGGAATGAAAATGTTAAGAGCAATTGCAAAAAGGCTCAAGACCTTTTCCTTCTTTTGGAACCGTGGATCTCCCTTTCGAGGAAATTCTTTACTTAAAATACAGGTCTCAAGCTCTACGAGCAGCAGACTATACGACTTGTAGAAGCTCTAAGAACACGAATAGTTTTTTTTTTTTTGTAAACACACTAGATAGTATGATGTCAAAAGAACGTAGAGACCGTGGCGTGAAGGAGTAGATTGGAAACTCTCTTGTAGTCTCAATCCCTATACATATAGCTAAGAGCGACAACAAGATACTGCAAACCGTCGTACAGACATCTTCTGCATGTACATTTCTACCAATCCATCCACCAAACACTGTCGTACTTCCTTTCCTCAAGCCCAACATTCCCAGCTCACGGGCGCTCCGCGGCAAAGTTCCCAACCCCCACACCGAGCTCATTAAAGACCAGGCATGTATCCAAAACGCACGCGACAGTACAAATCGGCAACACACATCTACCTTCGCTTGCTAAGAGACGCCGCGGAGCACATCTGCAAGTCATCACCACAGCCCTACTCAATCTCCGTACGGCGTCCCGTCTGTACTCGCTCGACAAGCCACGCTGCGTGTGAAAGCCTCTACAAGGAATCTCCCCCCCTGTCCCGAGTCCGCCCGTGTCTATGCCCTATCTACGCGCCATGCGCTCGCTCTTGGCCCGCATGCTCACCAGCGACGTGGTCAAGCAGGCAAAAGAAGAAGAAAAAAACGCCTCATTGAGCAGTTCGTGCCCGCGAGGCGTTATACCCAGTGTCTAAAAGTTATTTCCGGGGCTCGGCTGGCGGAAGTCTCCTGCATTCAGGTGGAATTGACGTAGAATCTTCGACGGAAAGGGGGAAAAAGGATGTAGTGACTGCAGGTCCTAGTGCATCGGATGAGGGCGAATGTGGTAAGTGGAGATGGACGGGAAGGGGGGATGTGTAGAGTGGTTTTGCCGAAGATGCCGAAGATGCCGAAGGAGATGTCGTGGTTATTGCTATATATCCTCGCGTGGGTAAGCGACGCGCAACATATCTGCAAGTCATCACTACGCATCTACGGAGAAATGCTACGCCCAATGGCGCTGATCTCCGTGACGTACTTTGGTCATCATATGTCCAATCCATCAAGCTCTCCGCGGGGCGCGGTTAGAGCGGGTTCCTTGCTTCAATTTTTATAGAGAGAAAGAACGATGCGGGATTGTCTGATGATCAGAAAGGGAAGTCGGAACGCAGCCTTCGCCAGTCCTGGTAAAACGGGTAAAAGCGACTTTGGCAAGTGGAGATGGGTGGAAAGCTGTCCATCTAAAGTGAGTTTACCGAAGTCGCTCAGAAGGCTGAAGAGTTAGTTGCTGAGTAAGACGTATGTGGCTATGTTCTTGTTTGGTGTGAGATGAGGCTGAACGGAGTTGGCGAGGTACTGGAGGACAGCGGGGCATCGAAGGTACTTCGTTTTCATGTCTCTTGCCACCCTCATCCTCTTTGAACCTTGCATCAACCGTACTTGCATAACGCTAGATTCTGCCACGTTCAAGCTTCGTCCCGTATGCAGCTACGCAGATGTAGTCTCCGCGGACGTGTGTAAGCGGGGAGACGGCATCGAGCCCGAGGATATGTAATGGTGATGCAGGGCCGGGTAAGGAAATAAACATCTGGTGTAGGTGGTGGTCCGGGGTGGTTAAAGTGAGATATTGAGATGCATGGAATAGGCGAGACCGCTATGACGACAGCGACTTGCATAAGAGAGCTGTTGGCAGCTTGGCTTTCGAACTTGAACGGTAAAGTGATTTAATCGGTATGTAAATGCGACGCCTCTCGTGGGTTTGCTTTGATTGGCTTCGGAATTTGATAGCGAATTCATAGTCGGACTTGAAGCTGGAAAATTGGAATCTAGAATGTGTCGTCGTTCTGCGAATTTTCTGGAATGGTTGTAAACTTGCGACAATTCGGACTCAACGGATTATTGCTCTATCCTATGTGAGTCTTGAAAAAAAAATTACTATACCAGAGAGCAAATGCTACCATATGTGCATGAACTCGATGGGCGATCTTGCCGCTGGCTCAATAACTGTCCTGGGCTCGTATGCTACCATTGTCAAAGGAATACCCAACGGGAATAGGGTCGCCAAAAACAATTCCGATAGTATCCATACACGGCAGTGTATTCCCGAGAGTATGTGTAGGAGTGAAGTCGCGTTTGCCTCTGGATATGCAGCGTCCACGGGTAGATTACATGACCCGGTAATCAGCCACATCACTCGGATGGTGACTCGCAGCCACCAACGCAGAAGTGATAATCCAGATGCAGGAATAATTCTTATTCGGAGTACACCGATCAGAACAACATAACGTTTCCGCACCTCCATCGCTTGGACAAGATTCGGCTCAGCGCATAACACGCAGGAAGGTGAAGGATCCAGAGGCTTTACTGGCGTGTATCGATAGGACCCTGAACGGGAGAAGGCGATCCGCGCATCCGGATCCTAGGGAACGGAGCTGCGCTTGTGGCACACCGATTGCAGTAGATCACCACTCGCATTCGAGCGCAAAGAACGATTACGATGTATCTCTGCTTTTTTTTTTTTTTACATACATAGGCGAGGCGATTGGACGGCAAGGTTGGTTTGTGGCTGCAATTATTGGCCTCGGCATACGATTCCCTTTCCCAACTGCAGCCTTTGCGATCGCGCGTCGCGATGTGCATCCCCAGCCGCGGCTTTTGAAGTACGCGAGGATCGAGTTGGCCATGCCGGATATGATTGGGCCAGGCGTTCTTCGACAACGCAAGGCTCAAAAGCAAAAGGCGTCGTCACGATTGATACCGCGAACCGTCAAAGACTAGGATCACGAGTCCTTTTTCAAGTGCAACGCTGGACGTTTGCAGCCTTGCGCAGCGA
Organism: Alternaria ethzedia; assembly: GCF_023757985.1. Taxonomy (NCBI): domain Eukaryota; kingdom Fungi; phylum Ascomycota; class Dothideomycetes; order Pleosporales; family Pleosporaceae; genus Alternaria; species Alternaria ethzedia. The sequence continues at coordinate 1,602,884 of NW_026056198.1, forward strand.
CGGCGCGCGCGTCCGGTGTAACGGTGCATGCACATGCCAGCCACACGACGTCCCGAAATTCAAGCCGTGCTGAGGTATGCCGCTGCAAGACGCACAATGGCGTGCAGGAAAAGCAACTCGTAGTGTGGTTGCAAGGACATACTGCGGTTTTTTCTGCCCACTGCCCGGGCAGTTCCGCTGAATCAGCGGTTCAAGGAAGACTCCGCGCCAATGGGAGTGAAGTGAAGCAATTAGACTCCGTCCCGATGTCGCTATGGATCAGATGATGTCTGGGTAGATTGCGAAAGGAGTATCCGTTCCGTTGTCGCTGCGCAGCAGAAATGTCGCATCGCATCTTGCCGCTGCATGCCGTGCGTTCCATTCCATATCTGTACAATATTGAACAATAATAATTTGTGCAGCTAACCAGGGCGCGAATGGGAGCATCCGGGGATGCACAACTACCACCGCCTGGGATTTCATGTGCCGCACAAGCCAGCCGAGTACGAGTCAGCGGCCTCTTTACCCGCCAATCAGAGTCTGCATGCATCTTAGTCAGCTGGACCAACCACATGCGAAGTAGCGCGATAGTTGATGCGACGACCTGCAAGTCCGCTGAACGATTGCCATGCTCACATGACTAACCCGTAAGCCGAGACCCTTTGCATCTCCAAGCGCCCAGGGAGGGGAAGTGTGCCCCATTTCGAAGAGCCCGGCGATCGGTTCCTGATCACTCGGCGTGGTCATCACTGGGATGGCAGCGGAGTGCGAAACGTAGCGCTGTGGAATTCGGTCCGACCGGAAAGAAAGCATGGACGAAGGAATGCAAGAAGGGTGGAAGATACCGGTGCATGGGAGGAGCATGGAGTGAGTTGGTATAGTCGCCACTTTGCTACAACAGGAGTAGGGGATTAGAGTTTTTTGCAAACGATGGACCCCCATGGTCGAGCGTCACGACGTCGTACATAGACCACGTTGGGCAATTGGGCCAGCTGTAATTGCAGCAAATCTCAACAATGCTAATGCTCAAACCGCCAGTCTCAGACCCAGTGCGTGCGCTGTACCAAACTATGCCCCAAACCTCGCAATACTAACGTGTCGTACGCGACAGCAACGTACGACTAATCGCGCAATCCCTCTGTTCCTCCGTCGCCAGGGCGGGCAAAGGCCACCGGATGATAACAGAACTCTAAGACGGCGATTGCATTCGTAGACGGCGATGCATTTCTCACCATGAGACTAAGCCGTACCCTTCCCATGGGTTCACGGTCCATCTGATCACGTTGCGCCAAGCCTTTCCGTCGCCGTTGGAGGGACATGGCCTTTGTTACCAAGACAGGAACGCGCAATCGACTTTCTTCTCGAAAAGACCAAGCCTTTTTCTTCCTTCCCACGAGGCTGACCCGTCCCTGATCCCCAGGGTCCCATCAACGCCTCCAGCGCCAGAACCGCGACATGGTCCACCCCCGTCCCCGGCCGGCTGTCACTCAGCCAGCACTCGGAGGAAACTTTTGCGAAAAGTGCCTAAGCAAACGCTCCGACGTTAGACGGGCCGACCCCAGAGATAAAGCTTGAGACACTCTCAACGCGAATCGTGTGATTGGTGCCCAGATGGTAAAATGAAAGCCCTGTTGCAGCCCAATGGACATGAGTCGCTACCTTGTTGCATATGGCAAAGTCGCGTGGGATATGGCATGTGGCATGACGACGTGTTTCGCGAGGTTTTAACGTATTCGACTTGTCTTGTGTAGCTAAGGCTGCCCAAGTTGCTTCACCACACCTATCATGTTTCGCTATTTTGGAATTGTTTTATGCATAAGCGATTGACTTTACTACAAGCAAGTTGAACGCGTGTACATGATGCTAGGCTGACTAGGGCTCACTTCACCCTATTCTTCCTTGTGAACCATTTATCCGGGTTCGCATACCTTGCTCCTTGAGCTTCATGATCTTCATTCTGCACGCGTCGGTAGATTCCGAACTCGTGTTGTAATAACGACAGGCCGGGATTGCCATACCCTTCCCTGGTTGCGGGTCCCGTCGAAGCTACACAGCCGCAATAGTGTGCCACCATGTCATGTCAAAACCGGCTTTCCCAGACCTAACCGCCTCGTTCCGCAGTCAATCATTGTCCACCTCCAAGGATTCCGAGTGCCAGTGCTCGTCTCTTGGCTACGCTTTCGTAATCCTCGCGATCGAGAAGGGCGTCCGGGCCATGGCTGCGGTAATCCAGCACATGGATAGCCCTTGACACTTCATCTTGAAGAGGCAAGCCGGTGCTTCGATTAACCCATGGTACACATGTCAAATCGCTTAAAATATCCACGGTGGTCTTAGTCCTGCATGCAAGCTCATCCTCCCGCACGTGTGCTTCTGACACCATGAGCTCCTTCCCGTCGGAAGAACTACCGGAGGATTGACATTCGTAGCTCATTAGATCGCTAATGACCGGGAATCGCGGTATTCGTGTGCTGAGCCCTGGCAACATGACGCTTTTGGATCTTGTGACATGGCGGTTCAACGTCGTCCGTGTTCCACGTGCTCCTTTTCGAAGCTTTGATCACTCGAAGATTGTAGGGCGGTTGCCGTTGTAAAAGCTGAACGTTACTTGAATGGTCAAAAGCTATACCATGCTACCGAATCTAAAATTGGCCCATTGTCGGGACCAGAAACTCCACCGCGCCGTTGTTGATATTCCTACTCTTCAAAGAAAAAAACTATTGCTTGTACATCATAGGGTCGACAGGGTAACTCTGAATAGAAAACCGTGGGTCGTATGCTGTGGCATTAACGCCCATGTGATGACTCTGCATGTGGCCGTGCGAAGTGGGTAATTGCATGGTCGGATGACCTACGAGTTGCGACCCCCGTTGTGCCATTGGAGTCTCGTAGGGGCCCGGTGTCGTGGAAGTGCTCCTAGGAGCTGAGCTAGAAGAGTGGGAATGCGCTGCGCTGTGGGAGGAGTCGTACAGGGACATGTCGCCTACGTGCGTAGTAGGTACATTGACCATGGAATGCTGGGTCGTATTGAAAGGGAGTTGGGCTCCAGTCTGCGCGGCCAGTCGACGAATCAGATCGTTGTTAGGATACGAGGGCGACGTTGCGTTCGGGTTTGCCGAGTAGTCGTCGGCGACATTGGAGGGAAGTGTCCCCGAGCCAGTAGAATTTAAGCCGAGCGTCGAAGCGGGAACCGTCTGGGGGAGGTTCAGAGACCGGGGAAGCGGAAGGTTCGGGAGGACTTCAGAGAGCTTGGTGAGCAATAGAGGGAGGTATCGAGTCTGTCCTCCACGGAGAGTCGAAATGAGGGTGAGGAATCGCGATACATAGTCGCGAGGGCCCAAAGCGAATGCGTCAGGCGAAAACGAGGTGCATGCAACGACATCTGCTAGACAACACGCAATGTCGAATAGCTTCTCGATCTGCAGAGCTGTTAGCTAACGTTTGGCGTGACAGATAGGGTAAAACGTGGCAGGGGTATAGGTGGAAGGGACAGTGCTGCCAGTTTGGCTAGTCAGGGCATGGACGTCAGAGATAGACGTTGCCTAGTGCGGCACTAGCGCGATCGAATACAACAGGGATTGTTGCAGCTGGAGATGGAGGGGCTCTAGCGGTGACAATCTCCAAAAATTGGGGGATGATGATGCGGAAAATTAACGGGAAAATACTCACCAGTCCGACGCCGTGCATCTCCATGGCTTGTTGCGAGAATTGATGCGAGATTGTGAGGAGGTCCCTTGCGATTTCGATTGGGTATTTGAATGTGAGGGGGATGTCGTTGGAGACGCTGCTCACAAGACCCTGGCAGACACTTAGCTGCCATGTCTGCGATCGTAACCATTGTTGAGTTATGCGAATCTGGACTTCCTGGACCTCTGTGCACTCGAAGTATGCTGGTACCGCCTCGGAGAGCTGGGTTTGAATCTGCGTAATCCATGCAGCGCTTGCATGTGTGTTGTGCACTCGGTTCCAGAGGTTGATGTATGTGTCGTCGATAATCTTGAACATGTTGATCATAAGTTCCAGGCCAACGGCAATGGGCCGATCGGAGGGGACCTCGTCCAGCGAAGGAGGGTGGATGGTGGGGTATAATGTGATTGGGCGGTGTTTGTGTAGGGCATAAGTCCTGCAGGCAATTAGCAAAGGGTCTAGCAAGACGCGTGGGTGTGAAGTCGTACCTCTCAGCGATAAAGAGGAGCCAGTATAGGACGCGCTTGCGCGATATATCCAGAGGGTCGTGTTTGTAAGTTTCCTCGTCGTGCATGCCTAGCAGTTGCGCTTGTGTGGTGGCTTCCCGGAGGTATGCCCATGCTGTGTTCTCGCGCGCAAGTCCAAAGTAGCAACCAGAGTAGAACCACGATGTGAGCACGCTCATCTGGGAGGGGTTCTCACGGTGGTCGTAGCCTTGTCGCACACGGACAGACTCTTCCAGCAGGACATGGCCGATGCCGACGTTTGACATGTGGGCCATCTCTGGTCGTGGTAGGACGTTGACGGGTGGTTTGTGGTTGGCCTGGATCATGACGTATGCGCATAGTGCGACTACCATGCAATACGCCTCGGTGGAGCGGTCCATACCAACGGCGGCTTCTTGCGCTCTTTGGCGGTGCAGGACGGGTTCTGAGGGGTAGACATGGGCGAAGAAGTATTCTATGCAACTCTCAACGAGAGCGGGGGGCATGAGGCCCGGCGTGCGAGCGAATGTCGAGGATAGTGACCGGCCATCGAAGCCAAGGTCAGTTGGGAATCCGGCAGCAAGTTGGGCATTGCGTTGTGTTTCGCGAAGTTCGGACAGGACTTTGGCACGACTGCCTTTAGGTCCTTTCTTCTGTGGGATGGCATTGTATGTGCATGCAAGGCCAGCAGAGACGCAGTTTTTGCAAGGGGCCGTGCCTTCGCCAATGCACTTTACTTTTCTTCGGTGACAGCTAGAAGTTGATGATGTTAGTGGTGTGGCATGTGAAATGTGTACCGACGGCGACGTACCTGTCGCAAGCCCGCTTGACCGGAGCAGTGGTGGTAGGAGTGGAAGCCATGTTGGAGGACAAGCTAGTGTGGGAACGTCTCGTCATCTACTTGATGAGGAATGCAGTCGCCGAGCGGATCCGCTGGTTCCTATTAGTACAACAGACATGTTGCGCCTACACTCGGGGAGATATCATCGAAGGTTCCTTGTGTCATTGTGCTTGAATGAATGCTCATTCGCACCTAGGTAACCTGGACGATTGAAAAGCCCAAGCGTCCAAAGTGCATATTAGACTCAACTAGTTAGCATCACTGCGCGAGTTGACATGGGGGTGATGGTTTGCGAGTCCAATGATCCAGCATGGAGAAGCGGCCTGCGTCCCTGGTTCCACGGCTGGGGAAAGAGTCTGCAGGGCAGCGCGTCGGACGCCGGTCAAACGCCTACCACACGGTCGCAAGCCATGGGGCTTAGGCGGTCTGGTGGGCTGGACCTTGCTTGGAGAAACATCCTAGCCTGACCGCTGGGCATCCTGCAGCGTTGGCACGGGCGGTTCTTGCAAAGCGACGGGAGCTTCGTTAGTGCCTTACTAGGGTGACTGTAACTAGCCGAGATTCCCCCGTTGGGCTGTTATGGGCAGGTATTCCGTAATGGATGTCCCGGGGTTTTTGCGATATATTTTCCAAGTGCTGATGCGGCTCTGGTATGATAAAGGGAACTGTGCACGCAAAATCTGGCATGGGCAAGGACGAGGGGTTCCGTCCGTGAGGCTGAATGGTCTCCATGACGGGATGTTAGGCATCTGAACATTGCTCCAACTGGCGACAAGGCCTCAACTCCGGACTGACCGCTTCCCGAACATCAAAACTGGTACTGACTGGCCATGTCCCACGGGATGGTCATGAAACGGAGCAATGGCGCCGACAGTTGCTCCATACTCGAGAGATTTCATGTACACCTAATTGGCGGTATGGGCCGGTGTTTGCCGCCGCAGTCGTCGTCATGCCACCCAACAGGTACGACAGAGGTCATGCATCTGGTCGGGAGGTAAGGTAGACTGTAGCCATAATCCGAATCCGTATTCGATGGGTAGTTTCAGCGAGGCGCAGCTGGCGATGCGTTGGTAAGGTTCGCGGAAATACCCCTGGTAAGCGTAGCGAGTGAGGGCTGCATGGGATGCCGCATTCGCCACGAGGCGTCGTCGACCATTGTGCTTCTCCGCACGAGATAGCAAACTCTGAGTTTCTGTACTGGGGACAGTAGCGACTCCCTCATGGCTTATATCCTCTTTCCTAAAGGGCCTTTTGCGGTCTCCACCGTCGGATCGAGACAGTCAAGGTTCCGAGATGCTGCCGGCAGCGATCAAAATTGGTTCAACGGCGTCGAGACCGCGAATGAGACACGCTGGACCCGCCTCCAGAAGTAGGTTTGCCACCAGTCGTATCATAGGTACGCCACACGTCATGGCTCGGAAGGCAGCAAGATTGCCCACGAAGAAACTCAAAAGTTCGTGAGATGCAGTCTTGGTAATGGGTGAATAAGCGATGGTGTTGAGGCTTGTTGTAGATCCGGGGCGTTGGCAATGCTATGTATGTACCTTCCCATGTCTATGCTCCGCTAGCGGCTGCGCCATTGGTAAGATTCGTGATGCTTGGCATGAGCTCCGCGGAGGACTGAAGCCAACGTCACTCGTTAGCATGAACATGGCGTTTTGGTGTCTCGAACATGCGATATGGCTTCATTGAGATGGATGTTGGGTCAAGAGGAAGCGGTTTCCTGCGATGACATCATGCAGCTTCATGCATGGTGTGGAAAGAACTCTACCTAGGTATCCCCCAATACAGAAGGCACAACTGCCCGTCCGATTTGTCGAAACAATGTAAGGCCATCCGTCTATGCTGATTGAGTCATGGATCGTGGAAAGGCAGATCAAAAACTAGATACGGCAATACCTCCGGCACATCACTGTGAGGTTCGTACGAGGTACAACGCGGGAAGAGTCAGTGCCCTGAGCTCAGGCTGCACATCTCAGGTAAGCTTCAGCGTACATCGTCAGACGGATTGTTTGTACATGGAACGATCATCATGGCCTTTGCATATCTTGTTTGAACGTCAGATGTTACCGACTATTCGACGACTGTATCGCCAGTCAGGTACGCACAGTACGGAGTCCATCTACCAACTTGCTTTGCTAAAACTGAGTCTTCCCTTAGTGCAATGAATCGAGAAAAGCACCATGGTATCCCCAAGACGCCCTGTTGTGCGATGGAGAGATTTGTTGACAAGTAACATGACTAGGACAGCACATAGCAGTACCGTGGATGCAAACGGAGACGTACCAGTTCAGACTCTGTCGGCAAATCGGCGCCCTTCCAAGGTTACATACCCAACCACCCAATGTACCGCTTACAACCGCTACAATCGAGTTATCCCGAGACGACTGCGATCGCAAGAAGACTGCGAGAGCATGCTCACAGTTACCGATAGAGCTTCGAGACTACCAAGGTAGCTATGCAGCAATCACGCCCGCCACCACATCATAAGTCTATTCGTCAAGGGAATAACAGCCGTCTCATTACTAGTAACTGGAACGGGGTAAGTATCCTGCGTAGAAAAGTTGACATTCATTTCTATTCGCGCGGTGGACGCATCACTTGGAGTCCGCGTTGGCCGAACGGAAGAGTACCCGTCTTCTCCAACTTCTCCCAAACACACAAAGTATCTTTCACCACAATCACGGCATTCACTCCCGAAATCTGAAACAAGTAAGCGAAGTACCAACCTAATCTTTCTGACATCTCGCCTAGATCCGTCTACCCGTACAAGCTTTTGTTCGAAAGTAAATATGGAATGAAGATTGAGATCGTCAATTCTCAAACACTACTCATCCTTTCAAAGACGACCCATTCTCACGAGTCGATACGGCCAATTGATGTTGAATAGACTGGCACTACCTTCGCATCCTATCTAATCGATTGCTGTCACGAATGTGCCAGTGCTAAGACGTATCATGGTTCTCGGTAGAGTTCCTTCTCAACGACCAGAGTATACAACGATGATGTGCTGCTGCTGGTGTCTAAAGAAAGAATGTGAGGATGGAATTGCGCATCTACGCTCGCAGTTCCTGTCTTCGTTACGCTCCCTTCTCAGTGACTGGCTGAGAATCACAGCAAAGCTATCACGATCACACTGTATACCAAAGAACCATCTCAATGACCAGACCAAACTAGAACTACGCCCTAATAGCGAAGACAAGACGGAGGAGAAGCCACAAAGTAGCATAGACAGCAAAGTCGTAGTGCTTAATCAGAAGTAAAGCAAGGGCGTAAGTCGCGAGACTCAGCCCTCGTATCTTCGGAAGAGACTAAGATTGCACACGGCCATAAACCAAACTAAGGAGAACTTGCCGCGTTTCAGAGTGAGTCGCGCATAACTCTAGTTACACTCCTGCGTCCGCAGCATGTAGAGCAATACAAGGAAGCGAGGCGCAGCTGCTTTAGTACAAGGTAGCCTAACAAAGTGCTGTAAGAAGGCATAGAGAGATATTTAAGCAATCAGATGCGCGAGCATCTTCCTAGTAACATATAGAGCTTTTCGTTAAGATTATAAAGCGAGAATATGTCTTGCCTAGGTAGTCTGTTCCTAGCTACAATCAAGCATGTTCGGGTAGGGCAAGGAAGATATAGAGAGACCGAGATAGTTAAGCAAAAGAATGCGCGTTGCTCTCTTGCAGAAACTACGTAATGTCTAGAGAGATGTTATAGCGAAGTAAATGCAATATTGCACTGTCCGCAAGAGAGAGAGAGGATAGGCAAGAGTGCTAATAACTATAGTACGGCAGGCCGGAGCCTAATATCGCAGTATACAGCCCCCAATCTCTCTATCCGTTCATCAAAAGCGCAAACAATACCTTGTCCAAATCCAGCAGCACCGCAAGACTTCCCACTCTTCTCCCTCCTTTTCTCCCAACCTATTCTCCCCCTCCTACTATACACGTTATCCTCTAACGTTCCAACACGGTAAACACATCTCTCGTCCCTCACAATCTGCCCTAATCTCGCCATGTATTCCAATATCCCTATTCCTTCACTGCATCAGCTATTACAACGAGCTCTTAATTTCTCTGCTTCTCTCTAAGCTCTTCACTGCTCTCTTAATCTCTTCTTTCTACTCTACATTCTTCTTCTTCTTCTCTAATCTAATCTAATCCTCTCAACACACATCCCCTAACCAGTCAACCTACTACCTTATCTACACTCAAGACACTATACAAGCGCACGCAATCTAGTAGCTATCGCGCACCCCAACTTCTCCAAGCCGCCAGTATTGCTTCAAGAGCAAAGATAAGAAGATAGTGCTTTATCCTCTACCTTTCGAAGTAAAATGTTAGGGATTAAACTTCTACTTCACCCAACAGTATTACGACAACGCAGAGCGAAACAAGTCACTCACGACTTCCCTAGCATCGAAGATCTAGACGGAGAGACGGCACACTCTCGTAGATAGGAGAAGTCGCAAGTATAATATATTAGAGTGTAAGATATTAGGGGTTGTGCTAGGAGGGGCGTCTTCGTACTATATATTGCCGTAGCATCAGCATTGTCATTCTCTCTTATCCGTGCGCGAGAAGACGGTGTAGTTCTAGCAGCGGAAGACTGTTGAATAGCTTGGTGTTACAGCGCGAGCTGCACTTCGTGGCTTTTTAACTTTGTGTGGGATGTTTCCTGCAACGCAAAGTTCGGCTAGAGATATTGTATATGCTACGCAGGTAGTTCTGAGATTGCACGCGGACGTAGAAGAAGACGGATGCTAGAGCCGGCACGGCACGTCCACGAGCAAAACGAAAATCGTGACTATTCTATGCCGGGTAATAAAGACGGTAGGACTATCACAGGAGAAAGGTAAGATAGATCACGCCGCTCCGACAGTGAACACACTAGAAGCTGCTCTCCAGTAGTTGCCTTCCCGAACATTGTTGGTGTATATGACTTGAAATGCACTCAGGTCTAGTCGTGGAACTGGCGTGAGAGGGAGGAAATAGATTCTGGCGGGTATTGATTGCCAGTTCTTAACATACTGGTCTGGTTAAGTCTGGCAGGACTAACGTACGAGGTAGTAGACAGGCTTGAGGGTCCGGGGTGAATACCTTGGTGACGATGGCCAAAATAATACTCTCGTCCACTCGTCAGAGAGAGATTGAAGTACCTCGATTATGAACTGTACGTACGAAGAAGCACGTCCGTACGCGTTGTACCCGTCACTGGAAACATTGAACAAAGGAATATATGGTATCTTTGTCAAAGCAGTGTAAACCTTCGTAATAATGCGTCGTTGTTTGGGAGTAGCTACCCAATAAGAAAGGGCTTCATGGAATAAATATACGTTCCACAGCCATCTAAAGATGCCAACCAAAAAACAATCTCAAGAACATGCCGCATGTCTATGAATCGTCTGAACGAGTCACCCTTATCAAGCGGCCCCATTCCAACCATGACAAAAGTTTCCCCATTCCACACACCAAGCCTCCCCATCGACACGTACGGGCGCGGTGGCAACTGACAATCCGCCGGTCGTAATCCGCCGGTCACACCAATCGTCGTCGCCACTTTGAGGCGCTTGCCTTCACACTAAACTGACCCTCCGGGCCATGTCGAACCGGGGAAACCGGGAATGTACGTTTGCCCATTCCAGATAAACTATATTCCATTATAGCAATACGAATCTCGACTCGTCCCGGGCGCGTACTTGTCATACTCGCGTGCAGTATAGGCAGCCTCCAGTTGCGCCGTTATGAGATTCATTCGAATTTGCGTTTCTTGATTAACGGGGACATACGTCTAGTATGCGTTTTGAGGCACCTGGTAGCCGCCCATCTGCGCTTGTTGGGCCTGCGCGTGTGCCTGTGCTTGGGCCTGCATCTGCATCTCCTGCTGCCGTTGAGGCAGGTCATTAAACCACGGATGTGAAAGGGCGTTCGCAGCACTAATGCGCATCTCTGGCCGCAACTGCAGCATGCAGTTGAGTAGACTAAGCCCCACCTGGTCGACTTGCGGCAATATAAGGCGCAGATCCTGGGTGTGGTATACGGGGAAGTTGTTCTTGTACTCTGGCAGCTGCGAGATGCCTGGCCATGATCGTTCAGACGGTGTGCCCATCAGCCTAAATATCTTCTGGACTTGGTCTTCGTTGGTGGTTCCGGGGAACAGCGGCCGCCCGGTGTACATCTCAGCCATGATGCAGCCTGCTGACCATATATCGATGCTGGTGTTGTAGGTCCGGCTGCCGAGCAGCACATCGGGGGCGCGGTACCACAGGGTTACGACTTCGTTGGAGAAGGTGTTGACTGGGATGCCGAAGGCGCGAGCGAGACCGAAATCGGCCAGCTTCAACTGGCCACGGTTGTTGATCAGGAGGTTCTGGGGCTTCAGGTCGCGGTGGAGGACGCGGGCTTCGTGGCAGAAGGCGATTCCCTTGAGCAGCTGGTACATGAAGGACTTGATGGTGGCCGGGTCCAGAGCACCGCGGTCGCCGCGCGAGTCCATGTATCGCTTGAGGTCCTTGTCCATGAACTCAAAGACGAGCATGAGCTTGTTCTCGGTATGTATGACGTCGTGCAGCAGGACGATGTTCTCGTGGCGTAGTTCCTTCATGAGGGAAATCTCGCGGATAGCCGTCGAGGGCGTGCCTTCCTCCGAGTCGAGGTGGATCTCCTTGAGGGCTACGAGCTCGCCCGTCTGGCGGTTTCTACCTTTGAAGACCTGGGCACGTTAGCACACAGTATAGCCGACATGGCGCTCCTGCCTACCGTGGCATAGGTGCCCTCGCCGAGCTTCTCGAGCTGCTGGAAGGAGCTGGGGTGACGGCGGTTGTCCATGGTAGGCACGATGGGCTGTGTGTAGCCGTCGCCGAGGTTGCGGACGCTGATGGACGAGTCGGTGCGGTGCGGGGCGACAAGCGTGCCGGCGTGGACGGGCTGGAGGCTGCCCGGGGGCGCTCGCGAGGTGAACTTGGGGTCCCAGAGGATGGCCGAGGCGGTCGTGAGCTGGCTGGCGATGCGCAGCGGCGAGGGCGGCTTTGGCGGCTTGTCGGGGGCTGGGGCTGGTGACGCCGTCGTGGTGAGCGAGGGGGGTGATGATTAAATAAAAGGGTCCAGTCGCGAGAACAGCAAGGCAGGGGATCTTCGTCGGCGCTTGGGTGGAGAATGATTGTTGCACGAGTCCGCGGGTGGGATGTGAGTGGGTTTGGTGGGGCGAGAGTAGCCGCCTGCCTCTGCGCTACGCCCATCCAACTTCTGCCTTCAGCCACGAGCTTTGTTCTTCATCAAACAACCTGCTATTTATGGATGCAGTCATTAAACGTATTGCTTTAGAGCACTCTTACTGGACACGAGAGCCTCAAGCCTGGAATGGCTAAAATCACGACATCGGCTGCTACAGGAATGCAGAGACCAGAGATATGACTGATGCCGCTTGCATCACGCACACGAAACTTCACATTACAACTGGATTTTGAACGATGAACTACGACACACACTTTATTGATTACAGCTTCCATCATATCGCTGTAACACACGCATGACATGCCGAGTATTATGTCATACACGCGTGCGACCGGCCAACACTTCTGGAAGAACGCAGAGAATCCGTCTCTACGCATGCTTTCCACTTATCCTTATCACACAGCCTCTTGTAAGACGACTCAATTGCACATCGCACAGCATGCCGCAATGGGTGACAGATTGTGTGCACGCAAATGTTGGTGCTTATTTTCAATATAGCCAAAGACTCCTGAATGGTTGGTGATACCGTACGCGCAAGCTACTTGGAATGAATGGGGCGTGGCCAGCCTTGCAACTGTAGCCTTCTCACCGGTAAGGGTATTTAATGCTCTAGATTCTCGGGACATGAGGAGCTCCTCAGTACGATCTTAGGCACCTTACTGAACCAGCAGCAGATCACGTGCATGTCAGTCCAAGACGGCGCTCGAGCAGACAAATAATACGGTTGACAGCAAGAGAAGAAGATCGACATCCGCAAATCTGATCGTCAGAACGGAACAGCGAACATGGAAAATGATCTTATGAACACTTCGACATCTATAGGACCAGGGTTCTTCGGAGACATGGCGAAAATTTCCGAACATGCCTTCGAGCGAGCGGATGCTCGACATTGGGCGTCAAGGCGCATTCGCTTCTTGGTTTATGACGACTCAGATGTCAAACTCGACGATTTTGACAGCGACGACGAAGAGGGAAAGGAGGAGTACGCTATAAATATGAGTCTTGGAAATCACAAAGCCCAAGACCCAGAAGGAGGTGGCGAGGTTCCAAATGCAAAGGGAGGCAGTGTCGCTGAACACTCAGAACAAGCCAACAAATCCACACAAACTAAATGCCGCGTTTGCGCATCATATCCCGAGTTTCCGCACAGGTGGAAGCCTAGAAAATTCCGTCTGGTCAATCCGGTGGTTGATCATCCGGAATGGTTCAGTGGGAACGGCGTCAGCTCGCGCGACATATGCATACATTATGTAGCGGTGTCATACTGCTGGCCTCCTCGTGGAGAGAACCCGACCCCGAGAACCTACACGGTCCGTGATCTCGACGGACGCGTCCGCGCCAGTCGCGCTCTCGACGATGTTCTAGATCGTGCTGTGGACTTTGCCACTTCATACGGCTTTCGCATGATATGGATCGATCAAGAGTGTCTCCCTCAGCCGACTGAAACCAGTTCCAAAGAAGACTGGGAGGAGCAAGAGCTCGGTATACAGTCGATGGACATTGTGTATAACAGAGCCGTCGTCACGGCGGGTCTACTCGACGTCGAGATCACATCGCAGGAGCAACTTACAGCCATCGAGTCTTTACTGTATCCTGGCCGAACAGGGAAGCGAAGCGTAATAGATCGCCGCTTCTGCGAACAGATCCTCGATTTCCTTCACCGAACCAGTCAAGACCGGTGGTACACCCGTGCGTGGGTTGTTCAAGAGTCGATTTGTGCTGGGAATGGACTGATGCTGGCTTTCCGACGCGGCCCAGGGATTACTTTCCAATCCAGCTTTCGGTTTGGGCGAGCGGAGGGAGAAGATCTCCGTCCTTACCACTCACTCGACGATCATCGTGGAAGCTGGGAGTCAAAGCTTGTCTGCATACACTTGCGTGGATTCTGGCGTATTCTAGACCAGATGCGATCTCTGCTTACACGCGACTTTGTTCATATGGGAAACTATCTTGCCCGATCTGGGCTTGGACCAGAAGTATACCCGGGAGCTCGATCCGTGCTTGAAGTAGCAGACCGCCTCCATCCAAGAACTGAGAAAGCAAACACAATCAATCAGATCGTACAGGCTCACACCGAGGGGTTCTACGGAAAGCGTCCTACGATCAACGCCGCGGGAGCTCTGACACTGCTGAAGCATCGCGAATGTTACTTCAACGCTGATAGACTTGCTATCATAGCGAACATGTGCGATTACGACTTCCGACTGACACAAGGAAAGTCAACGCCAATTGCCACTCACTGCGTCTAGCTATATTGGCATTGGCGTTGAGCAATGGCGACCTGTCCTTGCTAGTACCAGAGGCATATCTACCTGAGGGCCACGAGAGCCAAGGAGATATCTACGCTGGAAGTGTATCGAGCTCGAACTTGTTCCAGAACATCTTCCTGGAGGCTCATCGGATCGAATACTGTGAAGTTCGCGACTACATCAATATACGACTCCAAACAAGCAGACAAGGTCGATTCACTGCCGAAGGGATGCTTCTCCATTCCTATTTGTGGTCAGTAGATCGCGAGATCGACTTCACACCCATCCAAGCAGAGTGGGCCGATACATGGGAATCCTACAAATGCTGGGTCATACTGTTTGATCGCCAGAAAGACGAGACCGTGGAACAAGCTCGTGCGCGTCAAGTGGCGTTCCTCCAGCGTTTCAACCAACCGAATGTAGCCACGCAGGCTCGTCAGGATTTCCGCCGTTGGGGTCATATCCCAAATGAATCGTCTGTGTGGGGAAACCTCGATCACGCTGGTATACAAGTAAAGCGAAAACTCGATGCGAAGCGCGTCCAGCAAGTCCCCGAAATGCGTAACACCATCGCTCAGATTGTCTTTAGCATTCTCCGCTACATCAGGTACACGCTGGCCGCACCCGAGGAAGAAGGAGAATTAATGAAGGGACTGGCCAACAGCATATGGCACTCCGTCCGAACGGATCAAGTCCCAGACTCACAGCACCAACTCCCAGATGAAGTCGACGACACGCTCTTCGCCCACCCGGATGTTGCAAACCGCCCTTTTGCCACCTTACAGCTCGACGAGACGCTCGAAGCGAGTCTCGCGCAGTTATGGTTCATCGACCACATAATGCAGCACGGCCGCCTCTGGTGCGGAGCCTACACGCCACCCAAACGACCAGCCCGTCTTACCTCACCCCCAGACTCACACACCAGCACCACCTTCGAAGAAGACCTCCAAGCACACAACGACCAACTATCCGCAATCCCATCATCCATGCGGTCCGTTGTAAGCCGTCAACTTGCCCGCCAGTTCCTCACCGTAGCCATCGAGAGCGATCTTGCGAAGAATGGCAAAATGGGGGGTACACGCCACATTATGGTTACGTACCCGGAGATCCTGCGGAGAGATCTTTGGTCGGATCGGAAGGAGAGGTTGAGAGAGAGGACGCTGTTGGCGGCTTTTGATGTGGATGGGCCGTGTCTGGTGGCTACGCCGTATGATCCAGAACGCGAGGTGTTGCCAAGGCCGAAGCTTAGGAGCACGAGTACGTGCTGGGTTGTTGAAGTCAAGGAAGATGGTGGCGGTGCTGCAGGGATGTGTGCTGGGGTGGAGGACGACGCTCCTGGTGTAATGGATTCTGACGCTGCGGATGGAACGGAAGCCGGAGGGAAGGGCAAGGAAAGAGCAGCGGATAACTCACCCGAAACTGAACCTGACATGGAAACTGATGATGCAAAGGCCAGGAAGCTTCTGGACAGACGGGATCTGGACTTGCGTGTGCTGAGGAAAGTGAAAGGGTTGTGGTGGATTATGGATCTACCTTCTCAAGTGTATCTGTTTAGTTAGTCGGCTTTGGAATTCGAGGGAGATCTCATCTCTAGATCACATTGCGAACGCAAACAGCCGACGACGGCATGACGAGTAGTCGAATAACTTCTGCATTACCTATGTGTTATCCCAGATCATCCGTTTCCAAGCGTGAAGAACGCTCGTCTCTTCTCCCTAGCCTCCTGCTCAGATGATGTCCCCTCATTCTTCGGTCTTCCGCGCTTGCCCTTCTTGGATACTGTCTTGGAAACACTAGACTGCTTCTCGAAAGCTGGCAGCGGGGGCGGCAGCGGTGTTGTAGACTTGACAACCTCCTTGATAGTCTGTTTCGAAAGGCAAAAGTCTATATGCGCGTTGAAGCTTGCATCATCTGGCGCCTGTGGAATAGAGCAGATAGGACATTGCCACTGTGGTTCGGCTGGCGGCTGTTCACCTTGCTGTTGCTCCTGTTCCTGAGACAGCTTCTCTAATTCGTTCATTTCGTTATTTCGTTCTTGTCGTGCGGCTTCTTCGAACTCTTCCTCAGGCCATGTCTCCCATGTGCCTTCGTCTTTCGAGGCGGGAGTCTTAGTGGTGGTGGTGGTCGAAGATGTCTTGGCTGCGCGGCCGAAGAAGTCGATTCCAGGCTTCTTCGTGCTGATGATGTGCGTAGCTCGTAAACCCATTAAGCGTAGTTTCATGTTTGGTATTTCCTTCATGAGCTTCTCTAGCATCGGTAGACTGTACTTGAAGAGGTCGTCTGCTTTGTGTATAGCAAAAGGTGGCGTCGTCTGTCGCGTATGTACTTCGTAGGTGTGAAGCTTGATCTTGATGCAGAGAGTTCTTCCTTTGTACTCGGTGCGTTTGAGATCCCCTTCTAATTCCTCGGCGATATGCCGAAGTTTGTCGCGCAGGGCATCGCGGCCCTGTAGCTCTCTGAAGGTGGTTTCAGTGCCGACGCTCTTGCGTTCATGGTCTTCCGCTGGCTTGATGACGGTACGCCCTAGGCCTAGATAGCACTGCATCAAGAATTGAAATGCTTTCTGCCCAAATAGCTTTGCCATATATGCTCGATGTGCGTATATGTCTCCGCATGTCTTGACGCCTATGGCATCCAGCTCTCGTTCGAAGACGCGACCGATACCGTTGACCTTCCGTGTAGGTAGGGTCTTCATGAACTCCATGATCGTCTGTCTGTCGCTGGCAAGCAGGAACTGCCCGTTTGGCTTGTTCTGATTTGAGCAAATCTTGGCGAGTTTAGCATTGGCGGCGATGCCAGCGGAGACGGTGATCTTGGCTCTTGCAAAGACGTCTGCGCGCAGCTGGCTCACAGCTTCCTCGGGTGTCATGTGGTGCTCCTGGCAGTATTCTGTCAGATTGAGGTATGCCTCGTCGCAACTCGCACTTTGGTAGTCAGGATCGTATAGCGCCAGTACCTCGCGAACCTCTTCTGCCTTGGCCATGTATTTCGCAAAATTCATAGGAACGCAGATGAGCTGTGGGCAGAGCTTCATGGCGACAAACCCAGCCATACCGGAGCGGCACCCAAACTTGCGTGCATGGTAGTTGCAGGTAGTCAGCACGCCCTTGCCGACTGCGAACGGAACGTCTTTCAGTTCCGGGCGATCTAGCTCTTCGACTGCCGCGTAGAAAGCATCGCAGTCGAGGTGTACGATGACCTGGCTCAGGTCCCTGCTCAGCTCCAGCTCAGCGATGTAGTCGTCGGCTCTGCGCTGGTCGGATGTCAAGTCGATCTTCTCCAGCTGGCGTCTCTTTTCCAGGATCTTGTTGATCTTCTCTGTGAGGTTCTTGTCCTTGACCTCCTCATTGTTGAAGAACTTGGAGCCCTTGGACGCGTTGTAGATGACCTCAGAGACCTTCGATTGGTCTACACTGTCTTGGCCAGCTTTGGTGAGCGATGGGCCGAGGAGGTGGTACTTCAGGGAGTCGTGCTCAGTGTACGTGGTTCGGACAGGCTGCGGCCGCTCTGGTATATCTCGGGAGGTGTCATTTCCTTTGGCGGTGGTCATGGTGGTTGCGGTGGCCACTCGAGGCAGGTCGGACGCGTCGTGATTACGGTGACTCGGTGCATGCCGGGGCACGTGTGCGCGACGGGGCTGCGCGCATGATGGTGGTGAATGGGCGGACCCTGCATCGCTCATGTTAGGTGGGGGGTCATTTCGTGAGAGGGCGACAGGAGGCCCCATAAAAACGCGAGATGAGGCCCTGGAGAGGTCATGACGCGCTTTCACGTCTACGCCCGATTGGGGCTGGCGGCGTTTGAAAGGCTCCAGGATCACTCAGGGCCACCAAAGTTACTTCATCTCGCACCAACACAGACGCCTCCCCACCTGAACCCTTCTCCTGCTCCTGTCTGGCCCCCGACCATGGACTGGACGCCAACCATCTGCACTCCTCCACCGCTGGCATTGTAGAAGTGGGGCAATACACGTAGAGCGCCGTGCTGTATGACCTGCAGACATCCGACACGCTACTAGCGTCCATCAACACACCATCGTCAACACCGCCATTACCCCCCGAGCCGCGCCCATTGCCCCCCGGCAAGGCCATGATCTCCCTCCGCATCCGCAGTATAACACCACAACTATAGCCGCACTCACCAGAGGATGCCCATCGAACGAACCGACCGAAATAACCCACGGCCGCTGAAGCCGACGCTCGCCAGCACCCGAACCGCCGCGAAGACGCCCTTGACCCCGAGACTTGCCGTTGCGCCCACCGCCTCCTCCACCGTCAGCTCCTCGAGCACCCGCACCGCCCGCACCAGCAATGGCACCACGCCCAAGGTTGCGGCCCCGGCGCCCTCGCACAACGAGGTGACGCCCATCAAGCCCTTCCTGAGCAGCAATGTCACGCCTCGCTCCTCCACGAGGAAGTCACGGGTCGGCGTAGACAGCGCTTCGTCGACGCCCAGCGGCACCCCCTCTGTTACCCCGAGCAGCTCGCGGCCAGGCTCCACGGTAGACCACCACGCCAGGGACCAGACTGGCGGATTCAGTGGGCACAGCGCTGTTGGAAGGAGCGGTTCGTCAGCGGTAGGCGGGCGACCGCGCAGTACACCAGGACCAAGCAGCAGCCATGTCACGCCGACCCCGAGGCCCTCGCTCTCCATGTACAACACCGCTCCGTCCGACGCTGGCAGGAAAGACGCTTCATCCCTGTTCTTCCACGCCAACGACGCACGTCCGCACGAACAACCAGCACCGGTACTGGCACCCACGAAGAAGGCGCCCGCATTCTTCTACGCCGACGGAAGACAAGACGAGCCCCCTGCGAAGCCCACCGTACCATCGCCACCGCTGTCGTCCCTGGGCAGATCCCAGCCCGAGAGCAAGTTCTTCCATGCCGACTCCCAGCCCGAAAGCAAATTCTTCCACGCCGACTCCCTTTCCGAGAGAAAAGACCGCCAGCCGATTCTCACTCCGCCGCCTCCTACATCTCCAGATCTGCTTCCGCCCTTGGAAGGCGGACAAGGGGGGTCGCTTCGCCCGCCTTCGCCTACAAAGGACTTTGCACATCTCTCATATCGTAAGGGAGCCTCTCAGGTCAGGCCAGCCCTCAGTAGAGGCAGTTCAGGAAACTCCGCTCTCGCCATGTTGACTGGATCGAACACGCCAGATGTGTCTGATGGCCCCAGACGAAGATCCAGCGTCGCCTCCACTATAAAGCGAGGGCATGTCAAGAGCTCCAGTCTGTCGTCCATTGACTCTGTGACGAGTGCGAAGAAGGCACCGACTAATGAACCATCCGCCATGCAGCCAAGCCCACTTCAGACTGAGAATCGTGCCTCCCTCCCCGATGATGCAGCACCTACGCCCGCTCGTCGCTACACCGCATTCTCCCCTGTTGGCTCTCCGGTATCAGCAAGTCCAACGAGAGACAGCAAGAGGAACAGTGATAGCAAGAGCGCACTCGAGATGATGAACGAACTTGCTGCCAATGCACGAAGGGAGCGTAAAGTGCTTGACCTCGAAATCAGCAACTCTTCGCTCCTCGCCATCAACCGGTCATTGGAGAAGGAGGTCCGAAAGCAAAAGGCGGAGCTTAGACGCTTCCGTCGCATGAGCCGAGCTGGGCACTTCTCTGCTGATATGGCTAGCTCGCCTCCTGAAACTTCTGCCATTGGCTCTGGAAATATAGGGGACCTGTCGGACATGTCTGAAGCAGAAGAGGAGGACGAAACACCTGAGGAGGAAGAGGAGGATCCAGAGGATAGCGAGTCTTCATTCGATGAGGGTGCTCTGAGCCCGAGCGCTCAGCTAGAGCGAGACGAAGCACACCGCTCACGCGACGAGAAGCGCCTCCAGCTCGACCTTTCCAAACATCGCGAGATGTTGAACGACAGCCAGAAGATGAACCAGAGCCTTAAGAAGTGTCTCGGATGGACAGAACAGCTGATCAAAGACGGCCAGAAGGCGTTGGAGTACAAGGTGCACGTCAGCGATGTCAAGATCGGTGGTCGCGTACTCGTTGCGGAAGACGACGACAACGATGCCGCCGAACCACAGGAATCCAGGGGTCTTCTCAGCCCCTGGAGTCCAATACACAATGCCATTGACGCTCTGGACTCGCCGTTCTTCCCTCAATCCGATCGCATCATCGACCGGGACAGCGGTATAGACCTCGAAGGCCTCGAACACATGGATCATCACAGCGACCATTCTCGTGCAGCATCACCCACGGACGACGGACAAGATCAGTCTAGAAGTCCTGTCAAAGAATTCCGTCCCAAACTACCCGGTACATGGATCTCCTACGCAACAACCCGCGAGTCCGACCTAAAGAAACACGAGACCCTGAGTCCCCTTGGTTCCCCATTCGAAGAGCGAATCAGATACCTCCACGCGTCCATTGACGCCCTGGAAGCATCTTCATAACCACACACACACATACATACGCACGCACGCACGCACGCACAGCTCACACTTATCTCTCTCTTGCTTTGCTCAACTTTGCACATACCCACCTTTTTTTCTCGCTTCATCTTGCATGCATAGGGCACAACGGCGTTATACCATAAAGGACATTTTGCATTTTCCACCTTACTTCCAAACCGGCGCACAACGGCACAATGCGTCGAATGCGATTTCGACGCCCCCCACGACCGTTTCCTTTGTTTTTCATTCTACTTCCATGACGGCCGCTATATATACATACCACTCTCGTTCAACTTCAATAATGTTTTTGAATCTACGGCCAAAAATCTTGGGAGCAAGATTTGGCTGCTTTACTTGGGCTCGTGTCTACGCGTGTTGTGTGCACAAAGTCAGTTCGGTTTTTATGATACCCCCCACAACTACTACTACTACTCAGTTGCGAGAGAGAGAGTTTTTATATAAGAAATCTTTACATAGCCAATATACGTCGCTTTACACTTTTGAAGAACCTTGTTGGGATTTAGTGTGTATGCGCTTGAAGGTTATCGGGATGAGGTCGTTTCAACGAGCTACGTTGCTCAGCTTTAGGTTTAGCACCCACGCGAGTACGACACTTTGCTTCATCACATGACCGTCTCTCGTGTGAATCACGAAATAGATTATCTCAGCGTGCGCAGGATGAGAACAACATGAGTCAAGTGTCAATAAAAGGAAGGGTGAAGAATGAAAAATGTGTGCTTCCATTAAGGCATGGTAAGAACCCGGTCTATGTATGAACCTCTCTAGTAAATTCCATTAATCCATGATACGTCCCTCTATCGAGGTGAGAAATACGTCAGCACATTAGCCAGCCTTGATCTACGGGTATCCGAACAAAGAAAGATGCAGTGAAAAGAGAACTGTAAGAATCCTGGAAGGTGCAAGATATGAGAAGTGACGAAGATCTAAGCCCAGTAGCCGAGCAGAGCCATCAAACCTGGCATTACGTTAGTATAAATTCAGTAGTACGAGGAAAAGGCAAAGACTTACCAGCACCAAGAACCATAAGCCCAAACGCCTTAAGCGTCCTACTAACAGGTCCCTTCTGCATATACGGGCTAAACATAAACTCATGCGCCATAAGCTCCACAAGACCCGTGTAAATCAGAATACCAGCGGAGATGGAATCGAAAACACCATTCGTCAACAGCGTAGTCCTGCTCTCAGGCGCAAAA
Organism: Alternaria ethzedia; assembly: GCF_023757985.1. NCBI lineage: Eukaryota > Fungi > Ascomycota > Dothideomycetes > Pleosporales > Pleosporaceae > Alternaria > Alternaria ethzedia. The sequence goes on from NW_026056198.1 coordinate 1,624,983, forward strand.
GACTGGCGCACGCCCAGACCAATCGCAATGGCAATGGGGGTCGAGATACCGTAGCCGAGACCAAGGAAGTAAGGGGTCCAGCGCTTGGACGCGGGCCAGGGGACTTCAGCGAGACGGGTACCCAGACCGAGGCCTTCGAACATTTGGTGGAAGACGAGGACGATGTAGAGGGTGATGAATTCCTCGCCGGCTACGGCAAGGGTGAGGCCGATGAAGATGGAGTGGAAGATGACACCGAACTCGAGGATGAAGACGGCGGTTAGTTGCGAGGCGTAGCCGTCTGGGACGAGGGGCCGGGGTGCCATGTCGGACTTCAGCTCGGCTTCATGGTCGCGTTGGTGGCCAAGGTGGTCGTCGCCGCGGATGTTGTGGTTGCCGCTGCTGCCTCCGGTGCTACCCTCGAGGTCGTGGGCTTTGTCGTCAGCGTGGGCGGCTGGGGAGATGCCAGTGGGTTCGTGGCTGTGGCTGTGGTCGTGGTCGCTGCCGAACTTGGCGTAACGCATTGTCATGAGCTCGAGGAAGAACATGAGGAAGAGCGTCATCAGGGCGATGCCCTCGGGCCAAGGGTACTTGGCGATGACACCAGTCAGACATTCGTTACCGAGAGCTTCGTTTGCTGGGGCCAGGAGATGGATGAATGCCGTTGTGATGATGACGCCTGAACCGAAGTACTTGGCGGCGAAGAAGACCCAGTTGGGGACCAGCTTGCTACGGGAACGTCTTGCTAGGACGGGGAACATGGCACCTGTGCGATGTTAGCATGCGAAGATCGGCGGGGTTTCTTGTACATACCGAAGCTGGATGCTACCAGGATGACAAAGATGGACGAGATACGGGTGCCCATGCGGCCATCGTACTCGTTGTCGCCGCCGCAGGTGATGACCTCCTCAGGTTGCGACTCTGCGCCGTCATCTTGACGGAGCACAAGGCGTGCAATATCGAGGGCGGTAGAAGCCATGTTGTTGGGTAGAACACTGGCAACTGAGTGAAGAATAGTGATAGTATTGAAGATTCGCTTGATACAAATTTAGACAAGATGTACTTCAATATTGTCGATCTCTGGTTGGCGTGGACCCGAGTGACCCAGATGTTTGGTAATGGTTCAGTGGAGAAGCAACCCTTGGGAGAAGCTTGGTTCGGCTGGGCGTGTCTTGTGCAGTCTTGGGTAACAACAAGCACTATATATTGGATCCTTTGGACGCAATCAAGCACCTTGATGGACAGAAGGAAATGCTTGACGGTGCTTTGATGGGTCTTCAGGAAGGATTCACGGAGTACGGAACTGGTTGGACGTGTGAAGGCGGGCGATATACCAGAAGGGTCTTACTCAGAGTACCCTGATGGCACGCTAAGGGCGAATATTCCACTGGTGCATAGCTTGCAGAGCCTATGGGGTCCAGTATAGCTGTCACCCGTGGGGGGAGGCGTATGTAAAGTGCCTTCGAGAGCGCGCTGAACGTGGGACTTTTTCAATCATGGTGTTGGTGTGGCATGTGCGACGCCGCGGTTGTTACGATGCGGCGAACGTGCGTTCAGTAGCAGTCAGCCGCAATCCTAGGCCCGATTCCACTTACTTGAGCTAGGACCTGCCGAAACCTCAACAGGCCCACGTCTACATCAATCTCTGAAGCCGCATTGCCGCATGCCTCGACCGAGGGACATGAAGGCGACAGCGCGATGCCCGTATTACACGACCTGGGCCCTCGTTCAAATACGAGACGGGCTGGAATAGACGCAGTGGTTCAAAGACGAGAGTGTCTGCTCACCGGCGTCGCGCGGTACTGCAGGATGCGGTGCATCTACTACAGACACGGATGGAAAATACTGGACGCGTTCCTGGCTAGAATGCAAAATGAGGTCGCGGGCTTGCGCGCATTCGATGCTGAACTTCGAGTGCAACGGCGCAATCATTCCGACTCTTCCGAATTCCGAATGACAGTTCCTTACGATGCAGGCGCCCAGATCAGAAGGTACGATCAAGCTGGCGCTTCGAAATTGCTGAAAGATCTTGAAGGACACTTCCGAGCCGTGCCGGAACCTTGACAAAGAAGATTACTTTGACGACAGCCAAAAAGAGGAGGCGGGCTACGCGGTGGTGACACTTGCAAAGCCATCAAGTACCGAGCAGGTAGCCGACAAGGCCTGACAGGCATGCGCGAAGATCTGTACATATTGGTGAAGCGGTGGAAATCTGCTGTTCAGCTGATGAGGCTGTCGCGATGTACCTACTTGGCGCATTGCCAGATACAACGTACAAGGCTGTCGATCTACGCAAGTCGCAGAACCACTTGTAACAAGTAACTGCATCTAGGTTTGACCGGCCGCGCTGATGTGAGGGTGTACAGGCGTATGCACTCCGCCTTCTCCGCACTGCCGCGTGATCCGGTGACAAGTACCTAGGTATCGTCTCAACACATGAGGTGATGGACAGCGATGCGCGTCTACAATGAAGAGTCGTCTGGGATGCTGGCTATAAAGTGCAAAGCTATGCACTTCGGGCCGTTCGGCTGTCGAGTAGCTCTGGATGGTTGGTCCACATCACACCACCGTGAGGGGCTGTGGACTGACGGAATGTAAAACGCGCGCCAATGTACAGCGGGCGGGGTCGCGTCGCATATACTCGGAGTACAGCTCGATGGGCATGGCGATGTCAGCAAACTCGATAGAATCGAGGCGATCGTGGGACCCATCCATGAGACACATGCCGGCGCACGGAGGAGGAGATCGAAAAGTTAATACAATCGGTGGTACTGAAACCGGTTTGCCAGGGCTAGAATGGGAGCAGTGGGAGCTGCTGGGGGCGTGCACAGCGCGTTGCTGTGGGGAACATCCTGGACGGCTTGGCGTGATGAAGCACTGATGATGTACCAAAGTACCTCGCGCCTGCCAGCCCGCCCCACCCCACGAGAGCGCCCAATGTCGCAACCACATGGGCAGAGTGCGTGAATTGACAGCCAGCTTGACAGCGCTGCCATGATTACAACATGTTCGCGCAGCCGGCGGAGACCCTTATTCTGAAGCTCCAGGCGCAGAGCTGGCGTTGGCGCATCCTTGCTTCTCACGCAGGCCGTAGCGGGAACCAATCAATAGTGCATGCCGTGAGGGGCTATGACGTCTCGATTCCTGTTTCGTATAGCTCCTGCCGCAGCTCCAACAGGTGACCGCATAGCTGCCTAGCTTCTCCTCTTTATAACTCCGCCTCGTCTCACCCTCTTCCTGCTTCTCATTGTCAACTCTCCCATAGATCCCTCAGCACCAATTGTTGCTGTACAGGTCCCGGAGTCCCATCACAACACCAAACCGCCATCATGATTGAGGAAGTCTTGAAGAAGACCTCGGAGATGTTCCCGCTGCCCACCGCGACGGCCTCGTCGCTGCCTTCGGTTGCTCCCATCCCAACCGTCGCCCCCGGACCTGAGCCCACCTACGAGGTTGCCGGCGATGCTGGAATGAAGACCCTCTGGGTCGTCTTTGTTCTCATGCTGATCGCCTCTGCCGGTTTCACCGTCATGTCCTGGAAGGTGCCTTTGGTGAGTACCATCTGGAGCTACTCCAGACAGCAGATTCTAACACCCCCTAGAACAAGCGCCTCTACCATGTCATCACCACCATCATCACCCTCACCGCTGCCCTCTCTTACTTCGCCATGGCCTCCGGCGCTGGTGTCTCCCTCAAGAAGGAGGTCGAGCGCGAGCAGCACGACCACGTCCCCGACACCTACAACGTCGTCTACCGCCAGGTCTACTGGGCCCGTTACGTCGACTGGACCATCACCACCCCTCTTCTGCTCCTCGACCTCGGTCTCCTTGCTGGTATGTCCGGTGGACACATGATCATGATGGTTGTTGCCGACATCATCATGGTTCTCACTGGTCTCTTCGCTGCCTTCGGTACTGAGGATACCGCTCAGAAGTGGGGCTGGTACACCATCTCGTGCATTGCCTTCCTTTTCGTCTTCTGGCACCTTGGTCTTAACGGTGGTGCCAACGCCCGCGCCAAGGGTGACAAGCTCCGCGGTTTCTTCATCTCCATCGCTGCCTACACCGCTGTCCTCTGGACTGCCTACCCCATGCAAGTCTCATCAATTCCCACGCCTCCCGATCTCATGCTAATCCGTTCCAGTGTCTGGGGTATTGCCGATGGTGCTCGCAAGGCTAGCGTCGACACTGAGATCATTGCCTACGCTGTCCTCGATGTCCTCGCCAAGGCTGTCTTCGGTGCCTGGCTCTTGGTTGCCCATGCCAACATGCGCGAGAGCGATGTTGAGCTTAACGGCTTCTGGGCCAACGGTCTCAGCCGCGAAGGTGCCATCCGCATTGGTGAGGATGACGGTGCTTAAATGTACCTCATCAGCACAATTGTCTTACTCTCGTGAGCATGTCAGCTGTGTCATAGCACGAGTACAGATTGATTCGACAAGCGTGGTTCACCTTGACTAAGAGGGCCGGAACCAGTGACCAAGATGGAAAAAGCGTACGCGGCATGTTCAGCTTCTGACTGTCCTTTAGGCAGTATCTCTCCTCAATGATGTAACTTTCTCATTACCGGAGTTGGAGGCTTGTCAATAGTCACGGGATTGGACGCCCATAATATGGACGTTTCATAGTTAATGCGATAATGATATTGATCTCGAACTCTCTTCCATATGAATCCGTGCCGGCTTACCGCCGAGCTCTTCTAAGCTGCCGCACCAGTACAATGAACAATACGAGTGATGTAATTTGGCCCTTTAACCCTTTGACCTCATCTCATCTCACTTAGTGAGATGTCTTGTTCAGATGTCTATATAGTTGGCGTGCTTGGCTCATTGTTGAAGTCACCCAACATCGATACCTTCCAGCATCACCAAGACCAACCATGTTCTCATCACTCTTCTCCGTCGTTGTCGCAACTCTCCTGATGCAATCAGCATCCTCATCGCCTCTCACGACACCACCTCCTTCTCTCTCGCCTACCCCATCGCCTACACCTTGCACCAAGACTGTCTTCACATTCCCTGATATCCAAGTTGGAACCTGTACCTTTAACGCCACAACAACGACGTCTACTGTTTTCACCGACTGTGCCGGATGTGCGCTTGAGACGATTAACCTTGGTGGTCTTGGACCGGTACGTACCTCTTTATACTATTCTGGCTATTGGTGGATCTAGTAAGCTGACTGTGGTGGTGATATGTGTAGGCGTGCGCCGCTGTTACGACGGTTCCGGGGACGAAGACTGAGACTGTTACGGCTTGTCAGTCGGCTTAGGTTGAGATGAGTGTAGCTGTGAGGTGGTGGTAGATGATGGTCGGTCTTTTTCTTGTAGCTCTCTTTGGTGTTGATGTTTAGTATGGTTTGTAGGATATTGTATACAAAGAATATGCCTATACTCATCCATTCCTCTCCTCCAGAGCCATCTGTGACTGCTCTGCCCATCCAAACACTCCTCCATACTTCCAAACAGATGACAGAAGTTTAACTATAGTTAGCATTGACGTTGTCGTACAGGCCGTTCTCGTGTAGATTCAGCTTAGCGTGTTTGTCGTTTAACTAGCTGAGTAAAGCCGGCCAACGCCGTAATTACCCACTCATGCACTTGCGCCCCAGATGATCGACCGACCGCAGGTAGCTGCCCAAGCTATGGGTCCCCCCATCTGTACTGCAGCCTCACGACTGCGACGCTGCACCTTTCGGCGCCTTGAACGAGAAAAAACGTAAAAAGACTCATTCGCCGCATCGTGACATCAGACGGCTGGGGTGCATGGACTCTCTGGCGGTCAGGTACGAGACTTCCGGCTGACGCGAAAGCGAAATCAAGGCAGTGGCTGTGTACCTGGATGACCCCACGAACACAATTAAGGGTACGAAGGAAGGATAGATGACAGCTGTTGCCATGGCAGGATGTCAGATGAAAACCTCGGGGAGACAAGATGTCTTGTTTGTCGCTCGTCTGGCGTAGGTAGGTGACGCCCGTCAGGCACCTGACGCGCTTCCAAGGTTTGCTCATGCAGGGATGTGCGGCTGCCCCGCAACCAAGCCGCGGTCGGGGTGGTGCGGTGCAACGTGATGGGGACGGAGCTTGGAAGCTCAGGCAGGCACCCGACAAACCAGCTTGCTTTGCTTCAAATACAAGTACCTGGAGCTAGCCCATACCTGCAGCTTCACAAGTTCCCTTTTGATCACACCCACACCTGCTTGAACTACTTACCACTTGCTCGACTTACTTACCCACTCAACCTCGATATCGACGAGCGAACTGACGAATTACTTCCAACATGGCGACTGAGGATATCAAGAACGAAAGCGCGGCTGAGGTCATCGTCGACGAGACACCCATCTCGCCCGTTCGCTCTCTGGACCGCCGGAACAGTTTGGAGAAACATTTGCAGCATAGGCCTGAGCCGCAGGATCTGAAGAACAGACATATCCTACTAGATACCACCACCGCTCCGTACGTCCCCTCCACCCTCCCACCTCCTCCTATCTCCCTTCTCCCACCCCATCCCCCTCTTCCCACTTCCCACCAAACCCCCCACTAACACCCCCTCCCCTTCCTAGTGCCCTCCAAGCCAAAGCCCTCGAACTCGAGCGCCAACGCGCAACCGACCAACTCAAAAAAGGCCTCAACGCCCGCCCCGAACGCGCCGACCTCATCGAGCGCAACATCCTGCCTGCCTCCAACGCCGCGCCTGCCCTGCAAGGACACCAGAAAGAACTCGATATGCATATCCGCGCGGATAATCTCGAGAAGGGGTTGCAGGCCAGGCCGAGCCCGGAGGAGCTGGTTAAGAAGGGCATTTTGGATGAGGGGGAGATTGGTAGGGAGTAGGTGGAGGGAGGGAGGGGGATAGAGGAGGGGGGAGGGGAGGGTGAGATGGGTGGGGTGAGATGGGTGGGGGATGTGCACAACGATACGAAAATGCGTTCGGCGTTGGTATGGAGATGAGATGGGAAATGTACGGGGTTTGCTTCGGCATTGAATACCTGCATAGTATATATATCACGAATCATGGAATGTTTTTTGCTCATACAGTCAGTTAGTAGCGTTCGCATCTCACACACTCTCGACATCACCATATCCAAGTCACAAAACCCAAGAATCTCTGCAAAGAGCGGCACGAAGCCCATGACTTCATTACAACATGTCTAGGCTACTAAGCTCCAGCCGCCTAGCTAACCCCAAACAGTAAATAAACCAGCGAACATCAATCATCCCGAGACCCGTCGATCTAATGACCGACCTTCTCCTCCCTGACCACAGTCGCATTCTTAGCATCCATGTCATCAGCGTGGTTCTCACGGTCCGCCTCCATGTTCTTGACCAACTCGGTAATACCGAAGAGGTCGTCCATCTTCTCGAGCGACAGGCCCTTGGTCTCGGGAATGAGGAACCAGACGAAGATGAACATGGAGAAGCAGAAGGCGCCGTAGGTGAAGAAGGTGCCGTAGCCGCCTTGGCCCATGGTGGCCATCATGTTGGGGGTTGCGCGCGCGACGACGAAGTTGAAGAGCCACTGTGGGTGTTTGTTAGTATGTGTATTCGCAGAGAGAGAGAAGGTTTGGGGTTAGAGTTAGGACGTACCTGAGTAGCAGCGGCGATGGCAACGTTGAGGGAGCGGAGACGAGCGGCGGGGATTTCAGAGACGTAGATCCAGCATACGGGGCCCCAACCGAACTGGAAGAACAGGGCGAAGAGGAACACGCAGACGAGAGCGAAGTATCCGGCTCCTGGTACTGGCTCGCCCATAATTGGCGGGTCGACGCGCATGTAGATGCCAATGTAGAACATGGCCATTCCCTGTGCAATCGATGTCCAGAGGAGCGAACGGCGGCGACCGAGCGAATCAGCGGCGAAGATGAGGAAAGCGAAGCAGCCGACCATCTTGACGATGCCGTAGATACCTGTGGCGAAGAGCTTGACGGAATTGCCCTTGAGACCGAGGGCGGCGAAGATCTGGGGCGCGTAGTAGTTGATGGCGTTTGTTCCGGTCATCTGCTGGCAAATCATGAGACCGATGGAAATAAGGGCGCGCTTCCGGTTACCGGGGATAGTAAACATCTCTTTGAGAAGGTCCTTGACGCTTGCACCCGCAACGAGCATACGCTCGTGTTCAAGCTGGTCGGCGATATCCTTGATTTCGTCCTGGACGTAGGCGTGCGAGTGCGGTAGGTTGCGCATGCGAGCAAGCACTGTGGTAGCCTCCTCCCACTTATCCTGCTTAGCGAGGAAACGAGGGGATTCCTTGTTCAGCGCCATGCAGCCGACGAGGAGAACGGCGGGGAGAGCCTGGAGAGCAAGAGGAACGATGTAGACTTGAGCGCCACCGGAGAGGTGCATGAGGGAGCCGTAGTTGACCCAGAAGGCGAGGCAGGTTCCTGTGGCGATGAAGAGTTGGTAGAGACCGGTGAGTCCACCGCGGATGCCACGGGGTGCGTTTTCGGAAATGTACAGAGGAACGACCATGGAGGCGCCTCCTACACCTAGTCCAGCGATGAAGCGGCCGACGTACATGGCTGCGAGGGCGCCCATGGCTACGGCTTGGATGATGCAGCCGACGATGGTGACGAGACCGGCGATTTGGAGGGCGGTCTTGCGGCCCCAGCGGTCGGCTACCCACGAGGCGATGAAGCAACCGGCGAAACATCCGGCTTGGAGGGTGGAAGCGATGTTGGCGTTCAAGTTGGCTTTGCCGACTTTGTCCAGGTTGGTGATGTTGTATTTGCTGCGTGGATTGTCAGTGTCGTGAGATGATAAGAAAATAAGTAGAGATACTCACTCCTGGAACTCCTTCAACTCGAGCACACCTCCAATGGTTCCGATATCAAAACCAAACAACATGCCACCAAAACAGGCGGAACCCGCCATGGCGAAGGCGCGCCATCCGTAGATCTCGTGAGGGTCGGATTTGATGGAGTCGTTCTTGACGATCATGCGAATAAACTTCGCGCCGGTGGATGGAGCTGCCATGATGTCGGGTAGATCGGGTGATGCTACCGTGTCGGTGGGAGAATAGATCTATCTTCTCATCAGTATGCATGACGCAAGGAGAAGCTGTTGTGGGACACAAGGACCGAATACATACCGACAGACAGAACGATCAAACCACAAGCTTGACCCTAGACCAGACGCTGGTGTATAGCACACCAGGTGTCGTTCGAAGAGAATAGCGAGAGAAGAGTGAAGATCTCCGCAGATTGCTGGTCTAAAAAAGCTCCCCAGTGGGATGTGCATGGCCATGATATATAAACAGCCAGACGGTACAGCGGCCCATGCGCTATCCTCGCAGCACTAGCTCCTTGCTCAAGACGGGGTAACTCGCCTGGTCCGTCACCGCGGTCTTTGCCCCATGGCTGGCCTGCAAGCTATCGTGATCCTCCATCAACCCCGGACTCAAGACCCCAGACTCCACGTTTCCACACTGCTCTTTCTTTCCACACACAGCGAGAGCTGCTGCCGCTAGCCACACAGACAGGGTACCGAGAGCATCAGATGAACGTCCCTTTGTGGCTCCGGCCAATGGGGCACATGCAGGACGAGCGCCGCACTCTGTCGAAGCATGCTTGGTAGTGAGATAGGCTTGGCTCGGCGGAAAGCACGCGGTGGGATTAGTGGGAGCTATGAAAGGCCGTCTTGGAAGTGCCAAGTCCTGCTCTTTTTCCGTCCAATTGACGGCTGGGTGGCGTTGCGAGTTGGATTGCATATCAAAGGGTTGCCAAGAGTAATATCTCCAGGTTCGATCACGGTCTGGGGTCTCCCCCCGCTGTCCTTCCGTTTTCTTGCGGGGGCGTGGAATGGGAAGCAACGGCCCTGCGACCTTTCCGTGTTGGGCAAGGTGAGTAATCCGACATATGTCTTCTCCCCGCTGAGGAAGGCGCTACGGTTGTTGTGGCTATTTATCCGCGTATTAGACCTGCGATGGGGTCGGGGCGAGGGATGCCCCACGGCCGCGCCGACGCGTGATGGGTCGAGCACGAGGCGTTGTGGATGACTTGTGGAGTGGAACGGTTATGGACGTGTGTGGCCTGTCGAATTTGGTCGTGGGGTGCTGGTCTACTTGTCTACTTTGTATTGTGTTCAGGCTGATGAGAGAGGCTTCGGGATTGTGTTGGTACGATCTTGCACCGAGGTTGCGCATCATCAACACTTTGCATCCGTCACTTAAACTCACACAACCCCACGAACGAGAGCAACAGCGTCAAACATTGGAAAGACTGTGTGTCTGTGATTGTGCTCGACGACGGCGAAATCGAATACCGAATTGGAGTCAAGCCTTTCGCCTCAGTACGCCCAATCCGCTGCCTGCATCTTGTTCTACCGTCTTGGGGTTCTGGGCTCCTGGGCATTAATCGGCTGCGCTTAACACCACCAATACGCATCCACCCGCATCTTACATCAAGATTCTTCCAGGCCAAACTCATCGCCAAGGAAGCCTGAACAGAATCGTCCGCGCAGCGGAGATAGCGGAACACGGAAGTTGGCGTTGCGATATCCACCGTCAAGTCAGTGATCGTCACGTATTGTTGTCAAGCCACTCGCAGAAGCAAATACCGTTAGGTCACACGAAGCATGGCGGCGAAGACGGCAAACGCCAATCGGGCGTTCAACCTCCATCCTTTCTCCACGAATCCGCTCAAGTCGCGCGACGATGTCGTTGCCGCTGTGGGCTCACTGCTGGATCCCCTCATTCCGGGTTTCTCACCCAACAATGCTTTGATCAAAGTAGGTAGCACAGGCACACGCTTCGATGAGACAGGTGCGCAGGTCGAAGGCTTCGCTCGCCCATTATGGGGTCTTGCGCCTCTGCTAGCTGGGGGTAACAAGTATGCTGCAACAGACAAGTTTGTCCAAGGCCTCATTTCTGGGACGGATCCTGAGAGTCCGGAGTTTTGGGGGTATATGGAGGATACGGATCAGAGGATGGTGGAGGCGTGTCCGATTGGGTTCACGCTTGCGGTTGCGAATAAAGAGTTTTGGGATCCGTTGACGGAGAGGCAGAAGAAGAATGTAGAGACGTGGTTGGGGAGTATGAATGATAAGAAGATGCCGGATACGAATTGGTATGATGGCCCTCTTATTCCTTCACGTCCCCTTGTCGTGTGTCATGAGACGTGATATTAACGTTCTGTCAGGCTTTGGTTCCGCGTCTTCGCCAACCTGGGACTCGAGAGGAATGGTGCGAAGTGGTCGAAAGAGCAGCTGGAGAAGGACATCAAACAGCTGAACACATACTACCGCGGTGACGGTTGGTCCAACGACGGACCTGATACGTACCGTCAGATGGACTACTACTCCGGCTCCTTTGCAATCCAATACCTACAACTCCTCTATTCCAAACTCGCCGCAGACATCGACCCAGAGCAAGCTGCAGAGTACAAAGAGCGCGCACGCATGTACGCCCAAGACTTCGTCCACTTCTTCGACCCCGAAGGCCGCGCCATCACCTTCGGCCGCTCACTAACATACCGCTGGGCCATGGTCGCATTCTGGGGCGCAATCGCATACGCAGACCTCGAGCTGCCCGCCCCCCTCTCCTGGGGCGTAGTAAAAGGAATCTGGATGCGCAACCTCCGGTGGTGGACAACTCAACACGACATTTTCCAATCCAACGGCATGCTCACGGTAGGCTACTCGTACCCCAACTACTACCTCGCGGAGAACTACAATTCGCCTCAAAGCCCGTACTGGTGCATGCTCGCTTTCGCTTGTCTTGCAGTACCCGAATCCCACCCCTTTTGGTCCGCGAAAGAGGAACCGCATCCATATGCCAACACGCGTGTCGTACGCCCCCTCCCTCACCCCCGTCAAATCGTGTGCCGCTCAGGCGGCCACAGCTTCATGCTTTCCTCTGGCCAATCCTGCCACTACGCCATCAAGAACAGCAACGCAAAATACGGAAAATTCGCCTACAGCGCCGCCTTCGCCTACTCCGTCTCCACCGGCTACCAAGAACTCGAGCAATTCGTGCCAGAGTCGCAACTCGCCTTCTCCGACGACGGAGGCGAGCTGTGGAAGATGCGAAGAGCGCTGAACGGGGACTCGTCGATTGAGAACTTCGATGGCGTGCCCGTGCTGGTGTCGAGTATGAAGCCTTGGGGTGATGTGGAGATTACGTCGTATCTTGTGCCGCCGACGGAAGAGACGCCGAACTGGCATCTCCGCGTCCATCGTGTGACTTCTGGTCGCGATATCAAGAGCGCAGAGGGTGCGTGGGCTGTGTACGGAGCTCGCGAATCAGACGGCCGTCTTCTCACCGAATGGAACGGCACACTGCGTACACTAGACACCTCCATCCCCGAGGGCGGCGCTTCAGACTCCACGTCCGCGTTTGCGGCTTCGCCTCGTACGGGCGCTGTGGGTATCGCGGATGTTTACCAGACGAACCGCGAGGGAAGTGTTATTCTGGCTGATGCGAATAGTAATCTGCAGGAGAGTAGGACGGTGTTGCCGGTTCTGCAGAAGGATGTGAAAAAGGGGGAGACGGTGTGGTTTGTTACGGCGGTGTTTGCTATGCCGGCTAGTAAAGAGGGGTGGAGGGAGAGTTGGAAGGAGGGCTGGGAGAAGAGACCGGCTGTGCCGGGGTGGGTTGAGAGTTTGATGGAGAAGTAGAGTGATGTGTTTGTTTCTGGTGTGCGCTGGTTGTAGGTAGTTTTACCTAAACGGACCTGTTCTATGGGAATATGCTTCTCGGCTTTCTATTTTTGTGGTTTTATGGACTGTTTAACGATGAAGTTTGTGCTGGTGAAGTTGTGACGAATACTCACAACTATATGTACACTATCGCCCACCTGCTCGACTGATGTAAGTAGAGCTTATACGAATACAACAAGGATGCACCTTCACCACGTTTAATCCACGATGCGAAAAGACTAGTGTACCCTATCATTATGGAGCCTTTTCCCTACATGCAATCTTTTGCTTTTGATACTATACTCCAGTCCATGAAAGAAACAAGACAAACGAAAACAAGGGTATATCCAGGCCGAGACATTTCCGAATCCAATGCATGCCAAATTTTCCTTTCCGCCACTCCGACCTAATCCCAATCTCACGTGTCCCACGTCCCCCTCTCCCTCACGCGTCTCGCATCCCTCCTCACACCCGCATTCGCACCCGCACCCGCACCCCTCCCACCATCTCTGCCCCCATACTCCTCGTCTTCAAAATTCAAAACCCGATACCCATCCCCCAACACCGTACTCTCCCTCCCTTCCCTCCACGTCCCCATCCCCCCATCCCCATGCATCCGTCTATCCCTATTACTCTCATTATACCCCGGCGGAACCGGCCACTGCATCTCCCCCTCCACGTCTCCCTCGTTCTCCCCCGAACCAAACGGATAGTGGCCTATGTCTGTTGTCAAACTAGCTGTATGACTACGCGAGTTGGCGTGCAGGGATAAGGGCGGTGGGAGGAGAGACGCTTGTTGCCGGTCTATGAAGTCGTTGGTGTGGTGGCTGGGGGTTGAGTAGTCGGAGTCTGTGAGGAGGAAGGTGGCGTCTAGGCGGGAGGTGCTTCGTTGGGAGGGGTGGGTGCGGTCGCGGTCGCGGGAACGGGGGCGGGTGTTGGCGTGGGAGTTTGGGAGAGGGGGGAGGGCGAGGGAGTCTAGGCGGGGTGGGGAGTAGGTGTCGTTCCTGTTGATGTTGGTGATGTGGTTGTTGTTGACTTGATCCCGAGCTGCTCTTGGTCCGAACGTCTCGCCTTGTAATCGCGGTTTGCGGTCATGGAATTCGTCCTGGATAACCTTTTCGTTCTCGCGGCGCCGTTCGAATTCTTGCCTGAAATGCACGCCTGCATTGTGCGAGAGAGACAGGTTGTTGATTTTCTCGCCGAGACGACGGATGTCGTTCTGCATCAATGTTGCGCCGTCGAGATTATGCGAAACCGCAGTCGGAGGAGGAGGCGGAAGAGCATGTTGAGGCGGTGGACTAGGGAAGTTATGCGCGGATATCTCGGCGTGGCGAACTTCTTCGCGATTGTGATGGTTGGTGCGTTCGTTGGCATGGGTTGATGTGGCTTCGAGTTCTACGGGTGCGGACTGCGCGGGCATGGGGTCCCAGGCGCGCTGCCAGCACCAGGATCGTTGTTGACGGGCTTCTAGGTGCTCGATCTGGCCGTTGCTTACCCACTCGGGCATGCGCTTTAGATCGGTGTTGAGGAAGGAGCGGACGCCGTCGGTGTGTCTGAGACCCTGGACGTCGACGGATAGGGTTGAGAGGACTTGAAGGATGCCGTAGAGGAGGACCCAGCGTCCGAGACGGGCTTCGCGTGGTGACATGTGTTTCAGGTCGGTGGTGAGCTCAAACTGTTCAAACTTGTCGATCAGTGTGGATCCTATCGAATGTCAGTACGTGTCATCAATATGGCAGTCGTGTATCAATTACCGTTGAAGTTGACATCTAGCTTCTCAATGTTCGTTGCATCGCTGAAGATGATGGAGAGCTGCAGCTGTGCCTTCGCGTCTTTCGTAGCATCCTTGGGTTTGTCCTTCTTCAACGACGAAAAGAAACTTTTCTTCTCCTTGTCTTTACTCGTCTTTGGCACTTCTCTTGGAAGTAACGGGTACGGATGCGGGATATGCGCATACCCATTCTTCGCATCATAGGTGACCAGCATATCTGTCATACCCAGCTCTGGCAGGTCTGCCCTGAAGCTGTCGTTCTTCCTATGGGCCATTTCCCACTTACGGGAGGCGCGCTCCTCTCGAGGATTCCATATCACCTCCCTATCGACGAAGTAATCATACAGCGAACCAAAGTCTTCTTGCATGGCGTTTACAACCTTGCGATTAAGCCATGTCTTGTCAGGAGTCGGCGGCCAGTTACCGTAGATGCGTGTGAAATGCCCGATAAGGAACTGGCGAAACGATTGATAGCTTTGATAGACTGGGCTGTTCGCAGTCTTCAATCTGTCCTCCCAAAGATCACCAAAATCAAATGTGGACAGCTTCTCCTCGGCTTCCATGACGCGCAACTGCAGTGTCTTGGCAGCCAATCCAAGGTTCCGCCTTGTGACTACTGACAGTCGCTTGAAATCTGGATGATCCTCAATTTCCTGCGTCATGACACCAGCCAGGTGAACAAAGCTTTCCAGGTAGCCCTGCCGCCACTTGACGCTATCCTGTTCTGCCCAAGCCAGAAGCCCTAGAGCTCGTCGGATGTTGTTGCGCAGGTCGTCAATTCCATACCGGCCGAGATATTCCACAATCATCTGCACGCTGCGTTCCCTGGCTGTCATTCCAGATCGTGTGTCCGTGTCGAGATCGTACATGACGTGTATCTGAGGTTGCAACGTACTCAGCATATCGTACACGTCTGATCCAACAATGGGCTTGCCATGCAACATGGCCAGAAAATTTCGTATAGCGACATGGTGCAGTCTTTGCGCCTGTGGTGTCTTCACGTTGTCAGGCGCAGTAAACCATATCTCATGGGTTGGATTGCGTTGGAAGCCCTGCTGGAAAGGAGGCGGTGAGTTAGGTTGGCGCCCATGAGAGGCCTCGGATGGATGATAAGCCCTAGAAGTAGCCCGAGAATCTATGCTGGTATGTGACTGATCGATGTCGAAGGGCGGCGGAGACCGTCCACCGGGTGATGTGGGCCCTAGCATTCGTCGTTGTGCTGGCTGTGGGAAATTCGGCGAGAAAGGTTGAGATGGTGAACTTGCACTCTCCGAGAGAGCCCAGTCATCCACGTCGTTATCATCGATGAGACTATACAGCAGGGCATTGCTCAGCCAAGTGGATCCCGAGTTTTGGAGGACATCTAAATCTGCCCGAATTGAGGGGATTGGGTGGTCCTCGTCTACCTCCTCCTTGAAGTATATGAGTACACTGCCGTGTTGCATATCTTCGTCATAGCTAAACCCGGCGTATGGGCGCATTTCTTCTCTTCCATCGGTCCATATCTTGAAGTTCAACCATGTTTTCTGGTCAGGCGGAAGAGCGTAGGAACCCGCTGACGACTCAGATCTGAAGACGGGAGGGCCAGGTGACGGCGCGACGATCTTCTTGATCGGCACTCCTCCACCTCTACCACGAGGCGCCTTTGTGTCTTTGCCCTTTGCCTGATATTTTATCTTCTCTTTGCCTTTCGAAGACGTGTCTGAGACTGACTCTGCCTTCGATGACTTCGTTGGCGGAGGTCGGGATCCAGAGGAGACGTCAGACGGAAGGGTGGCTAGTCGCGGCCTGTTACCATTTCCGCCATCGTGCGTAGAACTACTCCGAGATGTCGTATGGCTGTTGTTGCTGGATACTGTGAAGGAGCGTGTTATGCCACTTCTCGGATTGCTGGGGTTTGGTGATGGACGCCATTCAGCAAATCCATCTCGGCTTTCCTGTGCGGCTTCTGGCACCTTTCCTTTTACAGCAATTTTCTTTTCCTTTTTCTCAACTTCTTTCTGTTGTACCTTGCGACTACGAGCGCCTCGTGCTGACATGTCCTCTTGGAGTCGATAGCAAAACTTCGATCGGCGACAGGCTGGATGACTTGTTCAGACAATGTCGTTGGATATTTCTAATACACCCAAGGTTCTATCAATTCCTGGAATGGGCTTCGAAAGATTAAGAGATACGTCGGGAGGCAGTGGAAATTGGCTTGGAGTATGCTGGGGTTCGCTCCCTCGTATATTCGGATGAATGCTATTTTTGCCGCGTGAATCCAGACACGGAAAGAACGAGATGCGCCGGCTGAGAATGTGGTCGTACTTGATTAGAAAATGACGGCTGAAAGAGTGTGCAATGGCATCAAAATGTACGGAATCGAATTGGCAAGAAATTCCACACGCGCGTAGAAAAACGCGAGGGGTAAAAAGGGTGACAGCTATGCGGTACGGAGTTGTATATATTGAACCTATTCTCGAAAACCCATGTCCGCTCGTCCCGCCGTACAGGATGTGGAGCACAGGGCAGTAAGCAGTGATCGAAAGCGGTCTGGCTGCTGATAAGGAACGCATCCTACCGAGTTGCTGCAGGTTAATCCGCGAAGCGAACAGCCCAGCACAATGGCAGTCCCTATTGCGGACGAGGTGCATCGTGCGTGTGGAGAGGCCAATAGCGACCCCAGTGTAATGGCTTGGATGGCAGACAATGGCAGTCTGTGATAAGTCCGGCTGATTCTTGTGCTTCTGGGCGGTCAGCACATCCCATCACCATGCAGCAGGAAATGAAAAACAATCCTTAGGCGCAGGCGAGGATGCAAAGGAAGAGCGGCACAGGCGAGCGGCGTGAGATTTGAACGTCTAGGTGGTCCGCGGTGCTGCTCCATAACGTCCGGATTCACGCAAGGTATCCCTTGTGTTTGGGGCGCTCGGCCCACGGCGCTGGGTGATGAGCGCAAAGACGTTTGGTCGGGTCGAATCTCAGGTGATTGCTGGCTGTCAACGGCCGCTTGCTCGGCGGTTCTGCCCAGCATCCACGAATAACGTCGACGCCCATGTGCCGTCTAGGCTGAGGGAAGCGGGTTGGGCGCCGACAGCTGTCTAGGCCCACTCTCAGCTGCGGCGTGTGTTGTTGTGGTTCCACGCGAAGGAACTAATGCGCATCGAGCAGCGAGCAGCGAAAATCAAAGCATGGCAGGATGCGAACACATTCTAGTACTCCGGCGTAGTTTGAAAGCGTGTTCTACCGCCGGCGCATGGCGTGTTTGAGGTGTCGTCGTAGGATGCGGTGTTTTGGTGTTGTGGTTGGCTCGAAATGAGGAAGGCACGATCCAGCCACACAGTACCAGCCTCCCCCGCCTTCACCAATACCCACCACCCGAGCAGACATCCCACTTTAAAGTATACATCCCGGTTTCCGTCGACTATACGTCACTCCGCAACACCGTGACCGTTCTGCAACCCGATCGCAAAGCAAGACGCATCCTGGTCTGTTGACGCTGCAGGATCTTAAAAGCGCGCTGCCCTGCATTTCCTCAGCGCCTTGTCGTCGTCTTGCATCTCTCACTTGGTCGCATCGCACCTGCTCCGTTACACGGCATCAACCAACCGTGGTTCAGCTGACAGCCCCGACCAAAGCAAACTCGTCTTCCCACGAAGCATCTGCGGTACCTGTCAACTGCCATCATGTCGTTCTCCGGACTATCCTTCATCTTTTGGCGCATCTTCCAGATCATCACCCTCATACCTGCGCTGGGTATGCTGGCGTGGTTCGTCGATTGGTACAACAGCCGCAACCTGCTCACACCCACGTCCATCCTCGTTCTCTTCATTGTATCCGTCCTCGGCGCAGTATGGGCTCTAGGCACCCTCTTCCTCTACACGCGCGCAAAGCACTCGGCCAAATTCGTTGCCTTTATCGACCTTCTCTTCATGGGCGCCTTCATCGGAGCCGTCTACGCTCTGCGCGGCATTGCCGATGCTGACTGCACCAACTGGCGTCGAAGTGGTTCTTACAGCACCGACTTGGGTCTTTTCACCGTCAGTGGTACTGGATTCGGCGTCGACACCAACCGCCAATGCGCCATGCTCAAGGCCTCGTGGGCGTTCGGTATCATGTAAGTTCTACTTTTCGAAATCGAAAGCCATCCCAAAGCTAACGTCTGCGCAGGAACATCATCTTCTTCTTCATCACATCCATCCTGGCCCTCCTTGTGCACCGCCACCACCGCAACGACCGTGTCGTCGTTAAGCGCGAAGTCCACCGATCGCGTCACGGCCACCACTCCCGCAGCCCCCGCGCGAGCCACAGCCGGAGCCGCCGCAGCTACGTCTAAGAAGAATACGAGAGATGTATGATGAGGATTATCACAGGTACTGGAGTTGGGGTTTGGGAACATCTGGCAAAAGGCCATGGTCAGATCTTTACGAATTTCTTTGGACATATTCCCCCTTTGATTTTTGGTAACTGGGACGCTGGGATGCAAGCAACGTGGTCACGAAGTTTGTTACGAGGATATATCCTGGGATGTCATGTAGATTAGCACGAATTTTGTAGATAATTGCTTCATTTTGGCCTTTTGGTCGCGAGCGAATCCATGCTCTGAACTACAGCGAAATGAAATGTCAACAAACACTTCCAACAACAATATCTAGTCCACAACAACAATTTTGCTGCCCAATGTGCGATGACAAGCAGGCTGACCATGTTGCGAAGTCTCTTGAGCCAGGATGTTCGTTGTTCACTATTGGTGACGTTGACTCGCATCGCCTTGGTTCTTGCACCCCTCCAGTCCAACCCTCGTGTCAGCGCACTAACGCATTCGACCACTTCCTGTCCGTCACACTCGAAATACATGGTAATTGGGTTTGATATTTCTACAGATGCGTCGCGCGTTACTCCATGCAAGCCCTCATATATGCAATCCCACCCCATCATGATCCTGGTACAATACAGTCTTACAGTCCATAACCACCCCGTCTCTCTACCACACCCTGCACAGCGCCATGCCACCCAACTGCCGCTCCACACATTCCCTCGCCTCCAGTATCCCCCGATCCGTCGTGACAAACATGCACTCTCCCGGCCTCGTCAAGCCCTTCACATAGCTCGACTCTCTTGTCCGCGTAATCTTAGCCAGATCCTCGCTCGTCAGCCATATCCTCCGTGTGGGCTTGGATATCAGCTTCATATTCTTCAGGACAGGCTCGTTCTGCCAGTACTTCAGGCCGAGCCATAACCGTCTCCGCGCGGGGTTCTGGGGTACGTGTATGTCGTGGACTTGTTCGGCGCCGAGTGGTGACTTTTGTCTTGTGCCGGCGGGGGCGTCGACGGGGTAGGCGAGCCAGGGCTCTTCTGCGAGCTTCTGGGCCATTTGCTCGTGTTGCTCGGGGTCTTGCTGCGTTTGTAGCAGGAAGGGCTTGGGTGGTGTGGGCCCGCCGAGGGTCACGGAGGAGAGGAAGCCTTCGCGCTGGAGGCCGAGTGCGATGTTGACGTGCATCTTGGAGACGGGTATTGATGTCAGTCCGAGGCGGGCTTTGGACGCATTCTGCATGTGCGAGCAGACGTGGGCGAGGTTGACGAGAGACATGTTGGCGGGTGTGGACGTGGGAATTTGCCCTCGCTGGGCTGCGGCGGTGGGCGAGCGCGATGGGTGTGGGCGACGGTATGTCCAGTGTATGAATTCGAGTTGACGGCGAGGCTCGATGCAGGGTGCTGGCTCAATTGCGCGTCGTCGGCGGCGGATGCTCGTGCTCGACGATGCTCGATGCAGCAAATTTCTGGATTGGCTCGGAGGTCCGCAAGTCACGGGTGGAGCAGAGCTGCCCGCTGGCCATTCGGCAGAGCTTGGGCCGGCGCCTACTAAACAAGACACTAAAACGGGCGCTTCGAGCACGACGCAAATAGAAGAGCGCGCAGCTGTTGGCTGCACCCGTGGGGAGCTGAGATGACAGCCTTGCGACCCTATATATGTCTTTGTTCTCTTTGTGTTGATGTGAGAGTGCTAACTTCCGTCTTACTTCACTATCTACAGCTGACCTCATAACCCACATCTTGGCCTGGAGATATCTTGGACGCCTGATACACTGCCATCTTACACTAAACATCATGCCTCCGCAGCAGGGAGAGGTATCTCTCTTGACGCTGTGAGTGATGGTAGCTTGGGTCATCTTGAACCCATACTGACTGTGAATAGCTTCGCAGACGTCCACTACTACATCTCCCCACCTACCCAGGTTCCCCCGCACCACCGCTTCGACAAGAGCTCCTATGTCTACCTCTACCACAACCCTATGCGCCAGAGTGGGCGCATAGAAGTCGCGAACCATGCGGGCACTCCCAACCAGGATGCCTTTTCAGGCCGTGAGTGCTGACACATTTCCCCATGACACACGAGCTGACATGCTGTATAGAGCTGGACACAGTCAAGATCGAGCACACGTACAAACACCCATGTCTGTTCACCCTCACCGTCGACGCATTCCGGAGTCACAATGGCAGCGCGAGCCCCCACCAAGACACGTCGCAATGGCATCTCCCCACACCCGATCCCTCGAACCAGGGCAAATACATGTACAGGCTGCACACGGTAGACTTGTACTTCTGGACGCCGGAAGACGCGAGCCTGTTCCTCGACTCTATCAGGAGAGTGCTGCAACCACACCAAATGCAGATTGTGCGCAACCCCAATGCCACGCCAACACATTCGGAACACAAGAACGATGCCCTGAGCCCAGTCATCGCAAGGCTGGAGAGCGCAGCCATATCACACACAAGCCGCACTCCGAGTGTTAGCACAACACAGTCGTTCCCCGGCCCTCCCACAGCACCTGCCCCTACATCACCTCCTCCCAGCGAGCAGCCGCCCAACTACGCTCCAATGGCATACAACCCGGCTGCTCCAGCCGCGCCCGAGCCAATTGCTCATCGCGAGAAGACACCACCTCCACCAGACGCCAACGATGGTACGGGACTTGGATCTGCTGCAGTTCACGATCAGCATGCAGCGCAATATGGCAACCCGCTACAAGCTTCGTTCGCGCCTCAACCGACATCAGGGGCATACTTCCCAGGACCACCAGCGCCCGGCCAGGGTTTCACAGGCCCACCAAGTGCATCGCAAAGTCCGCCATCCTTCGCACCCCCTCCGTCTGCCCCTCCACCAGGCCAATACAACGGCACCCCGCCACCCCCAGCCATGAAGCGAACATCCACAGCACCAGTCCACCAATACGCCAACTACCCATCCTCGCCCGGCTTCCCTCCTGCCCCCCAATCTCCTCCCGCGCATTCTGCATTACCATCACCTGGATTCCCTCCCCAGCAATACCAGCCAATGGCTTCTCCCGGCTTTGTGCAATACCAGTACGGTAGCACGGGAACCCCACCACAGGGACAAAACCTGCATCAGCAGCTGTACCGGCCGACGGAGAACGAAGCCGCAGTGCAAGACCACGAGAACCCCAACGCACCACAACGCAACTCCAACATCGGAAAGCGGGTAGATAAAGTGGAGAAGGGGATTGGCAGTTTCTTGAAAAAGTTGGATAAGAAGTTTTAGTCTATCATACCTCTCTGTCTTGCCAGTTCTTGTATCTATTGTTATTATCATGGTGTTGAATTAGCCAGCGTCGACTTCATTCAAAATCATTTACTCAAAAATATACTGTATAACCATTTTCGAAATTTTGTTCACGACCGTTATTGCGACCGCCGTTTGTCTGTCTGTGGCTCTGTGCCACGGCGCTGTAGATCAAACATGTGAATGCGATCATCCTGCAGTAGGATGCGCCAATCAGGAGCCGGCGCTAGTGGGGACCTTGAATCTGGGAGATGGCGCCCTAAGAATAGCAGCAGGTTTTGGAGATGACATGAGGCTTGCTTTTGGCGTCTGCCGCTGGCTGATTGTCATCTTGCATAATGCATAACTGTTGAGGATGCGATTGAATGTGTAAGAACTGAAATGCGAGAAGACTTCCATGCTACAGTGTCCTGCATCCTGCTGAAATCCTTCCATCTTCCTCTTTCGTCGTGCCACAGCCCCTGGTCACAGCTCCATCATCCCGGCAACCGCATCAACACTCAGCCAGCTTGCCAAGACCAACTTCCGGGCGCAGACCTAGCCAGACCATTACTCGCGGCTCTCCCCCATTGTTGTTCGGTCGTTCCGTAGTCGCCAAACTATACACCCATTAACCCCCAATATCCTAACCGCATCCACGACATCGCTTCCCGCCGCTTGTTCTTAACGTTTTGCCTTGACCTTCGCACGACACAACGGTTCGACAGCTCCCTAGTGCCAAACAGAACCAAGAAGGCGGGCCTTTGGCAGCCTGGGCGATCCACACTTTCTCCAAACAAGTGATCTCATTGTGAAAACAAGACTCCGGTGACAGGCTCTGGTTGACGCATTTGACGTCTGGACGGGCCCCGTGCATGGTTGTTTGGGTGCCATGTTGTTACCCGCGCGGCATGCAAGGGACGGCGCCCTCGAGAGGAGAGAAGTCTCCAAGCAGGGCAGGACCTTTGTCGTAGTAAGTTTACGCCATCGCTCTACCACACTCTGCCACGCACTGGCTAACCCTGCATTCCCCAGGTCGGAATCATCGCCGTCGCCATCTTCGCCATCCTCATAATCACATACTTCTCAACCCTCAAGTTCCGCGCCCCGTACCGCGCCGCAAAGAAAGCACAACAATCCTCCGCCGACAAACTCCCCTCGTTATTCTCGTGGAAAGCGTTCCGCAAGCGCCCGCGCCGAAATGACTACTCGACCAGTCTGCAGGATACCGAGTACCGGGGGAGCACAAGCAGGGCGAGTGGTGAGATGAGTGGAGCAGCAGCAGGAGATCCGGAGAGGCAAATAAACAGCACAACCGGTGCCGGTGTCGACCGAAACACATCCGTCCGCAGCGTCATGACACTCCCCGCCTACTCGTCTGCCGCACGAGAGAACGAGCGCGTCCTAGCCCGCGAAGGCGAACGCGGCGGCGTAGACACAGTCCTCGAGCTCCCGGAAACCATCGACGAAGAAGAGCGCCAACGGGAAGAAGAAATGGAATCCCTCTACCAAATCCGGCTCGCCCGCCGCATCGAAGCCACCGACCGCGAAGCCCGGCGTCAAGCCCGACGAGAAGCCCGCGCTCGCGGCGACGTCCAGGCCCTGGCTGATATACGGCGCCGCGCAGAAGAAGCCGCCGACCTCTCCGTTTCACAAATGCTCATCGCAGAGCACCAAGCCCGGACCCGGTCGAGAGACAGACGCGTGAGCGCTGTTGCGTATGGCGATCTAGGCGTCGCGCGCCACGACGGCACACGCCTCCGAGCCAACTCCTCAGAAAGCGACAACAGACCCCTCCTCGACTCCGCCGCCTCCTTCTCCGGTCAATCCCGCGGCCGTGACGCCCACGCCCGCGGCCTCTCCGTCACTTCTCTCACACAATCCGTTGAGTCCCGCGGGTCCGACGATTACGACTTTGCGGATGCGTCGCGCTCGAATTCACATTCTACTGCTGGGCCTAGTCCTGGTCCCAGTCCAAATACCGAGGGGTTTGAGGTTGTGAGTTTGAATCCGCAGAGGAGTTATAGTGGGAGTGGGAGTGGAAGTGGAGTTGGCGGGAGTGGAGGTGGTGCGATGGTACCAGGGGAAGACGCGCCTGCGTATGAAGACCCCCCGAATTACGAGAGCCCGATTAATACAAGAGCGCCACAGTTACCGGCGTTGAATCTGAATTTAGAGCGCTTGCCTAGTATACGCGTTACGACGGGTGAGACGCCGGTGGAGGACAGGGTGGGCTCGCCGTTGAGGTAATGAAAGACCGCAATTTTTCTCGCATTTGAACAATTTCTTCGGAATCAGCGTTTCATTCTTCATCCGTTCAACGAAGGTTATGAAGTGGCGTTAAAGGGAAAGGAAAGGAGCATATGTATACATAGATAGGTGGTGTGCTCGGGCTGGTCAATGTTTAATCGTATTACATCACATGTGGGTGCGGTGAGCGGTCGCTAATTATTTCGGTCATGGGGAAGTGAATACCCTGATGCACGCAGATGGGAAAAGATGGGTCCTTCACTACCGGTGGGCGACCGTCATGACTTGGCTGGAGAGGGCGAGTGCGGCATTTGACTTGGTGGTGAGAGTGAAAGTGGAAAGCTTACGTGCCCATAGAAAGGATTTCATGGGCCTTACACTACGGGCGGTGTTCGCATTGGGAGAGGGGGCCCGAGCGGTGTATTCGATTGCGTTTCTTCTGGTTCTATATACGACCCCGGATTTTCTCTACACCACCGCTCTTCCGTCAATATCGATCCAGTCCTCCCGATAACTGGTATTAACCGCCAGTCTCGACGCTGCTACGAGTGTCACAGCAATCAACTACCCCAAGCGACCACGAGCCTAAACTCCGCCCTGCGTACATCACTATCGTTTCATCACCTCAACGAAGCCGGCTCAACAGCATACAACATGTCCCTCCAGAAGCTATCGACGGAGCTTGATGGCCAAATCGCCAGCTGCCTCGTCGGCGACACTAAAGCTCTCAGCGCTTTCTCCAAGACGAACAAATACTACCGAGGCATTGCTGAGCCATATCTCTATACGAATATCGAAGTGTATGAATCTGACCTTGAAAGACCACTGCGACTGCTCTTCACGTTGTTAGACCGCAAGGAACTCGCCCTTCACATCAAGAGCTTGAGCTACATACCAGCCCAGCATTGGTCCTCTCACGACGCCGACATAAAGCCGCCGACGAGGAAGAAGCTCCAATATGATGTATGGAATTACACGCACGCGATACAAGAGGTGCTGGATGAAGTTCTCTCTCCAGGATGCGGGTTCTCGGAATTCCTCTCAGCAAAACTGACCTTGTATTGTGATATTCTGACGGCTCCCATGAATCACTATACAGCCAGCAATCAGATTTTCACGCTCATTCTGTTTATGGCGCAGAAGGTCCAGTATCTAGAACTTGGTTCCAAAGAACCACCTACACATGTGTTACGCCTTCTTTGGGCACCTTGGAGTGACGGCAAAGGCCCCTTTCAGAACGTTCAACATCTCGTCCACAACGCCGGTCTTTCTCTGATGCCTTCCATCGTGGTATTGTCAACCCTACGAACATTAGAGTACAACGTCGGGTATTTCGACGTCGAAGCACGAGCGACTTCATCCATGTTCGCTTATCCATCCCCTATGCCTGCGCAACCCGTCCTCCGCCGAATTCGATTTACGACAACCAGAAATATCACTCCTGCTATAATCCAGAACATGGTCAGCAACCCAGCAATGGCCAACCTCCGAGAACTCGTAGTCGATGACTGCGGACGCAGCAGACGCAATCTGCCTCTCGCTTTGCGTGGCGACAACCTAGCCGAACTCCTACGAAGCCTAGAGAAACACACCCCACTGCTAGAACTACTCCAGTGGTCAAATCAGAAGTCCGACCGACAAGAAGGCCACCCACGTTTCGACACGTTCAAAGATCTCACAAATCTCCGCCAGTTACACATCGACTTCGACCTCCTCGTCCCCAAAAGCGACACCAACTCCACCAACTTGAAGTGTCTCTCCAATCCTCACACCGTCTTCCCCGCGA
Organism: Alternaria ethzedia; assembly: GCF_023757985.1. Taxonomy (NCBI): domain Eukaryota; kingdom Fungi; phylum Ascomycota; class Dothideomycetes; order Pleosporales; family Pleosporaceae; genus Alternaria; species Alternaria ethzedia. Next base: position 1,650,939 of record NW_026056198.1, read on the forward strand.
GCCTGGAAGATCTGACGTTGGACTGCGTCGATATCGACAAGCTCCACCATCTCGTCACTCTTCTCCACAACACCATTGAAGAAAGCGATGAGATGAGCGAAACTGAAAAACTCCAAACCTGCCTCGCTTCTCTAGCCGCCATGTTCTCTCCGCTCAAACGCCTCGCTCTTGTTGTGATCATGGAGATGGATAACCCGAGGGAAGATACACCTCGCTTGTATGAATTGGATCCGACGGATGTCACCTTCTTCCGGTACGCTGCAGATGAGCTTGAGAAGCTAGGTGTTAAACTTGAGGTGTGGCGCAAAGAAGGGTATTACGAGGAGGAGAAGAAGTTGCTGGTGAAGAAGGGGTGGACGGCGCCGTTGCCGCATTCGGTGGTGAAGGCCGTGCAGAAAAAGGCTAGGGGTTGGCGGAATGGTTATGATGATCTCCGCATTTACGGAGCATAGGTCGGGATGGTGATGGAGATGTGGTTGACTACTTGTCTACCCCTCGAGTATACATTGCCTTTAATATAGATCAGTTGTTGATATATAGTACATTGTATGCGGCAAACCAAATTTTGTATTGCAGTGCTATCTCACTCCAGAGTCGCGCACGTGATAACGCGCTTCGCTCCTCCGCTCTTGCCTCTGATGCGCACTCACTTCCACTAGCGTCTTATCATCTCACGGTTGCCTGTGACGCCCATCTTCATCCTCTCATGCCCTCACAGCCACATACATCTGTACCTAGTGCCCTGCAACACTGAGCCGCCACCATGGTAGCGTCTTCATCGAAAACGGAGGCCATGATCGACAAGCTGCCGGCCGAGCTGACGATCGACGTCATGAGCTACCTGCGACCTCACGATCTGACTCAGCTGGCGCGCGCTTCGAAGCGGTATCGCGGGTTCGCGCAGTCGGCGCTCTGGACAAGCATCGAGCTCCACCGCCAAGACGCCCACGATAACTGCTTCACTCTTTCCCACAAGCAGCCTCCCAGAGCCTACCTGGACGACGACTTGCTACATCCATGGTGCTACCGCGATTACAACGGGGTGGATGCCGAATACGATACCAGAAACGAGCAGTTTCGTGCTGTCATCAGGGAGATGTATGCGTCCAATGGCAAATCTGAAGCTTGGGATAGGATCAAGCCGGTCGTACGACACCTTTGCCTCACGGTAACGCATGAGAGTCCGCCCCAGATTTGGAACATGATACTGTCACTTCCTAATCTCCGTACGATTGAGGTCATTGGCGAGTACTCCGAAGATCGGAGAGGGCCGCCCACAGCTCTAGGCCTCCTCCGGAAACCGGCGGCAACCGAAGTACGGAGAGACTATATGTCCGGTCTACATTGGTCCCCGAGGTGGCCTATGGCATGATGCAGCATGGCCTGAATTCGCCTCGCTCACTCATTTGCTACTGTGTAAGCCTGTTTGGTTCAATGGATTCCGCAAGAGACCCAATGATATTGACTACGAAGCCCCTCAAATGAAGCAATGGGCGTCTCTGCTGCGATCTATTCGTCTCACCGCGGTAGAGATCGTGCTGGAACACCGGAAAATATTCGTCGACCGCCATGACGAGGTCGATGAGCACATCAAAGCGGATGAAGACGTCAAATGCCCCCCTGATATCCGATTTCGTCATCGGGTGGTGGAGCAAGCTTTCACCGAACCATGGCCAAATCTCAAGACCTTGACCTTCCGTGGCATGAGCTCCGCTAAAGGCGACTACTGGCCTAAAGCAGGACCGGATGAATCCCTAAAAGACTATTCAAGGAAGCTGTTACCAGGAGTTCAGGTGAACCAGATCCTAGGCAACTACATGTTCTTCGACTCTGAACGTGGAACAATTCTTAACCAACATGGTGCCGACGGACTGAAAGTGCACCTCGATTTCGATGGAAAATACGGCCTCGAAGTTCTCTACTCTACAACAGTGACAATTTAGAGGACGATGACGATTACGATTGGTGGGAGACCTCCATAGATTACTTGCACCACTTGTCAACGCGCAAATAGGGAAGATCTGTATCACTTTGCTGCATACACAGAGTTTTATAGTCACAGTGGAGTAGTACAGAGGATAATGTATACCTCAAGTCCCAATATGTAATTTAGTTTCTTCAATCTAAGCGTCGATGTATGCGGCAAGCAACACAACTTCTTCGACCATGAAACCTATCCATGTAGACGTTAGTACCCAAACCCCCTACTTCATCATCGATCTAGCATGCATTCCAATGAACACAGGCTTCTCAATAGACCACCACACACCCACGAAATAGTGGCATAAGCAAAGTCAAAGTGAAAGCAACACAGCACTTGCCGCTTGCGAGTGACCGTCAGTGCGTTTCGCCGGCATCGCTCCGAATTCAGAACAATAGTGACGGAATGAATCACGTGCTAGCTGGTCCTGGCGCTGGGTCTGGTATTCCAGCAATACCGCAGCCTCTGGAAACCACCTCCACCCATCCACTGCCACGCTCAACAATTTGATCGCGAATTCGCGAGCTTCCAAAAGTCTTCAAGCAACAACGTCTCGCCATACCTACGGCTGGTAGTTACCTAGGTATACTACTATGTCTCAGCTACCATCCACGCCTGCGACGCTACCGCGCCCACCGAAGCGCGCGCATGAAGAAGAATCATTTGGGCCAGCGAAGCGTCAACGTCAACATGGACTTTGGACGCCGCCTGAAGATTCTACCGACGTCCACGATTGCTACACCCAAGCACCCTCGCTTTACATTCCGCGACCACAATCGTCACCTCTTGTCCATCCTCCCTACTTAAGCCCGCCGCATACTTACCCATCGGTCCCACTGAACCCACGGGGATCCAACCCAGGATATACGCCTTCCCAGGGCGGTTTATATACTCCCACGTTAGGGTATATACACGGCAACAACCAGCAGTATGGTGCCAGCCCCCCGTCACGGCCTCTGACAACTCCACAAATGGGGTTTGGGAATCTATACCAAAGCTATGGATCTCACGTGAACCGACACCCTGGTCCAGCGATACAACGTAACGATGCGTGGGGGCTACATGGACCCCAGACTGCGCGTATCTCCGCGCCAAATCACCCTCTGGGGCCTACAGCGGTCGAGCAGCCTGCACCAACGACACGGCCTGAGTATGCGCCGAGACTACATACAACCCAGACTACGCGTAGTCATGGGATAACTGGCCCCATGGTACCTACAGTGACCGCAAATGTCCCGCGCCAGCAACTGCAGCAACAGTGTATTCAGCCAAGCGCTGGTACACAAGGACCACACCGATACAGTGCCAGCCCAGGCGCAGTCGCACAGTGTGCTTCTCACCAGACGGGTGTAGAAAGACTTCATCGCGGTATCCAAGTTCCCGCTGTGAATGTGCAGGTCGCGCGAGTAGGGCCGCGCACTCAGCAAGAGCAGTGGCTCATCGATGCGCAACCAGATCTCCAAGGAACGCCTGTCACGATGGTACCAGCTATCCCCGCGAATCAAGGCACTGTGGGGGCTGCTGTCCGTCCTCGTATTGGATTGCTCGTGCCGCGCGACGTGTGGCGTCTGCGAGCTCTGCCACCACTCGAACGTTATATCGCATACCACCATATGGTAGAGCTAGGACGTCGGATGAGCCAGTGTGAGCAAGCTAGCGAAGAATACCTCAAGATTTGGAATCGAATCGTGAACGTCCAAACGAGCTTGATGGAAGGAGAGGTGGAGTTGGCGAACAAATTCAAGGAGAACACGACCGAGACCAGGGCAAGTTGGAGCCAACTCGTGGCATTTCAGGCTGTCGAGACACCAGTCAATTGGGAAATGCGGGTGGCCTACACGAACTATCGCGATCGCGCCACTGCATGTGTGACGCCTGCTGAGGATCTGGCGGTCAAGTCTCAGCCATCCACACCTGGCCAAGTGCTGGCACAGCAGAAGCCAGATACGTGGCAAAAGCCGGTACCGAAGCCTCAGACTTGTATATCTTCTGCGCCTACCGTTATTTCGTCAGTACCGGTAGAGACCATCAGACCAGACCAGGTGAAACATCCCCAGGACAAAGTCTCGGTCCCTCCATACCCTGGCGATATCGAGGACTTCACACCGCACGAAGTCACCGGAATGTACAAATGCAACCACCAATATGAGACCGGGGCCTGCTGCACAGAAGGAGTCACAAAGGAAAGAAAGAGAGCTTCAATCTCGCGGGATAAATCGGCGTGGAAGCGACAGGTGGAAAAATTGGTTCAGAAGGGCGACTTGTATAAGAGCCATATTACATGGAAGACGGAACTGTCATCCAATAAGAAGGAAGACAAGAACATGAGGAATGTGGAGAAAGGGCGATTGCGGAACGAAAAGAAGGCGGATACCAATGCGAAAAAAGAAGCGAGAAAGGAACGGAGTAAAAAATGGCGCGAGCAACCACGCGATGCGATCGATGCGGAAGATGCGCCCGAAGCTATTGCGGCACCAAATCCGCTCGAGCAGAACTACTCATCAGCCTCTGAAAGTGATTCTGAGCTTTCTCCAGAAGAACAGGCTGCCGTCGCTGAGACCGCAATTCAAGAGGAAGTCGCAAAAAAGCTAAGGGAGTACGGGCGCAGACTCAAGTACTGTAAGCGTCTTGAGGGTATTAAGAAGTGGCCTAATTGGCCACGCTTCAATGAGTATTGGGAGGTCAAACATCTTGAGGCTCAGGGTTTCCAGCTTTCACCGGAGCAGAGGATCATCTCGGAGGGTGATGAACCGTCTGGGATGCCAGACAAGAACCCCGCGTTTGTGAAGAAGAAGGCTGAGGAGACAGTGCCGGTGGCGGTTCAGGAGCCCGTGGAGGATTCTAGCTTGGATGATCTGTTCGAGGATGCGGATGAAGATGTCGAGCAAGATGATACAAGATTGGATGAATTGTTTGAGGACGATGGCTCGGAGTCGTAGGGGCTACTTCCGGATCCTAGGGAACTCTCTCAAGAGTGCCGACGTCAAGGGTCGATACCACAAGGTCTAGTAAGGCCACAGCGACAGCCTTGGTGGCCGAAGACAGTGTCGCATAGATGACAGAATGAAAGCCACCACGCGCATGCAACGTCGCCCGTCATTGCTCGCCTGAAGAACAATGTTCTCGCATCGTGAAGTGGTAGCTGAAGTATGACTTAATCGTATCGACATCTTTCTCACAGCGCTCTTGAAACGCCCTTGTGGTGAATCGCATTGTGCAGGCCTGTGCTTACCATCAACTTCATGACGTTCTCAAGTACGAACGATGCCGTTGTACCTGGTGCGTGCACGACGTCACGAAAGGCGAACCTAGTTGTAGTTCTCTTCACTCTAGGAAGAATGCACAGATCCTGGAACCTAGATAGTCAGTCCAGTACTTTTATACAGACCGCTGGGTCACGTTTACCAGTAGAGACTGCCGTCTACCTGCCCACCCACGAAGTCTTGTTACTCATATAACAAGATGCAGTCTTACGCGCACAACAAAGGTAACTACGTCTACGTGCGCCGCAAGCGCACAAGATCAGTCGAGGTCCGCCGCGCAGACGATCTACACCGGCACTCTCTATCCTCTTTATCATCCGAGGAACGCATCTTACATTACGTTGGCGGTGAGCGCACCCGCGTCTGCCGTTGTCATGATGCGGGCCGACATGGCGAGAAGACGTCCACCGTAGCATGCGAATCGAGGCATCTGAGCGCCAGCATAATGCTATACCTGGACCGCCACGGCCTTGAATCCTGCAGCTTCGCTGACTTCCGGAAGTATCGCGCAAGCCGAGAAGCGAAATGGGCGATGGAAGGCGTATTTGTCGAAGACTTTCACTATACCAGCCGGAACAAAGACTTCGTATGTCGCTGCTCACAACCAAGGAAGCATAGCTATCAGACGCCGCGCCATCCTGAGATCGTCGAGCAATGTGCGGAGTTCTTTTGTATGAACAAAGATAAGAACACTGTTACGAAAGACCAGTGGAAGGGCGTGAATGGCGATGAGCCACCGGCGTACACACCCAGTGTAGATTTGTTATCCGGTTCCGTGGAATCCGGTTCCATGACATTCGGTTCCATGACATCCGGTTCCATGACATCCAGTTCCGTGCGTCATTCGCGACCAAGCTCGTCCGGACATGCTGGGGAGAAGTCTAGGCCACGAGCCTCGCTAGAGACGAGAATACGTGACACTGCCGAGCGTATATCTTCAATCATCCCAGGCCGTCATCGCAGTGCTTCGATTCCAGCACGGGAGCCAGAGATGCCCCCTCAAGTATGGCAGAAGGGTCGTCCATCGGTATTAATATCTCAACACGGTACCTCTTCGCGTGATAGCACGCCCATAGGCTCGGCTCCCCCATCTACGCGCTCAGCCTCACCAGCAGTGCCGCACACGCGTCATCATCGAGTCGATTCTGTTCACGATACGTCCTCCATCTATGCAGATGCCCAGGCCACGATGGGTATGTTTCCCGGAATCCAGACAGATGCAAGTGTAGCAAGGGCTAGGGATATGCTGGGTGTGACTGGTCTGTACACGAACAAGACGAGTCTTCCCACATCCACTAACCTATCTGTAGTGAGCGGGCAGTCCAGTGTTGGGACCATTAAAAGCGAAAGGTCGCCACCGTTTGCCTATGACGAATGGTACCAGGGTAACCCACCTCGCTGGGTGATTGAGAAGGACAGCGAAGAGCTACTACCGTCGACTTTCTACGTGGACGGCGATAGGGCGAATTCTTTCGGCTTCGATGCGTCAGCGACTCATAGACCAGTGGCAGAACTTCCTGCGCGTAGATCGCCAATTGAGCTTCCCGCTCGCAGGTCGCCTGTCGAACTTTCAGGTAAGCCAGCACACCAACGGCATACTGCAACGCTAAAGAAGCTTGAAGGTCGAACTTGGGATACGAGGTCGGAGTTGGAGGCCAAGGCCAAACGCTTCAGCGTTCGGTGTACAGAGGCACCCCCTAGTACGTCTACTCCTGCACCCGACACCGAAAGATTAAGCTCACGTTTCCACAAGGCTTCCGACACCATCCCGTCTTCACTTCCTGATCAGGTGGATTTCCTTGAGCGTTGTGCTGTGCCGAATTCTTGGAAAGACCCTACACCTACTGGGAATTGCCAGTTGTGCTTCAAGTCTTACCATGACGCAGACAAGAATCCTGTCATAGCACCTCCCTGCGGTTGCTCCATGCATGATCGATGTCTCATGGACAATCTGCGTACGCTTGATGAGACAGTCGGCAGGTGTCCAGTATGCCAGGTATACTTGTGCAACCGTAGTCTAGCCGAGCGCATCGGCAATGACATCGAACAGATCTTTGACTTGCAAGTCAATCCATTACGAGAGGAGGTCACCCTCGAGTTCCCACAGCGAAGTAAGGGCATCATATGTAGTACGGAGGAGGGCGTTGCTGTCACACAGCTTCGTCTACTCAAGGACTACGTCGATGTCCACGCCGAAGAGCTCTTCCGTCTATGGGAAGGTAATCGTGCAGAACCTGACTGGTTTGGAGGCGTTGTGCGTCCCGCTGTCCAGCTCTTCCAAGGGTGGAACCCCGCTATGCGAAGCCGCTTTTTCTCAAATGAGGACGCTTTCCTCAAACTCCTCGCATGGGCAGAGTTGGTGCGCTTGATGAACATCAGCTGTGCGAAGAAGAGACAGGCCCATGATAGCGATGCACACTTCCCGAGATTGGGAGAGTTACATCGTAAGTTTTTAAAGGCCGTGGAGCGATACAACAAAGAGGATACGAGTCGCTCTGGTGTTTGTGAACACGACAGGATTGCGACGGATATTGTCGAGGTCGCAATGAACACTCAGGTGCCGTAGACAATCATATAAAATACTGCAAATGTAATTAGTTCGCATTCATCGAAGTATCACAAAGCCATGGATCCGAAAGTACATACGCGTCGTGGTGCAGTTAACAGCTGCACGATCATGATCCCGACTGGCATGCCCTGCGGTACGCACAACGCGTTCGCGGTGTGTCACTCGATCAATATCGACTCGAAAGGACGTGCGGATATGATAATCTGTAGTATGAAGGGTTGGTTGCGCCTCGGCATCGTCTGATGGCGTGATAGATGAAACAAGACGCGAGGCGAGGAGCTGATTGAAAGCGCGGCGGTCCGTGCACGGAGAAGCTCCGTCGCGTCACGTGCAACGATTGTCCACAAACATCGAGCTGCCCTCTGCCCAAGACCAATGCGATACTAGATGCCACGCCCAAGCTCACTTTCACTCGGTAGTGCTGTGTATGAATTCTGGATAGGCCTCATGTTGAAAGGGCAGAGTCATGACGTCATACCCACTTGTCCTCTCGGACTTCTCCTTCACACACGAACCTGAGCGCGTCGCTACTCCCACAACTTTCGTGCCTCCACGATGAACGACCATTTCGTTCTGGAGCCACCTTCGTCAACGCTGGATGCGAGCGCGCCCGTAAATTCATCAACATGGGTATATGACGCCCATTGCCATATCTCTCGTCTGCACAATAGAGCTGCAATGCTGTGCACTCAGCTTATGACCACCCGACTCTCAGAAGAGCGACGATGCACTCACAAGCATCAACCTCACTTTGCCCTCGGCAGTCGTTTGTGAGAGCACTACACAGACCAATCTCGATGTCGACCAAGCCTCCGGCTATTCTCCCAAGGACAAAAGGCACTGGCTATAGCACGGCCACCGTATACCCTGCCGGATTAATTACTTCCAAACGTCCGCCCGCTGAACGACTGACTCCCCACATCATTTGCGCTCGTCGCATTGACAAAACAGCCGCCTCTGCTGAGATTGGGAATTAATTTGCAGTACGCAATGCGACCGAAATGCTTAATTCGAAGTGCCAGATGAACGGTTCAAATACCGGCTGTCAGCCGCATTGCGACAACATCATCCCAGCCGGTTAAAACTTTATTTCTTGCCATGATGTTTTACACATCACTTCTTTCGGTCGCATTTGCGACGCTTTCTTTGATCTCGCCTACCGTGAATGGGCGTGCGATTGACAGTGTTGAGAAGAGACAGGATGGCGAGCATTGGATTAACACCTGGACGAGCATGCCGCAGTTGGTGGAAGCGAGCAACATGCCGCCAGCGCCTTTTGTATGCCATCTTTGCACTACTCAGACCTGAAGCCCAGATATTCTAACCTGATCACAGAGTTCCGGAAGCGTCATGCGCGATGCGACACTCCGCCAAACCCTCCACATGTCCGTTGGCGCACCGAAGATCAAGATCACCATCTCCAACACCTTCGGCGGCTCAGACCTTCCCATCACTACAGGCTCTGTAGGTCTTCCCGCAGGTGGCGCAGCAGGCGTCAGTGGTATGCAAACCTCACCCCTAGCAGCCATTACTGTTGGTGGCAAGTCCAGCTTCACCGTACCCAAGGGTCAAGTCGTTACTAGCGATGAGATCGCTTTCGAAGTGAAGCCTCAAAGTATGCTCACCGTGAGCTTGTACAGCCAGCAAGGGCAGAGTGGAAGCAGCATCACTGGCCATCCCGGCAGCAGAACGACGAGTTGGTTCGTGAGCGGCAACAAAGTCAATGCCACGACTTTCTCCGGTACACAAAGTGTGCACTGGTACTTCGTCAGCGCAGTACAAGCCTACGTACCAACCACCACGCGTTCTTTGATGGTCCTCGGTGACAGCATCACCGACGGAAGAGGTTCAGACGACAACAAAAACAACCGGTAAGCACTACTCAACCCCGCAAAACTACTTCCCGTCTAATACCACCGCAGCTGGCCCGACCTCGTACTCGCCCGTCTACAATCCACAAACCATACCAACATCGCCGTCTGCAACCAGGCCGCCGGCGGCAACACCGTTCTAAGCGGCGGTCTCGGCCCACCCCTCCTAACCCGGTACAGGCGCGACGCCATCGAGCAACCCGGCGTGAGATGGGTCATGGTCTTCGAAGGTGTCAACGACATCGGTGGTAACGCCAACACGGCTGCTGCGCAGACATCTGTCGGCGACCGCCTCATCGCCGCGTTCAAGCAGATTGCTGCTGATGCGAAGACAGCTGGCTACACGACTATCGGCGGTACGATTGCGCCTTTCGCGGGTAATGGGTATGAGGGTGTTGAGAGGGAGAAGACGAGGAAGAGGGTGAATAAGTGGATTCTGGAGAGCGGGAACTATGATCATGTGGTTGATATCGCGAGTATGGTTGCGGATAAGACGAATCCGGAGAAGTTGGATAAGAGGTACGATAGTGGTGATGGGCTGCATCCGAGTGTTGCGGGGTACCAGGCGATTGCTGATGCTTTTCCCATTGAGATTTTCACGAAGTAAAGGTGGATGAGGGTCAATATTTAGCTTCGATTCGGTGTTATTTCAATATCATCTAGTTGATGAAGTGCAGTCCAGATTGAAATACGACCTGTTCGCAACCAACACTCACGCTTCCATCTTTCCCATGCACAGCACCCGTGTATCCCTCTCGACCACGTAACCACACCCGGACAATAGAGGGCGATGCTACACCCCATCATGCATGTCCTAATTGCGGTTGATGCGAATCGAGGCTCGTCATGTGCGGTTGCTAAGATCGACCAGCCACAGATTGGTCGCCTTAGACTCCTGATATTGGCGTCTTTTATCTAGCCAATGCTGTAAATGCGGGTGCTTGCTCACTATTCGCTGCAAAAACTCCAAATCTTTCTTTGAACCCTCGCCCTTGATGATGACCAGGCTACAATCGATCAGAGTATGAAGTTCTTCGAATGCCGGACAATACATATAATCCATCCACTCTATGTCATTAATCTCTTCTCCGGAGCCCGGCTCTGCGTCTGAGCCCGACACTGGGTCTGCAGGCTTGTCAAGATTCAGGTTCAGGCCGTTCTCGAAACGCCATTCTCTCTCTAGATACTCCGCGTCGGATTCGACAGCTAGATCTCGAGCTGTTTGGCCATCAGCTCTTCTAGCTTCGATATCCCCTAAAGTCATGCTGCGTACGAGTATAGTCAAAATCCTAGGTCTGTTCTGATCGCGTTTTTGCCTTCGGCTACAAAGCCTATGCAATGCATTCTGACCGTGCTTATCATACAAGCGTGCATTGGCACCTTTGTGCAGAAGACAGTAGACTAGAGCGAAAAATCCCTTTTGGCATGCAAGATGTAGTGGGGTTGCTCCGGTAATTGTTCGGATGTCGACAGTTGCCTCAAGTGATTCGATGAGTGCAAAGATAGGGTACCAAGAACTCCTAATAGACTTCAAATTCTCATTGAAGTCGTCCAGAAAAGGCATCCAAGTTGCTGGACTACAATTTTGTACAGCAACATGGAGTGCGGCCTCACCGCGGCTATCCAGTGTGTTGAGATCAATGATATGAGGGGGTTTCAGCCAATCTAGCAAAAAGTGCCAACAAGCTCGCCAAGCAGAACCTTGGCGAGTTGCAATGACATGAAGAAAGGTGCGGCCGTTTGCGTCACTCCCACCCAGGGAACCACCCCCTTGTAGAAAGCGACCAAGGAGTATCTTCAGTGCGTTTGGCCCACAGAATGAGGCAGCGACGTAGACAGGTGTTCCGCTCCATTCAGCAATGTCCTCGGGAATGTGGCAATTATCAGTGTCGTCCGTAGCATCCCAATCGAACATGCTGTGCATGTACTGGTTCGACGACTGCAAATGAACTTTGGATCCATAACGTAAGAGAGTTTCGATTATTTCGACATCATCAGGACGAACAAGATGAACAGCAGTATGCAAAGGTATATGTCCATTCACATCCTGAGTATTGGGATCAGCTCCATTACTCAGCAGCCACCTTATCATTTGCAAGTGTCCTCCAAGTGTAGCGTAGAATAAGGGAGTCCTGTCGACGCCGTCTCGAATATCGATGTTGTCATGTAATTGAGCCTGTGTATGTTCCAGAACCTCTACAAGGCCGTGAAGTGCAGCAACGTGTTCCAACTTAACTCCGTGGTTGGGAATATGATTCCAAAATAGGCTGCATTGTAATTGTAACCATGGTGTATGATACTGATGAGCCGGATGCAGTATCGGATGGTAATCGCTAATGCTACCAAGATTGTTGATAAGTAACAGATGCCTCAAAGCATGGGCCCCGGCGTACACCATCAGTGGATACGTAGATCCAATGCTTTTGAAGAAATTAACTTTTTCAAGTCTAGAGACGGATTTCTGAACAGGACTGATAGTTTGGAATACCATGTTAGTATGATCGAAGAGGAACCGAGCGATATGGGCATGCATGACGGTAGGCTCGAAATGGAAGATACCCATGTCCATATCATCATGCGCAATGTTATGGAGAAAGTCTAGGGCCGAGGAATGCACGAGTGCGACAGTGTCACGTTGTGTGTCAATGAATAACAGGTCTCCCGCATAGGCGACCTCATCAGTGACCGCCTCTTCCAGGGTCTGGCCCCTCGCAGGGATGGTGTTGACGGCGGTAGCCAGCTCAACGAGGCTCAGTCGACGAAATGTGGTCGTGATCCACCGGAGAATTTCCATAACTTTGTCTCTTTCGTGCTCGGAGATTGCCAGCAACATACGACGGTACATGGCATCGAGCCCACGAGGGAAAGATTCGACAGTACGTTCCATATCGATAACTCGCACCTTCTTCAAAGCGTTGATGGCGAAGCTGACCCATAGGAAGGTTCCTTCCGATCGATCGCATAGCCTTTTCTTGATGTACTCTCGTGCTTCAGTTGGGCATTGCAAACTGGATGTACGATCGTCGACGAATTTGGAGATATCAGATCCGACATGTGGTTCATTGTCGGGTTCAAGACGCAGTCTGGGGAACTTATCCATTGCTTGCTGAATGGAGTAAGGATGGTTGCGGCTTACGACGAGAAGCTTCAAGGAGTGAGACGAGAGTTCGGAGTTCTGTTGATGTTCGGATTCATATAGGGTTTTGATCTTCACCCAGAAGTCTTCGAGACCCTCTTCGTCGCATTCGTCTAAGCCGTCGAGAATGCATGTAATGGCTGCGATGTTTGGGTCATGCATCATCCGAACGAAGATGGCCCAAAGGGCTTGGAACTTTCTGTCATCGAATAGACTAGCTCCGTGCTTGTCATAGTCGTCCAGAATATGCTCGAACAGCGATGAACGTTGAGAGAGCAGTTGATAGATAAGGCCGCGGAGGATAGAAGAACCATTGTTCCTTCTGTGGTCTCGACTGCAGAAGAAGTGAACGACATGTGCAGTTGAAGAGTCGCCCTTCAGTGTGCTGACGAGATGGAGAGAAAGCATAGTCTTCCCCTTGCCGGCATCTCCGGAGATCCATAGTAGGCTGGAAGACTTGGCGATCCAGCTCTTGTATGCGTCGGTTTCCGAAACCCACTCACAAGTGCCCAGTGTTTTCGGTCCCTTGCGGTCTTCGAGCATCTGCCGATAGTCGTCTGGATCGTCCCCCAAAGCTGCCAGGAGGTCTCTCAGACATGATTTGCGCGCGGAATCCTCCGGTGTAGCCGTGTGAAAATGGTTGATGTTGCCGACGTGTGAGCCGTCCCCAGTGATGATGGACCCTTGGTTCAGAGTAGACCCGTGGGTATTGTCCCCAATGAAGGTGGATGAAGCATTGTCGCTCATCTTTGACTACTCGTAGTGTCTTGGGCATCTGGTGCTAGGCATATCGCCCTCTAATGAGTCGAACAGCTATGAGTTTGCTGTGGACAAACTCGCATCGCGTGGTACTGCGCTGTCCCGTCTTGGCTCATATAATCGTGCATGTTTCCGCAAACTTCCTTGCTCGCGAGCTTTGTCATCGCGGAACTGACGATGCCCGACAATCGAGGTAGGACCTTTCAGAAGCTCTTATGTTGACGATACTTCTCTTTTCGAAAGGACCTGATTGGATGGGTACATATGATTTCGGAAGCTGTGAGTCGCTCGTCTTCGCGTCACCGCAGGGTCCTTCCAGAAACATCATCACTAAATCTTGAAGTCCTCGGCACCCTCCTCGGTATCCGCTTTCCGCCACAGCTCATCTCCCCCAGCAACTCCATTCTCATCAACACCCCAGGAGTCATTTTCGACTTGCTCCCACCAGTTGATCAGTATGGCAGTCAACGGCGTTCCCCAGCCAGGTACAAAGGGATTACCTATGCCGCGATGATACAACACATCCTGACCCGACTCATATGCTTTTACTTTGGTATCATCACCTCGCAGGACGTGACCGTTACCCCCGAGAGGAAATGGCAGCAGTAACGTGCCACAATACGAGTAGAAGTCGTCGGGCTGAATGTATAGTCCTCCGCGATTGTCCAAAATGCTAGATCCACGTTGAGGCTTCCAATTCTCCTGGTCGCGCTCGGAAATAAGCTCGATGCCTGATGTGCGCCACGGGAAAAGTAGAAACAGATAACTCTCGGATATCCCGTATTGCGGCTCTTCGAGAGTAGCATCGGGGTGTCTGTTTTGCATCTCCGCTCCTACGCGATGGATGAAGTCCTCATCAGGTACGTCGATTTGCGGTGCGATGGATTTGAAGGGAGGCCTTTTAGCTCTTGAGAGGAAGGTGCGCACGAATGGCGGAATCGCTGGGTACTTATTCAAGACCTCGGTAGAGATGAAGGGTTCTTTGTGCTTCCTCCTCTTCTTACGCTGGGGTCCTTCGTGCTCCGTCTGGTCCTCATCCTCCTTCTTTTCCTCTCGCGTGTCAGATGCAGGCATCCTCTTCGCGATCACATCAATCAATTTACCCCACACATCCAACACCTGATCCATCTCTTTCTCCGTACACAGCTCAACTCTCCACCCCTGCGTCGCAAGATTATCAGGTTCGCCAAACCCAGGATTTTCCGCATCTATAACAAACTTCCCAGATTCGACGCAGTCCCAATACAGTTGTAGAACTTCATCAAGATCAGCCCACGGAAGCTTCATCTCATCGGGTTCATAGGGTGAGGTAAATGCGTCTTCCAAGTAGGTAACCTGCTGCGTTTCGAGATTGTAAACTAACCCAGCTGGATCATACCCCGTGTTCTGGTACAGCACGATGAGATCAGCGTGGTCATTATCCCAATCCTCCCATGACTGGGTTCGCAAACCATAACGACCGTGAGGGTTCACGATGCCAACGAGGACTGGGTTGAAAGCTAGATGGTTACTGGCTTCGTTGGGTACGACGAGATCGATGCCAGATAGGAATTCTGTAAGTTCTTCGTCAAGATCGAATTCGAAGCCTGGGGAAGCTGGATCTAGTGAGTGTACGGCGAACCAATTGCGCTGGATGGTGGGTTGGTGTTCAGGTGGAAGGTGCGAGCGGGCATGGGCGACAATGCGATTGTGCAACTCGATGGACTTTGCTACGTCCCAACTCATGCTGGAAGTGATGGCAGAAGAAAACGTAAGAGGCTGTATCCAAAGTACCATGGAAGAGGTCGACGGTTTCCAGGCAGAAGTCCGCGCGAGTGTCGAAGGAGCCGGGTAGCCGAAAAACGCACAGATGCCATGACGCGTTGGGAAGCTGCTACTGCCTAACGCGAATAATCAAGATGAGAAGTCGCGGAAAGTAGATGGACTGGTATTCAAGTACAAATGCTGCAGAGCATAACCGCAACCATGCCATGCCATCATGACCATATAATCACCAACCCTAAACTTAACAAACACCCAATCAACCCATCACTCCTCCATCTTCTCCCCACCAACCACCCCCGCATTCCCCTCTCCCAAATGCTTCAACAACCAACTCCTCTTAAAATACGTATTCGGATGCACAATCGTATCCAAATCATTACTACTCCTACTCCCCTCCTCCTTAACCTTCTTAATCTCCTTCTTGTGACTCCACTCAAACACTCTATTACACGCAACATGATACCTCTGTTTTCCCACATCCTCTTTAACCGTCTTGAGCACATCCCTATCATTAACACCAACACGCTGCAGCATGGTGAGCAGGTTTTCGGGCGTGAAAGTGCGGTAGGGGCAGCCGTGCGATTGACCAGCCCCAGGCAGGGCCTCAGTGAGGAGCTTCTGGCAGGAGTACGGCGTGTAGCCGCGGCCGCGACGGTTTGCGTCCCCGCCCACGTCGCCGTAGGCGTGGCGGATGTTGTATTTGTATTCTTTTTGGAATTTCTCGTCGGTGATGAGCTTGAAGCTGCGGCGCCAGAAGACGAGGCATTCGTCGAGGCTGAGGCCGATGCCTTTGAGGAAGAGGGTGTATTGCAGACGCCCGTAGTGCTTGAGATGCGAGTCGTCGCGCAGTCTGTTGTGCAGGTTGCGCATGCAGAGGGGGAAGTGTTGGGAGAGTGTGTCGATGCTGTTTGCGGTGATGGTGGAGAGGCCGTCGATGTTGGCGTCGGAAGTGGAGTAGGCGGCGTCCGGGGTTGTGAAGGATTGGGAGAGGTGGGCGAGGATGGGGGCGAGGCGGTCGTCTTCGTCGA
Organism: Alternaria ethzedia; assembly: GCF_023757985.1. Classification (NCBI taxonomy): domain Eukaryota; kingdom Fungi; phylum Ascomycota; class Dothideomycetes; order Pleosporales; family Pleosporaceae; genus Alternaria; species Alternaria ethzedia. The sequence continues at coordinate 1,667,310 of NW_026056198.1, forward strand.
GGCGGGGGAGGGCGCGGGCTGTTAGCTGTGAGTTTGTTAGCGATACCTTCAGATATGTGTGTAGCGGAGTCCATACCTCTAGTGCCTCGTCCAGCTTCTTCGTAAACTCAGCAACCACCAGACTCATCTGCTCTCGTTGCGGAACATATGCCATTCCCCTCTTCAGTAGGACCTTTCTTTGCGCAACAAGTTCAGGTACCCTCTCCCAATCAACCTTGAACCACTCCTGGTCCTCAGTCTTCTTGATACCACTCGCCGCATGCAACTCATCCCTCAGCTCCCGCTTCTCATCCTCCTTGACCTCTGTCCAATCGAGATTGAGGCTGTTGACGAATTGCTGCCGCTCTCGCAGATCATCATCCTTGAACCGCAGCGTAAACAGCATGGTCTCGAGCCTTGAGAACCGCCGTCGCAGGTCCTCTGTTGACGAAAACGCAAGGCGCAGTATGAAGTGTGAATAGTGGTCTCTCCGCCGCTCTTCCTGTAGTTTCTGACTTCGTGACGAGTCCGATCGCAGCGGTAGGTATTTCTCCAGTATGCTCTTCATGTATTCGGCGGTCTCTTCGGGGCCTTTGTTGCGGAAACTGCAGGCTTCGAGTTCGGAAAGGACTGCAGCGCACACGGTTAGCACGATCAGGTAGCCGTGATGAAAGGTGCATACCCTTCAGCCTGTTGATTGCCCATGTCTCAAACTCTTCCAGTGTAATCTCTGCGGTGGGTGGCAGCGTGTAGAAGTTGAGTCGGTGTTCATAGTTCTGCTGCTGGAACTCTGCCTTCTTAAATTGTTGCCTCTTAGGATCGATTTGCGCGCGTCGCTTGGGGTCAACTCGGGAGTAGTCGTGGCGGATCATGATGTTGAGGTTTTCTTGCGTTGTTCGGCGGCTTGCACGTCTCCACAGTTGATGGGGGTGTTAAAGTGGCAGGCGCGTTCGCGTGCACGCGTAAAGTACGCTAGCCACATGTAGCGCACGCGCTGTCCGCGTGTCTGATTGGGTCACCATTACTTGCCATGTTCCCAGACCCAGCGGTTCAGAATGGTATGCGAGTCTCAGCATCGTTTCCCTGTATTCTATACCGAACCCTATCTATGCCCTTGCAACCCTGCTTCTAGGTGCAGCCCTGCTCTCATCACATCATTGCTCAGCCCATGAGGTCACCCAGCGCGTTCACATAAGCCATCGGAACAGTCGTCGCACCCTCAGCCAGGAAGTCCTCCTTCTTGCTAACGCCGGTAAGCACAGCCAGAGTCCCGCCCAGCTTTCCGTCGATGCCGAATTGAATATCCGTGTTCAATCTGTCGCCCACCATGCATGTTCTGCTTCGGTCGAACTTGAACTTGCCTTCTATCGCGTCCATCATGGCCTGACTCGGCTTGCCCAGCGACAATGGCGCCCTACCGATAGCTCTCTCCAGCGCGGCACCTGATGCGCCAGCACCGGGGAACAGAGAATGCGCGTTCGGCAGCGTGCTGTCGATGTTGGTTGCGAGATATACCGCGCCACGTTGTAGGTACTGGAACGCGATTGCCGTCTTCAAGTAGTTGGAGTGGAAGTCCAGACCACTCAGCACGACGCCGACATCTGGATCGAGCAGGCTGCCATTTGCAATAGCCTCGAAGTCCTCTGGCTGCCGGAACTCGCGCCGGTAGGCAGGGTCTGTACCACCAATGTATGGGACACCTTCAGCTTCGAGCTCCTGTTCTACGCCCGACTCTCCTAGTACGAACACCTTGTTCTTCGGCGCGGGGAGCTTGAGGATGCGAGCGATGTATACGGCGGCGCTGTAGGACGATCCGAAGACTTCTTCCTGATATCGTGTCAGCCGGTGTTCATACTCTGGGCTCCTGCTTACATACCACCTGGGCGGGGATACCCAGTTTTTCGAACTTCTTTTTGTAGTCTGCGCGCGACTTGGTGCTGTTGTTCGTGACAAAGACGAGTTGTTTGCCTGGATTCAGTCAGTTGGAATGCAATAATAACGCGTAGCAGGTGTGTGCCTACCTTTACTCCTCAGCATCTCGAGAGTTTCTGGGACCCTCTCGTATAGGTGATCGCCGGACCAAAGGACGCCTATCCTTCGTCACAATCAGTAGATGGCCACAGGTACTATAGCGATCGCAGGCAAGAGACATGGTTGTATGAACAAGGCTGGCGCATACCATCGCAGTCGAAGAGGAAGACCTGAGCATCTCGTCAGTGAAGCGTCTGGCAACCGGAGATTCTAGGCGCATACATCAAACTTGTCCAGGAACTCGTCTATGGCGTTCTTGTCGCCAGACAGAAATTGAGGTTTTGCCATAATGCCGATTGTCTCGTTACGGTTCCCGCATCAGTAAACACGGACGAAAGATGACACTGGTGGGGTGCTTGGCGTGGACCCTGAAATCCAGCGGAACGATACCGACGGGTTCCGAAGTCCACAAGGTACTCATCACACAACCTCCCATTGATTTGCTCAGCATTTCACGCTTCAATTCGTTCATTCATGCTATGTTTTCTTGTGACACTATGTTCATTATAGCTTCGATCGATCGAGTCAGTCCACAATGATCTTCTTCTCAAGCTCCTCGAAGTTCTCAAAGAAGCTGTCGAAGAGGTTTACGGCGTGCTCAACATCATGCGCACCACCAGTCTCACGAATGCTGTGCATGCTGAGTTGAGGGTTACCCAGATCAAGAGTACGCGCGCCCATGGCCGCCGACAGCATAGGTCCGATGGTGCTTCCACACGACGAGTCGTTACGAACAACGAAGAGCTGGAGCGGGACACCTTCCTTTCCTGACTTCGGGTTGTAAGAAGCCGCTTTGGCACGGCGGGCTGCTTCTTGGAGCAGAACGATACCTGGTGAGTTGGTGGCGTAACGCGCGTTGGCGTTGATCTTGATGACAGTTCCCTTGTTCATCTCAGGCCTGTGCTGAGCCTCGTACTTGGCTGGGTAGTTGGGGTGTACGGAGTGTGCCATATCGGCGGAGATCAAGAAGGAAGTGGCGAGCGTTTGCTCGTAGGCGGTAGCAGTGTCTGCCTCGACCTTGTCATACGATGCATCGGAGTTGCTCTCGGACGCTGGCAATACCGAGAGACGGCGAATAACAGCAGGTAGCAGGTTGGAGTCCGCTCCCTGTGCTGTTTGGGAGCCAATCTCCTCGTGATCGAAGCATGCGATCAATCGGATAGTCGAATCCTTCTCCAGTGCTGACGAGTTGGACAGACTCTTGAGAAGACCCTCGACGCTGCAATACGTCATCATAAGATTATCCAGTCGTGGAGAGAAGATCAGCTCGTTGTTCAGACCGCCAATGACCGACTTCTGCGTATCGTACAGGACCATCTCGAAGTCTACGATGTCACTTGGCTCAGCACCAGCCTCCTCGGCGATGATGTCGATTATGTATGGGTGATGTCTCGCAGTCGGCGCAGCGAGGGGGCCTTCGGTGTCCGCATCGTTGCTTTCCTCCTTGGACTCTTCGCCCTTGCCTTGACGGTTTAGCTCTGCAGCGACTAGACCGGCAATGGGAAACAACTGGGTCTCCTTGTTGAACTGGAAGTTCTCCTGGCGATCCAGGTGGATAGCCAAAGTAGGTATCCGCAGGATTGGTCGCTCGACCTTGACCAGACGTTGCTCAATGTTGCCGTCCTTTGTGCGCACCATGGCGCGACCTGCAATGCTGAGGTCGCGGTCAAACCAGGTATGCCATAGTCCACCACCATATGTCTCGCAGGCTACTTGGATGAAGCCGTCGCCCGTTCGCTTGGATACAGGCTTGATGCGCAGGCAGGGAGAGTCGGTGTGGGCGCCGATCATGGCAATGGGATTGCCCGCCTTCCATTTGTTGCCGATAGCGAATGCGACGATGGAGGATGTGTTACGGGTGAGGTAGTATTTCCCTCCGGGATGCAGGGTGGGTGCCCACGAGTCGCGCTCCTGGGTATTGTTACTATCTGCCTCTACCACGGTACACATAAATGGTATCATGATACCCCACTGTTGACACTTAGACTGCATAGTTGCGTACCTTGATCTGCTTGAAGCCCGCCTTCTCTAACCTTTCCTTTGCCGACTTAACGGCATGAAATGCTATCTACAGTCAGTGTCTACTCAGGTAACGATAGCACGCGACGTACGTGTGGGCGAGGCATTGACAAAAGAAAGGAAGTCCTCGGCAGCTTTGAGGGAGGGTTTGGTCGCCATGGTTCGTACACGCGATAGTATAAACTTGGGATGTGATACAACAAGGGGTGTTGTCGGTGCGAGGTGCAGTAGTGTAATGCGCAGCTTGGATGATGGCAGCATCAAGGATTGGACACGACGTCTACAAGCTGGCCGCGGGCGGTGTGGGGTATCGATTGAGAGGCGATGGAGGGCACGTCGGAGGTTAGCGCTAGACTCCACTCGGCGGCCCTGCGCGACGCTGATTGGATGAGAGGACCCCAAGGAACGCGTCGTGGTGGAAGGTACGAACATCAAAACATGCGGACATGGCAGCGACGACGTGACGGCTCTTGCCCTGGCGCATCGCAGCGGCCACCCTCACCTCGCCTGCTGCTCTGTTCAGACGACATCTCCATCCCCATCTTCGCTTTCACATTACATAGCCTAGCTGGCCCAGAATTAGCCCATTACTATTGTCTCTCCTTACAGCGCCCGCCGGGTCTCTCGTTGCTCCCCCAGCACCCTGCGCCTGTCTAGCATACAAGCTCCGACCCGCAACCACAACAAGGTCACCGCCGCCCACCCCGCCCGTTGCGCGCCCACCGCCAACACCACGCCGACAGTACCCACGTCTACCGTAATTCGATGCGCAGCCAAATTGAATAAAAAAGCATACCTATTGTCTGCACTATTGTGCGCCGCGACGACCTGTCATTGGTTAAGAGGAGGGCAAACGACTTAGGGGCTATCAATCATCACAATACCACGACTCCACGTCACCGCGCGACTCACCTCATTGTTCCCGCCTTCACTTTCGTTTCAGGCAACCATTGTCCTGTCAGCTGCAGTATACCCGCCACTCGCGATCTTCGATTACCCTCACCCCGCCACGACTCTGTTACTTCACTTCGCACAGTGCACCGATCTACACAACAACAAACCCATAACCAGGCGCATCCACCTCGATGGCGCGAGACGACCCGGGGGAGACCGCTGCGGCGCATGCGCAGACCGAAGAGGGCGTCGCAACCCCGACACTGATATCGCCGCCCGAGTCAAAGACACCACCTACCGCCTCGCACAAGCGCAACCAGATCTTTCCCTCCAACCCGCTCGATCGGAGCTCAGAGCCAATAGATGCCGCGGCGTTAACGAAAGCCCTTGGACACATCGAACAGGCTGGCCGAGTTAGAGAGCGGACTTCAACAGCAAGCCCAAGCCGAAAGCGCCCGCGCATATATGGTGACAGGTGAGATTGCAACAGTCTAGTCGCACTGGACTCTCTGTACTGACGTCGTCACAGATTCATCCCAAATCGCGCAGGTCAAGACCTCCAGGCAAGCTTCAACCTGCTCCACGATGAAGCCTCACCAGCAACTCCGTCCAAAGCAAGGCGCACTCCGCATCACGAGCTACACTTTCAGAAGAGTAAGCACTTCCAGTCCTCTGTTATACAGTCACTAACCCGCCATAGCCGAAGAAGCCAACCGCACCTACTCCGCCGTACTCCGACAAGAGATGTTCGAGGGCTCAGTGCCCCAAGCCTTCCCTCAGAGTCTGTCGCCGACAGATAGTGCCAACATGCGAGGGGCAGGACGCTCACACACACCTCCAGCTAGAACCACAGCCACGTTACCGCCGCCTTCAGGAACCCCATCAACCCCGCACAAGAACCTGTTCTCCTACTCAGGCCAGCCAACTCCGTCAAGGACGCCATCAAGTCGACATGGCATTCTCAACCTCAACGCTCGTTCAGATCTCTACAGTCTATCACCAATCAAGTATAGCAGTCAACGCATGCTTCTTAGTCCACAACGTCAGGCCCGCGCCGTCTCCAAGGTACCATACAAGGTTCTGGATGCACCGGATCTTGCAGACGACTTCTACCTCAATCTCGTCGACTGGGGCAGCCAAAACACACTGGGAGTAGGACTTGGATCATGTGTTTACATGTGGAACTCGAGTAGCGGTCGCGTTACCAAGCTCTGTGAACTTGGCGATGATTCAGTCACGAGTGTCAACTGGATACAGCGGGTAGGTTCCGCCATTTCTGTACATTTCAGGCTCCTGCTAACCTCCATTAGGGCTCACACATTGCGGTCGGTACCAATCGAGGCCAAGTACAGATCTGGGATGCGCAGACTCAGCGCCGTCTTCGCACCATGACAGGTCACACAGCTAGGGTCGGCGCCCTTGCATGGAACGAACACATCCTCACCTCAGGCTCGCGAGACCGTACAATCTACCACCGAGACGTGCGCCAACCAGAGCAATGGTTGCGCAAGCTTGTTGGCCATAAGCAAGAAGTCTGCGGCCTCAAGTGGAACCAGGAAGATCAACAACTCGCATCCGGAGGCAACGACAACAAGCTCATGGTCTGGGACAAGCTCAACGCCGAGCCTACCTTTAAGTGGAGTGAGCATCAAGCCGCTGTCAAGGCCATTGCTTGGAGCCCACATCAGCGTGGTCTTCTCGCTAGCGGCGGCGGTACAGCAGACCGAACTATCAAGTTCTGGAACACCCTCGTCAGCTCCAGCGGCCCGTCAGCTTCAGCACTCGCCTCCGCATCGGCGGCTGCGTCAGCTGCAACCACTGCCAACGTCCCTCTATCGCCTACGGCACCAGCAAATCTCATCAACAGTCTTGATACTGGTAGCCAAGTGTGCAACCTAGCATGGTCAAAGAACAGCAACGAGATCGTATCCACGCACGGTTACAGTCAGAACCAGATCATTGTCTGGAAGTACCCCAGCATGCAGCAAGTCGTCTCGTTAACGGGCCACACCTACCGCGTACTCTACTTGGCCATGAGCCCGGATGGTCAGGTCATCGTCACTGGTGCTGGTGATGAGACGCTTCGCTTCTGGAATGCGTTCAAGAAGAAGGAGCGCACTGGAGGTCTTAGCAGCATGGATAGTTGGGGCGTCATTCGCTGAACTATTCTATCTGCTTTGCTCTTCTACTGATAGTGTACTATAGGACTGATGTCGAACCTCGCCGAACCTCATGCGGACCTCTGAATAGCTTTTGTGCTACTTACCAGATGGGACACTAACGTGTCTGTGTAGTTCATCACAGCGCGCTATCGTTGCGTTTCACTTGGCGGCATGCAAAGACACAGTCCACCTACTTCCTTTCTTCGACGATTTCAGCGGCATTTGTACGGTTATGATGAAAACTTCGGGTATTTCCTTATGAGCATGTGTGGCGTTCTGGGCGTTATAAGCGACTCGATACCATGGGATCTTATTATGGGCGGCGTTGGTTCAGAGAGCCAGGCACATGCTATAGTCTCGGGCTTGGGTGGTTTATCTGATGTGCACCTGAGGGTTATCACTTTCTGGCCATTGCGAATGCCATATTCTTCTATCTAGGCACTCAACTGAGTAGTGTCCTTTTGCATTTGCTTCGACGACCATTTCAGGGCTGAAGCTGGAGTTCAGGGTTCTGTGGATCACAGCCTTTTGGGTACATGGCCATCAATTGGCTTGGGCTGGACTTTTCATGATCACGATTGTACATTAGTAGCTCAGATATCACGGAAATTAAGCGTGAAACTTCAAGTAAGGTTTTCCATCATCGTGCAGTCTGTGCGAGGGAGTCGTGGTGTGAAGGAGGATAGACAATAACTCCAACAAGTGTAGAGAGGAAACATGCCCATCTGACGAGAACATGATCTGCCAGCTGGACGAACTTCATAGTCAGCGAGGTAAATTCTAATGGAAGTGCCGGTGCGTAAAATGTCATGCGGTTTCGTACCCGATCCTCTAGGAGGGGTTCTGTCCGAAGTGTCCCCGATATGGTCTTCTATGATGCTAGAACTTCGCGACTTTGGGCAAACATGCGTAGATTGTTCTCACGATTCCGAAATCTCGAATGTCTCCTTCTATTCCATAGATATCTAGGTGATGAGGATCGAGTGGAAGTTCTGAGGTAACAACCATTGGGTAAATCTGGGGTAACGCAAAGACCGCGGCAAGTAATGCCCGACTAGGCATTCCGCGGGTACGTATCTTCAACGACCAGTGCTGCAATTAGCCGGCAGATGACCCGAATGTCGGTGTTTCCGCCGCTGAGGCTATCCAGCAGTTGCCGACAGCCCCACCATAAGAGAAGACATCGGAATGTCGGAAATGCAACCGGAACGACGAGGGGAAGTTGCATCATCGCTCATATCACGCTTCTCTTCCTTTCCTCTTCTACCTTGTACTTGAAATCATCATACCAAATCTACCTTTGAAAACATCTACACAACCATCACCATGGCCCCCGACCTCTCCCAAAACAAAGCCGTCAAGCTCGTCGCCCACGCCGCCGCAAACAAATACGCCATCTGCGCAACATGCTGCTACAACGTTGAAGGCATCCTGGCCTCAGTCCGCGCAGCAGAAGCAAAGCGCGCACCACTAATCATCCAACTCTTCCCCTGGGCCCTCAACTACGCCGACGGCATCCTCCTGCACGCCGCCCGCGAAGCCGCCGACAACGCCAGCGTCCCCGTCGCCCTGCACATGGACCACGCGCAAACCCCAGAAATCGTCAAGAAAGCAGCGAACTTCAAGAACGGCTTCGACGGCATCATGGTCGACATGAGCCATTTTGACGATAACCTGGAAAAGACGGCGGAGTTGGTCAAGTACTGCAATGAGCGCGGTATTATTACAGAAGCCGAACCAGGCCGTATCGATGGCGGCGAAGACGGTGTCGGCGACCTCAGTGAAATGGGTCTAGAAGCCATTCTCACCACCCCAGAACAAGCAGAAGAATTCGTCGCAACAGGCATCAACTGGCTCGCCCCCGCCTTCGGAAACGTACACGGCAAATACGGTCCTAAAGGCCCTCAACTTGATTACCCCCGTCTGCGCAACGTACACAGCAAAGTTGGGGACCGCGTTGCCCTCGTGCTGCACGGCGCGGGTAAAGAGTGGTTTCAGGAGAAGCTGCTCAAAGAGTGCATTGAGTGTGGTGTTGCGAAGGTCAATATTAATGATGCGTTTAATAATGATTTCATCGATGTTATGAAGGAGCAGGCGGGCCTCACACCGATTACGGGGTTGATTGAGAAGGCGACGGATGCGATGCAGAAGAGTATTGAGAGTTATATTGAGTGGATGGGTGGGGCGGGCATGGCGGATAAGATTGTGTTGTAGATGGCGTTGTAGATGGCGTTGTGGGGTTGAATGTAGATAGAAGATGTACATGTGTTTGTTGTCGATGTATCAGTACTAGAAGTGTAGAGTTGTTGAACATGAATTCGATAGGCGCGGAACTCGCAACCATCTCTCCATGCCGAGTTGTGTGTAATGGATCAACGATCCGACGAAACAAGGTTTTCGGCCGAAAGGACGTCTATATATCGCGACGATCCGACCTTGATCGTGGCTAGTCTTGCGAGGACGTCAGTGAATGTCAGCGCTTTCCTGTGATTACTGATCGTAGTACTAGCATCTCGCGTCAATGCGCGTCTCGGGCTACTCAACAAACCTATCAACACGACTAAACATCAAGAGAATCTGGAACGCATAAGAGACTCACTGTTTCCGCGCATCAAGAACGAGAAATCCACTGGATTTCACAGGAAACAAACTTGTCATTGGGAAACCTCACACAACCCACTAATCATGCCAGCGAACTACTCTCTCCACGCCATCCCCGTGTACTGGATCATGGCTCTCTACCCACATATGTACTCTGTACGTGCTCCTTTCCCCTTCCCTATCCCGCATCTCCACTGACCATCTGGCCTCTAGCAAGGTCTCTTCAAAGCCGCGACAAACGGCCAACGCAACAACAACAACCCGCGCGGCGCCTCAACACTAGAACACTACCGAAAATGCACCCCAGAAGCCGTCTACACGAAAGCCGAACGCGCAGAAGCTTGCCATCAGAACAGCATGGAGAATGCGCCTTTTTTCATTGGGGCGGTGTTGGCGGGGAATGCGGTGGGGTTGGATGTTGGTAAGTCTTTTTTTATGCTATGAATGAGTCGTTGGTGAGGCTTTGTAATCGATGAGCTTGGGAGGCATGGATGGACGTTTGTGTACTATTGAGTGGATGGGAAATGCATGCTGACGACGAAACTAAACAGCAACGATGAATACTATGGTAGCGTCGTATATCGGTCTACGCGTCATCTACAGTTTCCTGTATGTCAAGGTTGAGAAGAACAAGACGAGTTATTTGCGCAGTGGCACTTGGGCTGCTAGTGTAGCGGTGTTAATGACGATGTTTGTCAAGGCGGGAAACAAGATGAACAGGAGTCTTGGGATGTAAGGCGGGTTTCCAGTTCGGCATACATGGTCTACTAAAAGCGGGGATGAACGGGAAAAATAACCCAGAGAACGATTAGCGGAGAGGTCTGGAGAGATCAAACGATTGCAATTTTGGTAAAAGAATGGAACAACTCGTCGCTAATATCAATGAAGGAATGTCGTAAAGAATGACAACATATCTACCACCTCTGACATACACGCTCTTCATCCCCAAAGTCCTTCTCACCAACCACCCATTTCAATAACTCACTGCGGCCAAGCACACAGTCCACCACAGTCGGACCCGCCATTCAACGGATCACAGTCGTCCCTCGGATCATCAACACAGATCTGGCCTGGGATATCACACTCAAAGCCCGCAAAGCCACCGCACAGCTTCTCGCTGACACATATACCCAGCATATCGCAAGCAGGACCGCAAGAGCCAGGCGTGAAAGGGTCAGTGATGCAGGTCTGGCCTGCAGGACATTCTTGAAGAGGACTTGCGCGACCACCGCCACAGATCTGGTTGGTGGGGGTAGCTTGGCGAGGATTGACGGGGGTTGGAAGGGGTATGATGCTGGTTGAGAATGTTGTGCTGGCGTCGGGTAGACAGATCTGTTGTATTGTTAGATTGATTCAGACTTTGCAGTAACAAGTTGGCTTACCTGGGGTACGGGCTTCTCTCCACCACAAAGCTCATAGCATCTCTGTGCAGAAGCATTCAGGCATTCACATAGCTCAGGCTGTGTCGAGATGCAGTTGACCAAAGGGCATTCGCACTCTGGAGGAGGAGGGGGAGGAGGAATGGGCGCAGGAGCAGGCTCTGGCTCTGCTACACGAGCCTCGACGGGGATTGGAGGGCAGGTCGAGGGAGGTGGTGCGGGCTTGCCACACTTTGCGGCGCACCTCACTTCCGCATTGTAGAAGCACCAGCAAGACTGGGGCCATTGTGCGATGCAAACTACGGGCTCGCATTCGCATGTCTCTTCTTGCGGCTCAGGTACGGGTTCCGGGACTGGCTCTGGTTCTGCTTTGCGAGCCTCGATGGGGCGAGGAGGGCAGGTGTCGACAGGCACGGGGTTACCACATTTCTCGGCACATGCTGCCGCTGCATCGTAGGCGCACCAACAAGATTCGGGCCAGGATTGAATGCAGAAGACGGGCTCACAAGTGCAAACCTCGGCCTCAGGCTCTGGCTTTGCTTCTGGCACGGGCTCTGGCTTCGCTTCGCGAGCTTCGACGGGGCGAGGAGGGCAGAAGTCAGGCGGCGCGGGACCACCACATTTCTGGGCACACGCTACCGCTGCGTCGTAGGCGCACCGACAAGACCCGGGTCCAAGGCAGAAGACGGGCTCACAAGTGCAATCCTCGGACTGTGCCTCGGGTACTGGTTCCGGCACGGGCTCTGGAGCACGAGGTGCGATATCGATACTGCAGTCCTCGTAAATCGGCTCTGGACCACCGCATTCCTCGAAGCATTTTCTCGCGTTGTCGTTGCGACAGTAGCAGCCCTCAGGGAAAGCTAGAGTGCAATCGGCTTCCGGGCACCAGATACAGACTTGATCTTGTGGCTCTGGTACTGGTTCCGGTACGGGCTCTGCGGCACGAGGTGTGAGATCAACGCCACAGTCCTGGTAGGTCGGCTCTTCCCCACCACACTTCTCGAAGCAGGCCTTGTCCGCGGCATTACGGCAAAGACAACTCTCAGGCCAAGATTGAATGCATACATATCCCTCGCATACACAAATAGGCTCTGGCAATAATGGCGTTGGTGTTGGTGCGGGCTGGGGGTTCACGCTGTCGACACTGCAGTCGTCATAGGTTGGCTCTTCACCACCGCACTTCTCGAAACACGCTTTCTTCGCATCGTTGCGACAGTAGCAGCCCTCAGGGAAAGAAAGAATGCAGATAACATCTTCGCAGACACAGGTCTCATCTTGAGGTGCTGGGAATGGCGCAGGTACAGGCTCTGGGACGGGCTCCGGCTCCGGGGCGCGAGCTTTGACAGAGTCAATTGGAATACTGCAGTCCTGGTATGTCGGCTCCTCGCCGCCGCACTTCTCGAAGCACGCCTTCTTCGCATCGTTCTGGCAGTAGCAACCTTCAGGGAATGACAGGATGCAGAAGACTTCCTCGCATACACATTCGGTGGGTGTGGGCTCTGGCGTGCTGACAGGCAACCTAGGGCAGTGCTAAAACTGTAATGAGCATTGTGATGTCCTTGGATGAGATCCTAGCTTACTAGAATACGGGGCTCGTATTCGGGGCATCGCGCTTGACAATCGTACTCTCGCTGGTTGAGGCACGCGCAAGCTTCCTGTAAAAACCCTCGTCAGTGATTGGCGTCGTCTGTTACAACAAGAGGATGTATACCAATGCATTGTCGCCGGGGCAGTTAGGTGGTGGGCATGACGCTACACAGCTGTCTGGCGGCGACTCCAGCGCACGCCCAAGGGCGCTGCCGAAAAGAGGAAGAAGGAAGAAGAGAAGCTTCATTGTCAACAAGAAGACCACTAAGCAATAAGAATGCGGTGGTACCGGAAGATGCCTTCGAGGTTGAACATTGAGAAGGTAGAGATCGGACCGGATATATATTCGGAAAGCACGTTGGACGCCCTGAAAGCATACTTGGTCTCACCTACCAGCGTAGTCATCTTACACCCATCGCCAAGGAAGCCTATAAGACATGTCAGAGTCGCAGAGTGGCCTCAGGAGACCAGACGACGCCTTCCGAAGCCACCAAACTTTGTGTTCTGGCGAACACGAGTTCACAGCTGCCATCCAAGCTCTTGGCGGTTCGTCCTAGGCATGCGCGTTCCGCTATGTGATGATGCTGCATTTTTCGTATAAGGAAGTACCCTCCAGCCACTACCTAAGACAACACCAACAGTGTCGTCAGACGGGGCGACGTTTTATTTCGGTCAAAAGTCCGGTAATTGCGCAATGATGTTTGGATGTTTAAGCTCATGCTAGGGAGCAAGCGCGAAACCGTGACGTGAGACCAAAATTAGCACTAACTCACTTTCCGCGTAACCGGGTAGCATGAATAATGTTATCGATTGCGGGGTGCAGATCATGATAGAAGACGCCTTCGGATCCAGGCACCGTCGCACGTTGCAATTGGAGTCAGCTCTCATTTGCTTCCTGTTGGGTGGGACGGCATATTGATTGAACGGAGGCTTTTGCGGCTGAAATACGACAACTCTGTATGGGTATATTAGGTACTGTATATGCATGCCGGGTATTCAGTCGAGGGTTCCCGGGGTTCCATCTCTCAGCCGGGACGTCGTACGCCCTTCCATTCGTCTTGCCTGTCGCAGGGTGATCTCACGTGGTGTGGCCGCGAAGCACATGGCCATTGGCCAAGCTATGCTGATGGTGAGGAAAGTCGCGGTGGAGGACGAATCGGGTCTGCTGTCCTCGAAGCTCGACGATGAGAGGTCCGCGGGTGAACAAATCTGGTAAAAGTGACGGACGGATGCGAGAGAACGCGGGTGATTTGAGCTCAGGGATGACTTACGCGGGCCGCTGACGCCAAGGCGCTAGGCCGTCGTTCTTGCCATGAGCCTGGTTATATTTCCGTACTACGTCAGACGACGCTCATCTTCACACGCATTGGTCGTACTACTACGCAGTGCAGCAAAAACATGCGAAGCTGAGGCTCTCGTGTAAGAAGGACTAGTCAATACAACCCCTACTGAGCTTTCACTAGGCGGAGCTTCAGCAACTGTAAGGAGTGACTTATCGATTGAGTAGGGTGCGTAAGTTGTCTAAGGCTATGCCAAGTCGTTCTCAAGCGAGCCACTCGCTGACGTGTTATTATGTCTATGACCAATGCAAGCTCAGATGCAACGCCGGTGTGCTTCCCAGGGGTATAGGCCTTCAATGCAACCAAGAACCATCATATGAAACCGTAACTCATTAAAAGCGAAATCACCTATTTCTGTCAACGTCTTCAGGCGGAGACCGTCGCTGGAGACCGGTCGTCGTTCGGACCGCGTCGACGCCGCGCCAGACTACAGTAGAAACAGACGAAGCTAGCTCACGCAATGAAGGACCCGCTTCGGAACCTCGCGGGATCTCTCCAGAGGTGCGCCGAGAATTGTCCCCCGACCAGCCGGCTTCAACATCGTCATCATGCGGAGACGGATCGGCGGGCCCAGATCTGGACATGGGTACAGGTCGCGACGCGGAAGGTGACATGTTGCGAGTCTCAGCAGCTTCGGTCTGTACGTCTTCTTCGCTGATAGATAGTCGGGGCGAGCGCGTTGGTGATGCTGACTGTAGCCGATCGTGCCAGCTTCGACTCAAGGAACGTACAACATCGCCTTTGCAGATGGGGCAAGTCCTCCGGCGCGTGACAAGCCAAGGTGTTCTACTCACGTCAGATCGGTTATGTCGATAGGATGGAAGAAAAACTTACATGCAGTCCGCGTGGAACTCATGGCCACACGGTAAGCTCATGACCTGACTGACACCATCGACGTACTCTTCCAAACAAACAACGCATTCTCGTTGACGGCCTCCATAGCGTCGTCTCCACGCCGCCAGCCCAGATTCTCGCTTTTCTTCTTCGCGGTCACGAGATGCATGCTGCACCGATGTCGACGTGGCGGGAGTCTCTGACACAGTAGTCGAGCGCGATCGAGATTCGGGAGATCTAGAACATGTTGCAGAATGCTGAAGTAAGGGAGTAGTAGGTGAAGCAGCGCTAGATGTTGCCGCGGACGAAGAATCGCTTATTGTCTGATAGGTCCTGACAGGCAAACGCTCAACAACAGATTTGGGTGCCCTCCAACGGCGGCGTCGTATACGAGATCTAAGAAGAAGAAGGGCGTACACGACTGTCAGAGTGACCAATGGGCTGACGACGAGTACAAGTAGAGTGTCGAAGAAAGGACTACTTGAAACATTCGTGGGCGTAAGCGTGACCCACAGGCCTTGGTGAGCACTAGTCGCAGACGAGGATGTTTTGATAGACGCGGAGTGGACATCGATGATCGAGGTAATGCTCCTAGTGCGCGCACGACTAGATGACGCTGAAGACGCAGTGCTGTGTTTAGAGCCCGACCACCAGCTCCAAGGGCTCTTCACACCGGTCTTTGTCTTGGCTGGGGTATACTCACCACTGCCAGGCAAGGCATTGCTACCTGCTTTGGTACTCACTGGAGTTGCGCTAGCCGTTTTTGTGAATGCGCTTGTAGTTGCAGTGAGTGGCAAAAGGTCAGGATCGCGCCAGTCGTGTTCGCCAATGACGAAACCGTCAGCGAGTTTGGTGGGGATTGCCGTAGGCACCGCCGATTTTGTCTTGATGGGGTTTTGGTCATCTTCCCAATCACTGACCTCGACCCATTCCAGGTCACCGCTACTAGGAAGTCGTCGGCTGCCAGCCTTGGGAGACTTGTTGCTTAAACCATGACCGAAGAATGCAGAGAGGAAGGAGTGCCAAAAGCTAGTGCGCTGTCCCTCCGCAGTCTTCTTTTTGGATGGCAGCGAGTGCTGCTTCCCGTGGGCCGAAGTCTGTACAACTTGTGGCGCTTCTGAAAGAGTCGCATGACTTTCAGAGTCCTTGACGCTGGCATGAGAGGCCGCAGAGTCCGAAAGCATGCCGTCTCCTGGATAGAGTGAAGACAAGAGATGCGCGGTTGTGTGCGAAGTAAATAGGGACGGAATCGTGATATTAGAGGTGTCACCTTTGGCGTACATACGAACGAGGGCGCCGCCACGCACGTCGTCACCAACGATAACGGCGACTCCCCCACGCGATTGTGCCCATTGAACTTTGGCCAGGAAGCCACAGCCCCCTCGCTTGAGGAGTACAACCTTGCCAGCAATCTCAGCACTCTCTTGTAGTGATTGTATATCGGCGTGTTTGCTTCGTGGCAGTATGTGCGTGCTGGAAAGCCCTGGTTGCAGGTGATCGTCCGTTCCATCGTCCGCAACGGCGTCCTTGGTGTTGTCTTCGCTAAGGCCCGGTACTCCCTCTTTCGAAGGCATATTCCTGTCCAGCGTGGTGTCCTTTGCCTTTTCTTTGGAATGGCCCGATGGCCGTGAAGCGCGCATGAGGTCATCGTTGCCATCTTCCCAGCCCGGAACGTCGCTGCAACCCAGCTCGCCGCCGGCGCCCATGGAGTCATCTCCAAACCCGCTGCCGATCCATAGAGAGCCGCTCAAGCCTCCTTTGGGTAGCGCGGGGCCGAAGGCAGCGGGTCGGGCGAGGAAGAAGGTCGAATTGTCGTCGGTCAAACTGATAATCGCGGACGGCGGGAACAACGAGCTGGGAAATGGTGAAGAGAACATGGCTTTGAAACTGCCTCGGCTCGACGCAACTGAGATGCGTTCCTGTTCTTCATTTTGCGATGTTCCCACGACCATGTATAGAAGGAGCGTGACGGCGACCAGGCTCGTAGACAACGAAAGCAGTAGGCGGAGAGGGCGCATGCTTGCGGAAGCAGCCGGGCGGCGACAGGAGGAGGTGAAGAAGGGAAGAACAGCAAGTAGTGCTGGATTGCTAGGAGTGTAGAGGCATCGACTGAGATCAGGAGACAGACGGGATGTGGTCCTGTCTAGGGTCACGCGGGCGAGTGAAGGGCAGGAAGCGATGGATGATGCGGCAATAAACGGACGTCAAGGTCGTCACTACTCGGGTGGCGCGAGACAACGAACGGCGCACATGTGCAGGAAGAGCTGGCGCAGCGATTACAGCACGGAAAACGCGTTGGAAGCAGGCGATAAGGAAGCGCGTGCTCCAGAGTGAAAGGCTGGTGGGCGCCCGATGATGTCGTGATGCGAGACCCTGGTGCAATCGGGGCACGGGCACCACGGCCAGCTGCGCGTGCGCGCGATGAGTGCCAAGCATGCCATTCCCCGCACTCGACCATGCTATAACCGTCGGAAACACCAAACACCACGTCCGCCTTGTCGTAATGGTTCGTGGTCACTATCTATCTTTCGAGATACAGTATCTGATGATTTGCGACGCCTTGTGTGAGTCCGCGTACCGCCTCCTCTCGCTTTCGTCCAGAGCGTGCCGACAGGAAACGACCAGTCTGCAAACATCCTGTAGCTCTAAGGACTCATCGACTAGATTGGCATGAGGAGAAGATTTAAACGGCAAAGCTCCGTGGTAGAAGCTCAAGCTTTGCGCAAATAGATGCACTCACCCTTTCCCAAAGTTACACACGGCCGTCACCCACCCGACTTTGGCGGACATGCTCTCCTCGTCACATCTGCAATGGCGAGAGTGGAGGTGAAGCAGACATGGATGGACAGTGTGCAGAGCGAGACTGCCCGAAGAAATGGCATTTTTGATGTCTCCCAGGTAATATTGCTGGAGATGTCGCGGTCACCTAGACTCTGATCATGGGCCGCTCCTTCCTCGTCAATCATCTGAGTCTGCTCGCAGCTTCTGCTTTACGACGAGATCTGTTTCGATCGGAAAGCACTCCGTCAACATCACCTTCACGACTGCCTGTGCTCTCCCCTCGCCCTTCGTGTCGTCACGCTGCTCCCATATCTTGCCTCGTTCGACTTCCCAGCCTACACGCCTCTCATACCCTCAACTCCTCTTATACCCAGCCCTACTACCAGCTTCCATACCTCTCAGCAGCCCTTGTCCTACTCATATCATTCCTAAGTCTCATCTGCTTGGCTACCAACCTCAGCTCACGAGCCTATCACCTACGACCTACTTTTACGCACTCGCACATGTATGAAACCCGTTTGTGGCATCCATCAGTCCTCAACTGACACTGGTAACCTCTAGCTGCCCCCTCGGAAGCGTCATGGTTCTGCCAGGCATGAAGTCCAGATACACCGAGGACCCCAATCGACCGGGCGAGCCACGCCTCGCTAGTTTCGGGTGGCTACCGAACAGAGCTCGCCATCTCTTCATCTCTTTCGCGGGTGAATATGTCGGCACCTTCCTCTTTCTGTTCTTCGCCTTCGCTGCTACCCAGGTGGCCAACAATCTCCGCGGTACCAGGCCCATGGACATTGGGTCACTGCTGTACATCTCGTTGGCATTTGGCTTCTCGCTGGCAGTTACGGTTTGGGTCTTCTTTCGCATCAGTGGCGGCCTCTTCAATCCTGCTGTATGTACACGCAAGCTCTTTGACAAAATTTGACACGCTGATGAGGCTTAGGTCACGGTCGCCATGGGTATCATCGGAGCACTCGGATGGATGAAGGCCCTACTGCTAATCATTGCGCAACTTCTTGGAGCCATCACTGCCGCTGCAATCGTATCTGGTCTCTTCCCAGGACCACTGTCCGTGAACACGACCCTCAGCAAGGAAACTTCAGTAACACGAGGCCTTTTCATTGAGATGTTCTTGACATTCATGTTGCTGTTGACCATCTTTATGTTGGCGGCAGAGAAGCACAAGGCGACGTTCGTTGCGCCAATCGGCATCGGCCTTGCTCTCTTCATCGCGGAGCTGGCCGGTCTGTACCAACTTCGAAGTTTACAATACATCAATGCTAACAAACACAGGTGTATACTTCACTGGAGGCTCACTGAACCCAGCTCGCTCCTTCGGACCAGCTGTCGTGACCGGTGTATGGCCTGGACATCACTGGATTTACTGGGTTGGACCCCTCTTTGGTGCTATTTTAGCATGCATCTTCTACCGTCTGATGAAGATGCTCGAATACGAGACTGCCAATCCCGGCGCAGACCACGATGGCCGCGAAGTTTACCACGAGCATGGAGCTGGTCGAAGTTCTACCCATTACGAGGCCACATCTGGTATGCTCCCATGCATCCTATAGTTATCCACTACTGACTTCTCTGCAGCTCGGCAGGCGACCGATGGAACAGACGAGTATGACTTTGCGAAGCAGCTGCGATCCGGCACTAGACAGCCCACCATGACCCAGCGTCAGGCAATGCCTTCCTTCGGCACCCTCTCTACCTCCACAGGCCACACTGAAAAGCCAGCGGCACCGCTGCCGGTACATATGCAGACGCTCGATGGCCACCGATCCGACACGGTCAACCATCCCGAAGATCGGCCTCGCGCCCACCACAACCGCGGCTCGTCGTCGTACGAGATGACATCCGACTCGAGCTACCGCAATGGACCGAGTGCAGAGTCGGGCAGCTCGGAGTCATAGACCGGCTCGTCGACTAGCTCGAGCTCAGGGTCGCGTCGTTCGCCGAGCGCATAGGATGACAAGCAGCCGAAGAGTATATTCGGTAGCGCCTTGTATTGGCCATGCTGTTTCCTACCACATTTCATACTCCAAGTGTGTTTCTGTCCACATACGTGAGAAGCTGTAACTTGGTGTCGCTGCGTTGCGGGCTTGATAGAAGGGACTGGGCATGGTGATGGTTCGCTACCTAGGGGATCTCTTCTATTTCTTTACAAAATGACACAAGACTTGACATTACTGAGTGTGCATTGCAGCGAGCCGTGAATTTTCATCAGTGTGAGTGGCTTACACTCATTGCGAGTGGACGCTCATATCCGAGCCCGCTCTGGCTCGGATCCGGACGTTCATATGGAGCCTGCTTTGGCTCGGATCCGAAAGCAGCATTCGACAGTTACTGACAAACTGCCTTATTTAGATTCCGTAGACGTTTATATTTAACCTTGTTTTAGCCCGGATCCGAAGGTGCTTGCTTTGGCTCGGATCCGAAACCAACCATCGACGGCTTTCGATTCGACACATTGCCCGAGTGGACGCCTACCCTTAGACTTGCTTTGACTCGGATCCGAAAGCCGAATTCAACGGCTTTCGACAAACTGCCTCATTTGGACTGCGTAGACGTCTTCGTCTGAGCTTGCTTTGGCTCGGATCCGAATCACATGCCGAATGTAAGCCTTGGCTTCGTCGTACCGCAACCATCGTTCTCGGATCCGAGACCAGCAATCGACGGCTTTCGACGGATCGCCCCATGTAGATTGAGTAGATGCCTATCTTTGAGCTTGGTTTGGCTCGGATCCGAATGCAGCAATCGACAGCTATAGACAAACTCCCTTCTTTGGACTGGGCTAACGTTTATATGCTTGCGTTGTCTCGGATCCGAAGTCATGGCCAAGGGATTGCCACCGCGAGGGTGATTCGGATCCGAAAGCGGTGATCGATGGCTGTTGATAAACTGCCTGATTTGGACTGCGTAGACATCTTCAAGTTGGCTTTGGCCCGGATCCGAAGTGATGGCGAAGGGATTACCTCCACAAGAGTGACTTGGATCCGAAACTAATAATCGACGGCTTTCGACTATTACCTCATTTGCACTGCGCCGACCAAGGAACACATCCTTTCGGATCCGAAACATGAGTCTCAACAAGCTTCGCTACGCCACTACATAGAACTCAAACGCCCTTGATGTGTGCTCGACCGAAGGCATGCGCACATGGTCTAGGCCGTGTAAAGGTGGACGGAGTGATCAGGTACGAGCGGTCGATCGACCTACGAACAGTCAAGAAGCAGACATTGCACGGTCTAAAGGTACGCCAACGCTGAAGGCCCCTCTACTGATGGTTTCCACCGGATTCACAACTGCACGGGTATGTCGCAAGTGTTTTACGCCCCTCTTCCCATGGAGTATTGGTGGAGGGGTAATTGACAAAGCGTTACTCTTTCGCCGACTGAGGAGAGTTGATAGAAGATGGTCTACTTCTCCACTCGCAGTAATTGCGGCGATGGTGTCGTTGAGTACCTCGCGCTAAGCGCGGGTCCTCAAGAGCTCATCCTCACTTCCCACATCACGTATCCGGTACTCACATGTCATGCGCAACATGGAAAACTTGATTGTATTGCTATCCACCTTAGTATACACAGCCCTTTCCACCGGGTATGCGATTGCGCCGTTGCGCGCCTCGATCGCGAAGGCGGTGTTCATTGCGTCGCGGAGGCCGTCGTCGTTGCGTGGCGTGCGCTGTGCGCGGTATGTATGGGACACCGACCAGTTTATTGAATCAGAGATGCCGTCAAAGCGTCCGTTATGTAACAAGGTGTGTGTGCCGGACGCGGAAGTCATGCAACCACATCCAAATCTACCAATGAACCACTTGAGCCCCCGAAAGGAAGAGTTCAAAGGCGGATGAGGAGAGCTGCTCAGCTGATACACGCTAGGCTTTCATCATCTGGCGGGTTTGTTAGTATTGGCGCAAGGGAAATTCGCGACAGCAGGGTGACTTACGTGTTATAAACTGGAGGGATAGCGAGAGGAACTGGGTGTGGGCGCTGGAAACCTTTTGAAGCTTCTGCAGCTTGGTCTGGGCGGACGCTAACCTTTGTGAGGCTAGTGGCGGGTGGGGCTTGGCGTGTTTTCGAGATTTGGCTGCGCGCTCGTTGGAGATGCCATAATCGCGCTGGTACCTACAAGAGCTCGCTCGCTCGCTTCAATACACTATGAGTCTTGCACGTGCCTCACGAGGTGTGCTGAAACGGGACAACGGCTTGCGCAGCTCCTACGCAGAGATTTCGCGGTTTTGTCGAACACCCCATCACGGGACCACGCCGGGTCGTGTAGGCCTTTGTCGGGGGCATGCATCGCGAGGCTTCGCGACTTCGCAGACACGCAATCAGGATGAAAATCTGCAAAAGACTCTTGATGATTTCAAGGCCACCAGTATGACTTCGTCGACGTATCGAATGCATTTGCTCACAAAGTCGTAGTTCGACCATCCTCATGGAAGGATCTAAATGATGAATGGAATAAAGTCACTCATAGTCCTCCAGGCACGGAAGTTGAGGTCTCCGGTTATATCAGCGCACGGCGAGATGTTAGCAGCAAACTCTCTTTCACGATGCTTCGCCACAAGAACCAAGGAGTATGTGTCCAACTCGTCTCTAAACCTCTAGATAATGAAGCGGATGGACCGGACGCCCATAAGACACTGCGGTTGTTGAAAGAGTGGACTCCCGTCATAGTCCGAGGAAAGCTAGTTGAGCGCAAAGGGGCCAAGACCGACACATTCGCGGGTATGAACCTGCTCGGTACCCAGGAGATCGCTGTGGAGCACGTCCAGCCATTGAACAACATATCGGATGATATCATCATAAAAGATGACACTGTATTTGGCCCAGACCAAAGGCATCTGCAGCTTCGCACAGACTCGAAATTGCGCGACGATCTCTTCCAACGGTCGAAAGCCATGGCTAGAGCAAGACTGCACTTGAACCATTACAATTGGAAGGAGATCGAAACGCCTATACTGTTCAAATCGACTCCTGAAGGCGCAAGAGAGTTTCTCGTGCCGACACGGCAAAAAGGATTGGCATACGCGCTGCCTCAAAGCCCACAGCAATACAAGCAGATACTCATGGCGTCGGGCATCACCAAATACTACCAATTTGCTAGGTGTTTCCGAGATGAGGACCTGAGGGCCGACAGGCAGCCAGAATTCACCCAGGTCAGCACTACTGTGTCTCTAATGAAGACCCCGCTAATTGGAACAGCTTGATATGGAGATGTCTTTCGCTAACGAGGAAGACGTCATGCACGAGACAGAAGCTCTATTGAGAGATCTGTGGTATAAAGTCCTTGGGATAAAGAAGGAGAAGAAGTTTGCGCGAATGACCTATCAGGAGGCAATGGCTGCATATGGATCTGATAAACCAGACCTAAGATTCAAGGCAAAGGTGCGTAGCTGACGCTACCTAGCTGTCTTCTCAAGCTAATGAGTGAAGATTCACACCATCACGAAACACTTGACAGCCGACTTGATCGGCAAGATTACTTCTTTACAAGATCCAGTCGTTGATGCACTCAAGATCCGGATATCTGATGACCCTAAAACAACCCGCAAGTTCGTCGCCGACTTCCTTGACAGCCCGGACGGAAAGGTCTTCCTCGACAACCCTGACGGTCAACCGGGTATCTTCATCGGTGACCTTTCACAGCCCATGCAAGGCCTCGGACCACTGGGCTACCAATACGTGATGGAGGGCCCTGAAGCGCTGGCCGTGGAAAACGGCGACCTTCTTGTCCTCCAGGCACGACCCAATGCGCCCTTCTCGGGCGGCTCAACCATGCTGGGAAACCTGCGTCTTGCTCTCCACAAAGCAGCCATAGCAAAGGGACTGATTGAAGCACCTAAGATGACCAAGTTCGTCTGGATCACGGATTTCCCGTTGTTTACCCCGTCAAGCGACAGCGAACCGGGCCAAGGTGGCTCAGCTGGCTTCTCATCAACGCACCACCCGTTCACCGCACCGAAGACCCCCGAAGACGTCGACTTGCTACTCACTTCGCCTTCATCTGCGGTAGCAGCACACTACGACATTGTGGTCAACGGCGTTGAGCTCGGCGGCGGCAGTCGCCGTATCCACTCCGCCGCGATGCAAGAGTTTATCTTCAAGGACATTCTCAAAATGAAGCCCGAACGCGTAGAGGACTTCAGACATCTGCTTGATGTGTTGAGGAGCGGCTGCCCGCCTCATGCGGGTATCGCACTGGGATGGGATCGGTTGATGGCTGTCATGTGCAACAGGGATAGCGTGAGGGATGTCATTGCCTTCCCGAAGAGTGGGAGAGGGGAGGATCAATTGGTCAAGAGTCCGAATCGCATGACGGAGGAGCAGTTGGAGACGTATCACTTGAAGTTGAGGGAGTAGGTTGGAAAGGGAGGATTAGAGTGTACGATAAAGCTGTTGTGTGTATATTATCATCGTAGGTACCATGAGTAGACTCCCATGATTGGCAGTATTAATCGCATAAGTGGTGTGACTTTGCTCGTACCTTGTCGCATGTAGGTCAGGAAGCCGCTGATGTCCAGCAATCACGACTGATCAACGGCCATAGTACATACGTACCCTGACAATGACCCCTTGTCTGGCCAGGAAGGCTGCAGGGTGAAGATCACTGAAACGCAGTCATACACTGAAGCAGTATGACGAGCTGACGATCATGGCGAACAACCAACGTCGAACCCGTTACACGACATTACTCTTGGCGCTTATCTCGGACCAAAATCCCTTCTGTGGAACTATTGGCAGATTCGTCATGCTTTGGAGCGACGTTGCGCGCGAGATAGATGCATGTTAGCACTTTACCCTGCTTCCTATCATGCTGTGTTTGCGGTTAAATCCGTGAATGAATCACAACCCATGGATGAGCTGTGCAGCTCATTTGACCGATCGCTACCCTCAGAGCCATATAAAAGCGTGCCTTAGCTCCCACTAGTCGCGTAACAAAGTATACAGTGTCCTTTGGCTGCATTGGATACCTAGGTGACTGCATCATCACGTGCATCATCGACCCTCTTTCCACGTGCATCATGGCGGAATCCACGTACCAGATCCCAGAAGAGTACCAGTCACAGCTGAAATATGTGGAGTCGAAAGACAGCCGTACCGATGCCGAGATTCTGGATTCCTTGACGAAGCATGCACCCATGACGTCCGAGAAGAACATTTGGACGTTCTGGCATGCCGGCGTACAGCAGATGCCAACATGGACACAGCGCAACATCATCAACTGGGTGCGACTTCACGGCCCTGAGTGGACGATTCGCGTGCTCGACACGGTACCAGACTCGCCAAATCACGCGTTAACCTGGATATCGACCGACCTTCTCCCGGAGACCTTCGTGAAGGGTACGATGACGGGGCCGTACGTAGGTCCTCATAGCGCCGACTTCCTGCGTGGCGCAGCACTGTACACGTATGGTGGCGTCTGGATGGACGTCGGATGCATCGTGTTCCGCAACCTCGACAAAGTCTGCTGGGACCAGCTTGGGGACGACAACAACCCGTTTACAGTCGCTGCGCCACTGGTGTATGGGCAGTTCATGGCGAATCATGTCGTTGCCTCCCGAAAAGGCGACGAGTTCATCAAGAACTGGCGCGTTATACCCACTCAGCCATGATTCACCAGACTGACTGTGAAACAGGCACCTGATCTTCCTGGAGCTCTGGAAGGGACGTACCGACTTTACTGGCGTGGTGCAGTCGCCTCTTATCAGCTTCATCAAGCAGATGAATAGCAAGGATCTTCAAGACTCCGGATTTAAATGGGAGTGGAAAGTTGACGAACAGACTCTCATCGGTTACATTGGGCAGTGCCTCGCCTGGATACGCTTGACGTGGCTGCAAGAACCCAACGGCGGTTTCGATGGCGTCACCTACTGGGCTGAGAAGGTCTTGCTGTGGCATGCGCTATCTGAAGACTTTCCTGCTGAGAACACTCTTGGCTTCGATATTAGCGCAGACTTTCTCAAGCTTTTGGCCATGAGCGTGGATGCTGACGAGTCCGACGCGGTATACGAGAAGGCGAAGAAGGCCACGTGGGGGATGTTGACGCAGAGTGTGATGCAGAAGATCACACATGGCAAAGGGCTGGGCGAAACGATTCATATTGGCACGTTGCTGGACCTTCCGGAGAATGAGGGTATCGATGCTGCGCCTGGTACGTTGGCAGGACTACTGCGATATGGCAGCGTGCATCTCGAGCAGACGAGAGACATGCCGTATATCAAGGCCCCTGCGGTGGATCCCGAGTTCATTCTTCACAAGGGATTACTGGAGGCGTGAAATGGACATCCGTCGAGACAGTGCTTTGAGATCCGGGCGGTCGAAAACCAAAACCCTTTGTCGTATAATCTGAAGGTCTTTTGTTCAAGTTGCAGCCTTGACAAGGCGAGATGGGCGCAGTGCGAAGCATAGCCGTCCAGGCTTCCGCAATCAAACTTGAAATCAGGCATGCGCGAGGACGAGCTTCCAGCTGTCAGGTCGCAAGCGGCGAATAGTCTGTGCGCCCACATATGACATCATCTCTCTCTCCTTTGATGACATGTCCCAACCTCCTCGGGTGTATCCTTGCGTCTCCTTTCTACTTCGCCTCCGACCATCTAGATTAACAATTTCCTTGCGAAAAGCAGTCGCCGGATCCCAATGAGTCGAACCTCGGCAGCCCCGTGTTCGAAGATAATGCGCCACAGGTTCAGCCATAATGCTCTTCTAGCTTCGATGACTGTCATCCTAATGCGCACGCCCAGAACACGCTTCTCATCGTCGCTGTCATTCTTGCCCCGCTGAGATTACTGAGCGGAGGGTGTGACGAGATGCGCACGACATAAGACCGAACAGGCGCTTTCCAAGACAAGGCAGAATCTGATGAGCGCAGTTGGTCAATTGTGATTGGACGTCATGTCAAGTTAGCCTGAGGCGGCAAAGCATGTCTCGACGGAGACATGGAACTTGTATCGGGCATATGCCCTCGGATGAGACCTTCCAAAGCATGTTCAAGAGATTCAGACGGCGATGTGCGATGCAGAGTTCTATCGGCCTTATCGATCATGCCTTCGGGGGTCTTGTTCAAAGTGCCCATGGGTGGCGAGTCTCTACAAGGGCTATCGACAAGGTCCTATACGTCTACGTTCCTGTTACCTCGAAGCGACACGAGCAGAAGGCTGAATACCTGAACTCATGATGACAGCCCCAGGCAGAGATGTTATATAGGTAGGCTGGAGCAGCTGAGAGTCGAATAAGCTAAACCAAAGATGGCTAAGCGACGAGCAAAGCCTCAGTGGCGCTACCGTGGCGCAGGTTAAGCCCTGCTAGCCTCGCCCTGATCTGCACGTTGGACATCGAAGCGACACTCAATCGTGACTTCAGACTTTCGCTTGTTCCTTCTTCTCACCTTGTTTATGTTTCAACAGTCTTTGTGCAGTCGTCCATAGCGATGCGATGGAAGCGGACGCTGAGGGCCTCCGCGCTTCATTGCGCTCGGATGGGGTTTGCACTGCCCCCTTCCAAGACCACCGGACTTCTTGACAGCCGCTCATCTCGCTATGAACGCCGTTAGTGGCCAAAAGCATCAAATCTCGCCTCCTTGGCGACAAGTCTACAGCTCAACCGTCGATGCGACGTGGGAGGAAGGCTGAGTTCTCGGTCATTCTACCAAGTGTTCGATGTGTAGATGTCACCTGGGCCGCGAAGGCAAAAAAACGCCGCGGAATCATCGTTCCTCAGGGGACTACTAGGTGCCAAGCGAGGCTCTGGCGGAGTACGTATCACATCAGGTAGACCAATATCGCGCACCAAGCGCCTGGCAGTCTTGGGGGTGGCCCACACTTACACAGCCCGCTTCAACCTTGAAAGAGTATATGGCAGCTTGAGAGGCTTCAGTCCTCCGCCTTGTTACAATCCAGCTCTTATACTGTTATCACATAGTTTCTATTTCTTTGAACTACGATCATCAACTGCATCTTTCTAGCGGTCTATTTGCATTTACACTATCATACTTCAAATATGGAGTCCGGCAAACTTGCCCCTCCGACACTCCAAATCAACACGCGACAGCGTGCTCTGAGTCAGGCAGACACGGTCACATCACAAACATCAGACCCCTTCCGGACACCAATATCACCAAGCAATGCGTCCACAAGTGGTGCATCGACGGTAGTAGGAGACTACGATGCAGCGTTGCAAAACGAGTTGCGCGCTGAAGCTAAAGCCGACACCAACAATCCCTTCGCCTTCACACCATCACAGCTCAGCAAACTGTTGAACCCCAAATCGCTTCCTGTATATCAAGCATTGGGAGGCATCCACGGTATCGCAGCCGGACTACAATCAGGCATTCATTCCGGTCTGAGTGCCGACGAATCGACAGTTGCGAGACACATTTCCTTCGACGAAGCAACAAATCCACAAACACCTACAAAGGAGAAAGAATCAAGTCGGCCGCCAAGTGACGGAAAGCCCTTCGAGGATCGCATACGCATACACGGACGGAACGTACTACCACCAAAGAAGGTCACCCCTCTATGGAGACTTGTCTGGAACGCCTACAATGACACTGTACTTATTGTTCTTACTGTTGCAGCGGCCATCTCGCTCGCACTCGGACTCTACGAAACTTTTGGTGCGGAACATCCACCGGGATCTCCTACACCTGTGGACTGGGTCGAGGGTTGCGCAATTGTTGTAGCCATCGTCATCGTTGTACTCGTCACCGCCGTGAATGACTGGCAGAAAGAAGCGGCATTCGCAAAGCTCAATGCGAAGAAGGAACAACGCGACATCAAAGTCACACGATCAGGAAAGACCGCTATGATCAGCATCTACGACGTCCTAGCCGGCGACATCATTCACCTGGAGCCTGGCGATGTCATTCCAGTCGACGGAATCTTTGTGGATGGCTCCGACGTCAAGTGCGACGAGTCTTCTGCTACGGGAGAATCAGATGCCATGCGCAAGACACCAGGTGCCGCTGTCATGAAGGCACTTGAGTCCGGTCAGTCTACCAAGGGCCTTGACCCCTTTGTCATCTCCGGTGCAAAGGTTCTCGAGGGCGTCGGTACCTTCATGGCGACATCTGTCGGAGAGAACAGCAGCTTTGGCCGTATCATGATGTCTGTCCGCGTCGAGATCGAGGAGACACCACTACAGGCGAAGCTCGCTAAGCTTGCCATGGCTATCGCTTACCTCGGAACTGCGGCTGCTGGTCTCCTCTTCTTTGTCCTTCTCTTCCGTTTTGTTGGTGGGCTATCTGGTGATACCCGATCTGCATCTCAGAAGGGTTCAGCGTTTATGGATATCCTTATCGTTGCTGTTACCATTATCGTGGTAGCAGTTCCAGAAGGTCTTCCACTAGCAGTCACGTTGGCGTTGGCTTTCGCGACAACCAAGATGCTGAAGGAGAACAACCTTGTCAGGATCCTGCGCGCGTGTGAGACTATGGGCAATGCTACAGCCATTTGCTCAGACAAGACCGGTACTTTGGTAAGTACTTTTTCTCGATTGGACATGAACACATGCTAATACCTCACAGACAACCAACCGAATGACGGTCGTTGCCGGCACTTTCGGCACCACCAGCTTCGTTCACGCGGACACCGCCTCGGAGAAGGACCAAACCATCTCGGCATGGGCATCTAAGGTCTCGGCTGCTGCGAAGCAGCTTCTCATCCAATCCATCGCAATCAACTCTACAGCTTTCGAAGGCCAAGAGGACGGCAAGTCTGTCTTCGTCGGATCCAAGACTGAGACTGCGCTACTTGAGCTCGCCAAGGAACATCTCGGACTCGTCTCGCTGTCAGAGACCCGCGACAGCGAGCAGGTAGTACACATGTTCCCCTTCGACTCGGCCAAGAAGTGCATGGGTGCCGTTGTGAAGCTCCCGAACGGACACTACCGCCTCGTCGTCAAGGGTGCATCTGAGATCCTCCTCAGCTTTGCCTCTGCATTTGCGCACTTCGAGTCACTGGAGACAGAGCCGCTGTCGCAAGAGCACCGCCAAGTACTGACCGAGGCGATCAACTCATACGCGAACCGATCTCTCAGGACTATCGGACTAGTCTACCGCGACTTCGAGCAATGGCCACCGGTCAACGCTACGCTCACTGAGGGTGGCAGTGTCGACTTCGCCTCCCTGCTGCGCGATCTTACATTCTTCGGGCTAGTTGGTATTCAGGACCCCGTTCGCCCTGGTGTGCCCGAGGCTGTTCGCAAGGCACAGAAGGCTGGTGTCACGGTCAGGATGGTTACCGGTGACAACATGCAAACTGCGCGAGCGATCGCGACTGAGTGCCTGATCTATACCGAGGGCGGGTTGGTAATGGAGGGACCAGACTTCCGCCGCCTTACTGAAGAGCAGCTCGATGAGGTACTGCCGCGACTACAGGTGCTGGCCCGCTCATCGCCTGAAGACAAGCGCATCCTCGTTCAGCGTCTCAAGACCCTTGGCGAGATTGTCGCTGTGACTGGTGACGGTACCAACGATGCCCCAGCACTGAAAGCAGCCAACGTCGGCTTCTCCATGGTCTCTGGCACTGAGGTTGCCAAGGAGGCCTCTTCGATCATTCTCATGGACGACAACTTTGCCTCCATCATCACCGCGTTGATGTGGGGTAGGGCTGTTAACGACGCCGTCCAGAAGTTCCTCCAGGTAAGCCATACACCATCTTCCAGTTCATTCCAGCCAGCTAACATGCGTAGTTCCAAATTACTGTCAACATCACCGCCGTGGTTCTCGCATTCGTGACCGCGGTCTACGATGACGAGATGAAGCCAGCCCTCAGAGCCGTACAGCTTCTTTGGGTCAACCTCATCATGGACACCTTCGCCGCCCTCGCCCTCGCTACCGACCCACCGACCGAAAAGATCCTCGACCGCCCACCCCAGGGCAAAGGTCCTCTCATCACAACAACAATGTGGAAGCAAATCATGGGCCAGAACATCTACAAGATCACTGTCATCTTCGTGCTATACTTCGCTGGCGGCGACATCCTTGGCTACGATCTATCCGACCCCAACAAGCAACTCGAGCTCGACACCGTCATCTTCAACGCTTTCGTCTGGATGCAAATCTTCAACATCTTCAACAACAGGCGCCTGGACAACAAGCTGAATGTTCTCGAGGGTGTATTCAGGAACTGGTTCTTCATTGGCATTGTGGTCATGATCATCGGCCTCCAGGTTCTCATCGTCTTTGTCGGTGGACGCGCATTCCAGATCAAGCCCGGAGGTATTGATGGTACACAATGGGCTATCAGCATCGTTGTGGGTTTCGTCTGCATTCCTTGGGCAGTGCTGATCAGGTACTTCCCCGACGAGTGGTTCGCTGCCATCGCGCGTGTTGTCGGCAAGCCTGTCGTCATCGTGTACCGATGGTGCTGCACGGGTATGAGCAAGATCAAGGCCTTGTTCACCTTCAGGAAGAAGAAGAGTGAGGAGAGCGAGGCTGAGGCTGGCGCCGCGCCGGCAATCGTCGTGGTCGGTGATGACGCGAGCGTAGCTGAGAACAGGAAATGAACGTAATGATTGGATGGAGGCATTAGACTGCGCACTTGTACAACACTTAGTTTAGATGAGACACGATACCCTAGAATTTGACGCTTTTGATTTTTGATCAACGATTTCGTGGGTAAGCAACCATCAAAGTGAAGCTAGAGTGACAATGAACAACACATGGCCATTTTACATCGTTCCGTGCTCTCCGATCCAGAAGTTCTCGTCTCTATGCTGCTCAAAGTCGAAGTCGCCCAATGTCAGCAGGTTCGGCGTGGCCACAGTGTCGACTGTACGAGCGACAGCGCGTTCATCCTGACCATATGAGCAAACGAGATAACATTGGTGGGACCACTTACTGGGTTTGCCTCGTTTCCGGCTTGTACAGCTTGCGTCACTTGAGATGCTTCGTCACCCTCAAAAGCCTCCGCAATCGTGTTTCGAAAGACATACTCGATGAAGTCGTGTTTCTCGGGCAGCTCTTTCGCTTGTGCAGCGTTGAGCAAAGTTATGTACAGCTGCCCACCAAGAGCCTCCCAGATATATAGGTGTCCTTTTCCTCCGTCGAGCTCGTCGATAAAACTCTTGAACACATCGGGAGGGGTATCATTCTTGCTGTGTATCGCATACTCTTGCTCGGTTGTTGCAGTCGCGATCGGTGTCTCACCACTGGATGACAAAGTCCGATTCAAAGTGGCAGTAGAGCTCTTGCTAAGTTCGATATTTGCTGGTAGTTGATTCCCACGATGTTCAGTCGTTCTCGACGAAACCACGTCATTCGGCGGAATATGGTGGTCATCTCCAGATGCGGTTTCGGGATGCACGATTGTCGATGCAGGTATTCTGGGCGGCTTTGGCTTTTCTGATAGCGACCTTTGTCCAGCCTGCGCTACACTGACAGCTCGTCTTTGCTCTGCAAAATTCTCTAGCTCTTCTTCTGGCACCCCACCGTCGTTGATACCAATCCACTTGATGAAGTCGTGGGTTTCCGAAACCTCTTTTGCTTGCGTGGCTGTCATTTTCGCAACGTACATATAACTTCCGATATAGTCCCATCTAACCAGTGAGTTCTCGACCCCGTCAAGTGTGTCGATCAACGCTTTAAACTTCTCCCAAGGCGTGTGGTGCTCGCTAGCGATATGATACCACTGTACAGCGTCAACACTGGAATCTCGTCTTTCCTCTGCGAACTCCTCTAGCTCTTCTTCCGGCACTCCGCCCGTGTTGAGACCGATCCATTCAATCCAGTCATGCGTATCAGCTATCTCTGCTGCTTGCGTACTGTTGAGCATGGTGGCGTACATATAGCTGCCAATAGCGTCGAATCTGGCTAAGAATCCCTCACCTCCGTCAAGGGTGTCAATGAAGGTTTTGAAACTTGTCCAAGGCGTGCCATGTTTGGTTGCAATCATGTACTCTCGTTTGAGATCAGCTGCGGATGTCGGCGTCTCTCTACTAGATGACGATGTCTGGTTCGAAGTAACGGTAGAACTCGCGCTCTGTGTCGTGGAGGTCATGTCTGTGGTCGACTGCAGAGAGGTGGTCTGTGCGGTAGAAGTTGCCTTTGTACTCTGCGTCGAGGCTGTTTCGGTAGGCTTGTCTGTCCCAATAGGTTGCGCTGTCTGAGTCAGGCTAGAGCTTAGTCGCAACACTTCAAGAGTGGCGCGACCTCAGACCTGTGGCGTCGTTGGGGGCGATACAACCCGATACAGACAGGTCTCAGCTCTTTGCAAATCGAGCAAGCAGAGCCTGGAAAGGCACTTGTTCAAGCTCGCTAAAGCTGCCCAATTAACCTTTCAACAAGGTTGCTCTTCAGGTTAACCGTACTGAACTCCCGGATTTGGTAAACAACGAAGCTAAAGCCCCAATATCAGTTAAGGTTAGCATGCCAGAGATGCGGATAGAGCGGGTGTTTTGTGGTGAGCATTTCACAAGTAAGGTTGAAGAGTAAGAGAGTAGACGCTACGAAAGAAGGTAAGATACATAGGACGCAGTAGAGACCACGGCACTTACAAATAAAATAGAGTGTGGGTCGAAGTGTGAAGGTTACCCGCTGCAAGTCGAGGCGAACTTGTCTAGCATTCGGGCTCAACGGTGCTAGAGGAGGGAGTCGCGACAGGGAGCGATGTGCGAGACGCAGAGGGCTTTTGGATCGCACTAACTGCGGCAATGTACTTCGTCTAATCCAGGGGTAGGGGTGTGTGTTCAGCGATTCGAGGAAGGAGCTTTGTACCAACAAGCACCGTGCGTATTGCTGCAGCCGCCTCCAGCTTCTCCCAAGTCAATTGGTCGTGTTGGCAGGGATCAATATGCAGTATGACGTATTGCAGAGTTAGCACAGCCTCACTGCTTAAATCCACTATGCCTTCACCTGTCTTACCCATACGCAAGGAGTTACTTAGAAGAGAGAGAGAAGAATCGCATCTCCAGACGTTACCCAACGTCTGACAACAATCTGGATCGACGGAATCAACAAACCTCAGGCTGCCCATAAAGCAAATTTCGACAACATTCAGAGGCAGGATATGGACACGGCAAAGGTCCAAGGATGAGTGGGCGATCTTACGCATTGCTCTACGTGTCTGGTGCGCGGTTAACATCACGTCTTACACAAAACGAAGGTGCTTGTTGAAGCAGTCTGCAGACGACGAAGGTTTTACGTACACCCCAATCCTCATACGTCTAAACTTGCTCTTGTGCCTTACTCAGAAGCCATGTCTCTATCTTCTCTGCAGCAAGTTCATCGTGACATTGAGCTAATGTAGAATAATCCTCATCTATCCAGCCAGGTGTACCTCCGGTGAGAAGGACTTCACCGAACCTTCTGCAAGACCCAAAGTCTAGTAGAATTGGGTTGTCATTGGTGTCAAGAGCGATGTTTGAGGGATTGAGATCGTTGTGCGCAAGTCCAAGAGAATGAAGGTGTTTCAGAGCCGAACGAATACCGCACATGCAAGCCTCTATATCGAGAGGCTGTGGGACATCCTCGTGACGGTATTGCAAAATGACACTGTACTTATCCAGAGCAATACCGGTAACACGACTGCGATTGACAGTGCAACCATGGAACCTGATTATGTCCGGATGAGGATTCTGTTCGAGGAACTGTAAGACCTCTGCTTCTCCGAGTAACAGCTGAGACAGAAGATTTGTCTTCGCTTCGTTATCCAGACACAATATCTTGGGTGGCTTGATGTTGATGTAGGACTTGACCCGGGTCTCTTCTGGTACTATGGAAAGACTGGTAGTCTTCAGCGGATATATCTTTTCGTCGGGGACTTGTTGCAAAAGTCGATTCAGATCCTCAACAGTCAGATCGTATTTTCTCATCTCCGTTGTCTGACCGAACCATGCTCTCTCGTCATCATCGATGTACGCGAAGGTGCATCGTATGAATGCGCCCGTCTCAATGTCTTCGACTTCGCAAAGGTGTTTCAAATCTCGTTCTGAGCGGATGTTGGCGCTGGTGCATGAGTCAACGCTCATGGTTCGCTTTTATCGAAGTAGACGCAGGTCGGAGGTGGAGATTGGAGACGCAGGACGCAGGAAGCGCAACGCAGCACGGAGATGCGGGACGGAGACGTAAATTGGAGGTGGGGAATAGATACGGAGTGAAGTCATCGCACACGTAGAACCTTCGAAGTATCAGTTAGCCAAAGCTGAAGGGGAACGCGAAGTACTTTAAGAAGTCGTTGGGACCAGCGTCGCTCGGTGTGAGTGTTGGTCGTTGTTGGCGTTCCCCACGGGTATTTTACGGCATATCAGGTGATGAGGGCACTGTTTCAAACCTGGAAGCCTCGAAGCTGCTCATTGGCTGGCTATATCAACAATGCAACAAAGGCAACGGAGCCCCAGCATCCAGCCCACTGACCCGGAGTCACTCTTCGATGTCAGGTCAACATTTGGCACGTGACTATATATGCTACTCAACAGAACCTCGCCTTTAGTCGCGGAAAGATGGGGCGAAGGCTCTTGAACGTACCATAAAGCCCCAACCTGTGCGATGGAAAGGATGATGCGTATGAGAAAGCAGGAAGGCGCTGGGATGCATACTGCTGAGCCACTGACGTGCACTCGGGCTAGCGTACCGCTGCACTCAATCTGCAGCATCGCACGACAGTGCTGTCCTCGGTCTTGCGTGTCTCAGTTCCAGAATGTCGTTATAATCCTGGATGTAACTTAGCGATGAGGTGGCGTTGGAGCATGTGAACGGGAAGCTGTGCACTCTCGACGATGGCGATGGCATCGGAGGTCGGCAAGTGCATGACGTCGCTGCTGACCTCATCGTGATTGGCTGCATCCTCAGCCAACGGGCCCGAACGCTTCAACCCACAATCTATGTGGCCATTTCCGCGCCGTCAGCTCTACACGCCCGCTCTACCCCACGGCCAAATCTCGCTCATCCAATCGTCACGGAAATAAAAGTCGGAACCGACTCATCGATCGCGTCCCGTGACTGACCTGGCGACAAAGGCTCCGATCTTACCGCAGCGCCGCAGCGCCGTGCTCCTTCGCACCATGTGAACGCCGAGGGAAGAGCATTTAGGCAAAATGCAAACGATGCGCTAACATCCCGCTGTGGAGTCTCCACACTCATGGGCTGCCAGCTCGAAGAGGCGGGGGCTGGCGGCATGGGCGTCCGCGGACCGGCAGATACGCGCTGTTAATTTATACGACGCGCGGTGGCTGCTCGGTATGCCTCTGGATATGCAAGCTTGACAACAAAGCTTGTTACTCTACCAGAAATTCGGATCTGAATGGCATTCATCTTGAGCAGGTCATCGCAAGATAGAGGCATCAGGTTGAAAAGGCGGTCGGTCTCGTGCCAGCTCCAACACGTAACGATCTCACAAAACCGTCGATTCAGCCGTGATTGCTCAGCATCTGTGCGCCCAAACGCGTTCTCCCCGCGTCGCCTCCACCCTCCGCGACTCTTGTCAATAGTGCGCCCGGCCGTCAGTGGCTTCTAGCCTGCTTCCTCGCGGGACGTTACAAGCAATGGAGCGCCAATGCCAGGACAGCCACCAATGCTTGAATCGCTGCCGCAGCCCGAAATAAGCGTTGGTGCCATGGAGCTTAACCGTCTCTTTATCCGCCATGGGAAAGCTTCGCAACATCAACCACTCAGCGTGTAGGCCCGTTACCCGAGACAATGGTATGCTGACTTGGGTGGCCGCCCGAGCGAAATGGAAATGCATATGTAGGACTGCATTCCCCATGTCTTCCCTGATCTTGGGATTCAACTGTCAAGGGCTTCGCGAAGAGCTTACTGACTAACCCTGCACTTTCGTGCTTCGTCCCATTCTTTGACGATCCTTACTTCGATCTTTCACTTACGAACGCACTCGAATCGTCATCATGGCTCCAGTCGGTGGTGGTGCCGGTGACTTTGAGGTGGCCGCTCTGGCTCGCCGTCAAGCGCTCGCAGGTGCATCGGGACCCATGGCCCTGGTCAAAAACGCCAGAGTGTTTGGTATCGCATGCTTTGCCTGCCTGGGTGGACTGTTGTATGGTTACAACCAGGGTGTCTTCTCCGGTGTTCTGACCATGCCCTCCTTCAAGGAACGTGAGTAACATCCCATCACTACAGCTACACGCAGGTTACTTATAGATCCTCAGACATGGGCGACTACATCGCGGATCAAGAAACACTTGAATGGAACTCCTCCAAGCAGGGCTGGCTCGTATCCATCCTCGAACTCGGTGCCTGGTTCGGAACAATGTACTCTGGATTCATCGCTGAGATCCTCTCTCGTAAATACGCCATTCTCGTCAGCGTCGCCGTCTTCATGGTCGGTGTCGTCGTTCAATGCACTGCTTCCGCCGGTCAAGGCCACAATGCCATTCTCGGTGGCCGTTTCGTTACCGGTATGGGTGTCGGTGCCCTGTCCATGATTGTCCCCATGTACAACGCCGAGATCGCACCTCCCGAAGTCCGAGGTGCGCTTGTGGGTCTTCAGCAATTGAGCATTACCCTGGGTATCATGATCAGTTTCTGGATCGACTACGGCACCAACTACATCGGTGGCACCGGGAGAGACGGACAGAAGGAGGCTGCTTGGCTTCTTCCTCTCGCTCTGCAACTGGCTCCCGCTGTGCTTCTCGGTGCTGGTATGATCTTCATGCCTTTCTCTCCCCGTTGGCTCGTCCATCACGGCCGTGAGGCAGAGGCGCGCCGTGTACTCGCCAATCTTCGTAGCCTCCCCCAGGAGCACGAACTCATCGAGCTTGAGTACGCTGAGATCCGCGCACAAAGTCTGTTCGAGAAGAAGTCGCTGGCTGAGCGATTCCCCCATCTTCAGGACATGAGCGCGTTGTCGGTCTTCAAGCTGCAATTCGTCGCTATTGGCAGTCTCTTCACTACTAGGGGCATGTTCAAGCGTGTCCTGATCTCCACGCTCACCATGTTCTTCCAACAATGGGTAAGTGGCTACCTGCGAACCTCATATAACATATGAACTGACTGATGAATCAACATTTAGACGGGTATCAACGCCATCCTGTACTATGCTCCAAGCATCTTCCAAGACCTTGGGCTATCGGGCAACTCGATCAATCTCCTCGCCACAGGTGTCGTTGGTATTGTCATGTTCCTCGCAACAAGTAAGTTCTCACCGTAACTAACCACTTGACGTCCTCGCGCTAACGGGTTCTCAGTCCCTGCGGTCATGTACGTCGACAAACTGGGTCGTAAACCCGTACTCGTCAGCGGTGCCATCGGCATGGCAGCCTGCCACTTCATCATCGCCGGTATCTCTGCCAGCTACGAGGACAGCTGGGCCAGCCACCAGGGTGCTGGTTGGGCTGCCTGTGTCTTCGTGTGGCTCTTCGTCATCTTCTTCGGCTACTCATGGGGTCCATGTGCTTGGATCGTCATTGCGGAGATTTGGCCCATGTCCAACCGTCCGTATGGTATTGCGCTTGGTGCTTCGTCTAACTGGATGAACAACTTCATAGTCGGCCAGGTTACCCCGGATATGCTTACGCATCTTCGTTATGGCACCTACATCTTCTTCGGTATCTTCACCGCTATGGGCGCTGCGTTCATCTTCTTCTTCTTCCCTGAGACCAAGGGTGTTTCTCTCGTAAGTTCCCATTTCACCTCTTGCATGCAAAGCTTTTGCTAACGACCCTCCCAGGAAGAAATGGACACCCTCTTTGGCTCCGCCGGTACCGCAGAGCGCGAGAAGGAGCGCTGGGCCGAGGTTCACCGCGAAGTCGGACTTACCGACCTCCTCGCGCGCTCTGGCCTCGTGCATGATGACGGCGTCGCCGACTTCCACAAGAGCAGCATGGAGAAGGAGAAGCCCGAGGTTCTCGAGCAGGCATGATTCATGCTTCTGTAGACCTGTTGAAACGAGTAAACTAGTTGGGTGGAGGGCTATCGAGAACAGACGACTTGTATATATTCTTTCGCTTAGCAAATCGTTCTATCTTGACATATTGGATCGCAAGCCTCAAGGTTAATATTCACTCTGACATGAAATCTCTCCTCCTCGTAGTTTGCCTTGCGACCTTGGCCTCACCCCCACCACGCCTCGCAACAGTTGTGACCACCGGTTTCCTCGGCACCTCCTTCCTCGCCCCAACACCCCGCTTCCCGTTCTCCCGCTCTACTCTCTCCCTCTCCGCTTCCTCAACAGTCTGCTCCTTGATTCTCATAGCGACCTCTTCCCACACGCCCGGCACACCCGTCTTCATCGTGTACAACCGCCCTTCTTTAACGTAGAACTTGAAACGCGGCTCACTCATGACTTCCAGCATGCGCTTGAAGATACCCTTTTCCCTCTGCCTCTTAACCCACGCTTCGCTCTTCGGTAACTCGATGTTCGCTAAACGCAGTTTTTTGGGCGGCAAAGCGCGGAGCTCGTGCAGGAAAGCGGTGGTGTGTTTGCGGAAGGGGAAGATTCGCAGCGTCACAAATTCGAGTTTTGTGTTTGCAGTCGCGGCGGTGTTTTGACGGAGGCTCCTGGCGAAACGGAGGAGTTCGGGCCGGGAGCGGCGGGCGTACTTGGCGGTGGTGGGGATTTGGAGGAAGACTTGGTGGACGAAGGGGGCGGTTAGGTAGGCGAGGGTTAGGGTGGGGATGGTGCCGAGGATGCCGACTGGGGGGTGTTAGATGTCGGGTGTGAGTTTCGGGTGTTGGGGTGTTGGGAAGGGGGTGTGGGTGAGGGGGTAGGATGTAGATGAGGAAATGTAATGCCGCCACCACGTGATGAGTGCTGTTTCGGACCCGCGCAAGATGGGTCGGACAAATCAGGGACGTAGAAGATATATGCCCACGTATGATGAGGCCAGATCCAGAGCGCATCGATATGACGAGAGAGGGGAATTGGTTCGGTGCATTTGGTAAGAAAAGTGGTGTAGATGAAGAGGTTCGGGTCATGACAGTTCAACAGGCATTAACAAAGTCCACTCACCAGTTATAGCCTGCATCTTCCTCACTCTCTCATCAGGCTGATTCTCATTGTTCCATAATGGAGGCACACCGAAGACGAGAGTTGTGCCGAATTGCAACAAAGCCATTGCTTTCCAGAAGGATATCCATGTCGTTCGGGCGTCGCCCGCATCGTAGATCAGCAGTCTTGACGCATACACTGGACATTCTCGTTAACGATGGTTGCTCCCTGTTTGTCGTCCGACTACGACAGAGCTGTTACATACTCTTCTCATTCTCTTTTCCGACTGGTTCGGGTGCCGACTTAGGCTTCTTTCCCCTTTGTAATGGTAATGTGGGATCTCTGCGTATTGTGGTGAATTTTCGTTGGCAACTCCGGCAGATGAATCCATTGAGGCGAGCTTGAGCGACGAATCGTGTGCCTCTAAGTGTGGGCGCTGTGCTTCGAAAAGCGGCCGCAAAGGCGAGCAGCCGTGGCTGCATGCTGTCTGCAGCCAACGGCCGTGAAGAAAATTGCACGCGTGTGTGGGCTTCGTCAGGCCTCGATGCGCTCGATCCCTTCGCTGCGCGACCGCGAGGTGTGGCCGCGGGATGTCTGACTTAGCAGGAGGCTTACTCAGCGACGAAGCCGTACGGACGTGTAGGGGCGTGGATGGGCTGCAATGGTGCTTGTCGAAATGTCACGGTGTCACGTGCGATGATCGGCTTGCGGCGGCAACTCTAGCCGAAGCGGGTCAAGCTCATGTGCGGAGAGATGCCACGGTTCCCTCGACGAGCTGCAAGCGGCCCACTCAACGACCGGCGCCGTCATGCTCCTTTCTCGGTCGTGAGCTATCTTGTGCAGTGTTTCAACTTTGTCGAAGTTCTTCATGTGACCAGTCGCGAGCATGTTGTTCGCATTCGCGCTGCTGTCGCTCGTTTCCTTCTTGTCCCTCGGATACGCCTACCAGGGCCTCAGCGACCACACACTCAAGCACCTGCCGGGACCAGGCGATGACTTCGACATAAAGAAAGGCTCTTTGCTGGCGCCGATCTTGGTTCCCAGAGTCTCTGGGACGGAAGGCAATGTTGCCGTGCGCCAACATTTCCTAGACTTCTTCAAGTCGCAATTGCCAGAATGGAGGCTGGAAATGCACAACTCGACGTCGACGACGCCCGTGAGCAAGGGCAAGGAGGTCCCTTTCGTGAACATCATTGCGACACGCGATCCGCCGGGTAGCTCCGAGGGGGATGTCTCGAGATTGGCTCTCGTGGCCCACTACGACAGCAAGTACACGCCGACTGGCTTCATTGGGGCGACCGACAGCGCGGCCCCTTGCGCCATGATCCTGCATATAGCGCGCAGCATCGATGCGGCGCTGACGAGGAAATGGACGGCGGCCGACCCCGACGACTTCGACGTGGAGCACAAGGGTGTGCAGATACTGTTGCTGGACGGCGAGGAGGCGTTCAAGAGCTGGACCGACAGCGACAGTCTCTACGGCGCGCGGTATGCTTCACCTCATCTTTCTTGGCGATCGGTTACTGACGAACAGCAGAGCCCTCGCTGAAGACTGGGAGTCGACTTTCCACGTCGCATCATCGATATACCGCACCCCGCTCGACTCGATCGACCTATTCCTGCTACTTGATCTCCTCGGCTCCAAGGGTCCAAAGGTCCCCTCATACTTCAAGACCACCCACTGGGCATACAAGCACATGGCGACTGCCGAGGCACGCCTGCGCAAGCTAGGCTTAATGAAGTCGTCCCCAAACCACGAGTCGAAGATGGCAAAGCGCGAGAACAAGAAGCCTCGCGACGAGCGTCCTTTCCTGCCCGACGCGAACAAAGGAAATGATCAGTTCATGGGCGGCTTCGTGCAGGACGATCACGTTCCGTTCATGGCGCGCGGCGTTGAGATCTTACACATGATCCCTACGCCCTTCCCGCATGTATGGCACACGATTGAAGACGACGGAGAGCACTTGGATATGGATACAGTCGAAGACTGGACGAAGCTGGTCATGGCCTTCACTGCAGAGTGGATGGAGCTAGAGGGCTTTTTCGACTTCAAGGCAGAGAAGCGGAAGCAGGATGGCGAGAAGTCGGAACTGTAAGCATCTTCCCATCAATTGTATTGCATGTAAGTTAACGCACCGTAGTGAGAC
The DNA here is from genome assembly GCF_023757985.1 of Alternaria ethzedia. NCBI lineage: Eukaryota > Fungi > Ascomycota > Dothideomycetes > Pleosporales > Pleosporaceae > Alternaria > Alternaria ethzedia. The sequence continues at coordinate 1,708,950 of NW_026056198.1, forward strand.
ACCCTAGACCCTACGAATGAATTGTTTCGAATGTATAATCGAGCTGTGCAGCGCATTGTGACACTTTTTGAACGACTCGACACCACGCTTGGTGATGCTTACAGAGACAAAGCCAAGTCATGTTCACAAAGCAGACCTTTCGCATGTCTTTGACCCGTGACTCGTTAAAGACACTTTTCGGCCAATACACGTGATCTCTTGAAGTTGTATTCGTAGCAATGTCTCGAGCATCACTTCCGCACTTATCTCACGCTGTATGCGCTTCTAGTAACCAATGCTCGTTTTCTGGAATACTAGCATTTACCCATTTAGAAACATTCCACTGAACACTACCCAACCGCCACCACGATGCCAAAAGGCAAAGCCAAGAAGCGTAACCTACGACCGTACCACGGCTCTGCAGAGCCGTATGAGACTCACCAAGGCTCATCACACAGACGTGGCGGTACGCACAAAGTACGCGATGAAAACAAGACTGACTCCGTCTACGACAACTTGAACTACAAAGAGCTAGTCGAAACAGCAAAGGAGCGCAGTATCTACCGCAAGGATATGAAGAAGGTTGAGATGGCTTGGGCCCTGAAGCACGACGACGAGAACAAAAAGCGTGCTGAACAGGACGCACGTGTTGCGCGGCAAAGGAAGTTGGAGGAGGCGAAGAAGGAAGAGGAGAGAAAGGCTGCAGAGAAGAAGGCACAGCTCATTGCTAAGCAAAAGAAAAGAAGAGAGAAAGAGGAGAGGAGAGAGCGTGACGAAAGCGTCAGTGACGACACTGTGAGTGATCCCGACACTGAAGACGGTGAAAATGCAGGAGACGAGTATAATCGCGAGAGATTCGGAGAGGCGCTCAGTGAGGAGTCATGGGACAGCAGCTCTTCAGAGTCAAGTGCTGCATCCGTAAACCAGATCTACGAGCCTGGATGCAGACTTCGCCTTTTTGAATGGCCAAACCAAACCATGCCGTCCGTCAAACCTGGAGGTTGGGATTACAAAAGATGGTGTCCGCTGCCCCTGCCCTGTCCTGTACCGTATGCACCTTTAAAGATCACTACGATGTATAGCAAGCAAAAGCTCGTGTTGCCAGGAGCGAAGTATCCACCAAGCGTCACCCCAGACTTCGTTCCCATTCTCAACCCCTTGGTCCGATCCGGGGCGCGTAACGGTCATCTTCTTGGCTCGCTCCGCAAAGCCATTATCGAAAGAGGGACTGATTGGGCTCAACGCACGCTCATTCAGGGCTGCAATGGACATATGTACTTCCACCTCGGCTCCAGGAACGAAACGAAAATCCTAGCCGATACATACAACAAGTGGTATCTCGAAAACAGGAAGCTGCTGCGCGTCAAAGGGAAAGGCAATGGCGATCCTAGTGATCGCGCTGCACGCCATGCGCAACGGCAGAGGAATAAGGCGAAGATGACGGCGGAGGTGTATGAGGCGTCGCAGTACAGACCGTTGGCTATGTGCTATGTGCCTGCGTACCTGGAGTATGGTGAGCTGGTTCGAGATGGGATGGGGAGGAAGAGTCTGGAGAATTTGTTCTTCGTCAGGTTTCCCGGGTGCGATGTACCGCATTATTACTTCTGGGCGAGGGAGGGGGGGGTGGAGGGATCCTACGGTGGTGAATCCGAAGTGGAGTGCTCAACAGTGGAAAGAGAAGGGCACTATGGGCATGGAAGAGAACGGGAAGAAAGGGGAAGGATCGAGAAGAAGTCGGCCTGCTGGAACGCAGTTGGTGCGCGTCCGCAAGTCATCGATTGACCTTCCACCATCTCCGCCTTTCTCGAATCCAACAACCATCACCGAAACCATCGCACTGGTCGAACACCAAATCTACCGCGACGGCCTTTCCGGAACCCTCGCCCGCTACAAACAGAAGTGGGCTGCAAATGGGAAACAACGTGCCTGGCAGACCTTCGCCGCAGCATTACCAAAGCTATGGCCTAGCGGCGAGATACCAAGCGTGCCACCCGTACATAGCGAACCGGGCGTGAAGCTGTCGGTGAAGTTAGCTACTATCGATTGCATGAAGGAATATGGCGAAACGCCGTTTAGTCCGTTGAATGGGACTGAGGCGTGGACGAGAGATGATGGTAGGGTTTGGGATGTTGTTGAGGTTGATGTCGAGGAAGAGCTCGTGCCACCTGTCGCTTCGACCGAAGAAGACGACGAGAAAGACAGCGCTGAGGGTGAGGATGGAGAAGAAGAGACTAGTGGTTCTATGGAAGACGATGGCAACGATGCAGACGATGAGGCGTTGTATCGCCGTGATAGCGTGGTGTCTGTTATGGGCTTTACCATGTCAGATTCAGTTGTGGCATGGCTGGAACGTGTCGAGGATGATTTTACAGTGTCGCCTACGCTAAGCGAACCGCTTGATAAAGAGACAGAGCTACGAGAGTTAGAATCAAGGCACCTGCGTTGTAGCAACAACTCAGGCGATAGTTTAGCAGTCGTGAACAGCTTGTACTTATTCTACTACACAGTATAGAAAGATCTTAAAGCATAAGTAAGTAGACATAGAGTAGTGTAAATCGCAAAGTAGCTAAAGTTAATATCTTAGTTAGGTAAAACTATATTAGAGAAGGCTAATTAGTACCTTAAGTATAATTTAATATTATTTTTATAGTAAAATAGTCTTAAAAAAATAATAAAAGATATTAAAAGATACTTAAAGACTTTAAGCTACTCTCTTATATAGTTACTATATACCTTTAATAGAACTTTAGTAGATATTACTATAGTAATATAGTTATTTTTAATTTTAGCTTTATAAAAAAGCTAAAGATCTAAGATAAAAATTAAATTTATACTTACTTAAATAGTCTTCTAGTTTATACTATAACTAGAACTAACTAGAAATATCTTTTACTAGCTAAGATAAGATATAATATTAGATATATAAATTAGCTAGTAGAACTTTTTATATTTATATCTATTATCTATAGTCTTATTACTATTTTAAGATAGTAATATTTATATAATAACTACTATTAAGTCTTATCTAAAGTAAGTAGAAGATATAACTAAAATTTCTATTTAAGAAATTATATTACGTTAAAAGAGATAAGCTATAAATACTAAATTGTTAATTTTTTCTTTTTTAAATACTAAGTAATTTTTATAAATTGTACTATATTATTTAAGTATAGTTTACTTAGAATATAAAGAGATTAAAAGCTTAAATTTTAACTTTACTTTATATATAAAGTCTAAGATATAGATAGTAATTATAATTATTAGCTTTATCTTAGCTTACTTACTAATTAGATTATTTTCTACTTAGCTCTTATAAATATATTAATAGTATCTAAAAAGAACTTATATATCTTCTTAGTAAGCTTCTTTAAGATAAAAATAAAAGAAAGAATAATAGAAAATTTTACTTTAGCTAGATAAACTATTAGAAATAATAAGAATAAATATAACTATATTAGTAGAATTATTAATTAAAATATTAATAGCTCTAAAATATATATATTTTAAGTTTAAAATCTAGATTATATTTCTTATTATATAGACTATATCTTATTCTATAGTTTTAAGAGAAGCTTTTAAAATAGTTTCTTCTATAGTTTTTTTTTTAATAAAGAAATAAAATCTTAAAAATCTATATAATAGAAATTTAGTTATATTAAAAGTAATTAATATAGTAATAATAAAGTAACCTAGTAGATCTTCTTAAGAGAAGAGGTAGTAAGTATAATTATAAGTTATTAATAGAATAGTAAGTATAAGTTAAGTAGCTAAAATATAGTAGAGATTTAGATTAATTTAAGTTATATAATATACTATTATAGCTAAAAAGCTAAGAAAAAAAATACTTATTTAAAGTATAGTTATAAAATTATAGTTATAAGAGTATAGTAGTAGAAAATATACTTTAAATAAACTTTATTTACTTTTAAAAAGTATTATTTAATTATATTTTATATAAAGTAAGATAAATACTATTAAGCTATACTATATAGAAAATTTCTATAATACTACTTTAAGAGGCTAGTAAGTATTTAAAGTATATATATATATATATATATAGTTTCTAATAGAGTTTATAATAAAATACTTATCTATATAGATAGTAGATCTTATAAATCTAAATACTAAAACTTTAAAAAAGTAAAGAAATATAAGTATAAATTATAGAAGATAGTTGCGTAAAATAATAAATTAAAGTATTATTAAGTTATTTAATAAGTTTATTAAAAATCTTAATAAATAAAGTATATATATATATATAAAATAGTTTATAGCTAATATTATATTAAAAGTACTAATATATTTTAAAAGATATAGCTTAAGAAACTAAAGAATCTAAGAAACTATATAGTACTAAGAAGAGATAAAAGAGATAAAAAGTTTAAAAAAAAAAGAAAAAAGAAATAAAAAGTTTATAAAAATTAAGTAGTAGTAATAAAAGTATAGAATAAGCTAAAGCTATATATATATATTTTATACGTACTTACAAAACTTATATAATATATAAGTTAGATATTATATTAGTATTAATATTTATATAGTAAAGTAATTATCTATATTAAGAGTAATAGTATTATAATATTACTAGTAATTATATTTATATAAAAGTAGCTTAAAGTTAAGCTATATTTATTATATTAGTGTATATATATACGTAAAATATAATAAAATATATATAGTATAGAGTAATTACGTTATAAATAAAATAGATATATAGTAAGTAAGTATAGATATAGATATATTATAAAAGTGCTAGCTAAGTAGCTATTTAACGTAGTAGGCGCCTAAGTTAATATAAATTCTTAGTATTCTTAAAAGTTAAGTAGATATATATAGATAGATTATTCTAACTTAGACTAAAGAGCTTAGATTAAGAGCTCTAGCTTCTTAGTAAGATAATAAAGTATTATAACTAGTAAGAGATTAGTTTTATACTTATACTTACTAAAAAGACTTATAAATTATATTAAATAATATAGTAATATAGTGTTTAGTATATAATAAAAGCTACTTATTTATTAAATTTATAAAGTTTTAGATATTACTATTATATAAGTATTTAAATATAAAGAAAGATTTAGAAGGTATAGAAGATATTAAGAATATAGAAGATAAGAGAAGAGAGAAAGATAAAAGAGTAGAGGTTTTTGCTTTTCTACAACTACTAAAAAGTCTAGTATAATTATAGTTATAAAACTCTTTATTAGAATAGCTATTATATAATAAATTTAAGATTATTATATATAGAATTTAGAGTTATAAACTACTACGCCTTACTTCTTTACTACTTTACTACTTTATTTCTATCTTATAGCTTTATTTTAGAAATAGCTTTAAATACGTTTAAGTTCTTAAATATTTATAGCTATTTCTTTATAGTTATAGCTCTTACTACTTTATACTTTTATATAAAGCTTTTAAAAAGTAATAAAATATATATAAAATTTCTAAATACCTTTCTAGAAGTATATAGAGCGCGTAGATACTTATATACTTTCTTTTTCTATAGAATTTAAGCTAAATTCTAGCTTCTTACCTTTATACTTTTATATAAAGTTTAAGAGTATTAAACTTTATAGCTTAGTTTTAATTTCTAGAACTTTTAAAAGAATATATACTACTATATACTATAAAATAAAGTATTTAGAAAGTATACCTATATAATAATAATATACTATATTACTTAACTACGTTATACTTATATTTTCTGCACTAGTATATTTAATAAAGTAATATAAGTATTTAAAGAAAAAAGTATACTTTTACTAAGATTCTAGTATATATATTATAACTATAAAGCTTTAAAATAAATTACTTTAGTACTTATATATTAGATAAGTAACTACTAATTAATACAAGATGTAAGAGATAGTAGAGTAATAGTATATTATTTAGTAAGAATAGATAAATTATTACCTTCTAAGTAATAATTTCTTAGATCTACTTATACTTATACTAAGTTAAGTTATATAATATTATTTAACTATTTAGAATATAGGTTTTTAATAATATCTTTCTTTTTAGCTTTAATTCTCTAGAGTTAAGTAGAATAAGTTATTCTAGACTAAGATAAGCTATCTTATAAATTATTATTATCTAGTAACTAAAATATATATTAGTAGATATAAAATATACTATATAGTAAGAAAGCTATTTTTTAGACTTACCTTTACTTTTACTTAGTAATTTTTTTACTTACTACTAAAATAAGTAATAATAGAATATTATAGTAAATACTACTACCTACGCTAGTAGCTAGCGTTTTAGTAGTATTATATTAAAATCTTTTAAATTTCTTAACTATTACTTTTATACTAACTAATAATAATTAGGTAAGTACTTCTAATCTTAATATTTTCTACTAGTAGTCTAAATAGCCTATAATAGCCTATTATAAGCTATTATAAAGTATTATAAGTTACTAAAACATAACTAAGCTAATATAATACTAGTAGATAACTATCTATATTATACTATTTATTTTACTTACGTTTGCGCTTACTTTTAATAACTCTATCTTATTTAGCCTCTAGAAAACTTATCTAAAACTATTATAGCCTAAAATAGCTTACTATAGACTTTACTAATATTTTAAATACCTTTATAAAATATAGTAAGTAGGCTATAAACTCTTATTACTACTATATTATATTCTTCTTTACTAGTAGTGTTAAGTACTTTAGAAAAGTTAGCTATTACTTTATCTATTTACTAGATAAGAAAAAAATCTTAAAATACGCTAAGTATATTAGTCTTCTAAGTAGTTAGTTTTATATTATAAATAGTAAGACCTACTATTAGTCTAAGTACCTTAGGTACTAAATTCTTAACTAGAATTACTATATAGTAAGTTATAATACTTTATAATAAGCTATTATAACCTATACTAACTTATTATATAGTTTTCTTAAGTTAAATTAGATAATAGTTACTTTAATTATACTATTAGTAATTTTCTATAGAAGATTAATTAAAGTACTATTACTATTTATAACTATAACTTACTTTATTAAGTTAATAATTAAAGTAACTAAATTATACTTTCTACTAATACTAATAGCACTAAAGTTCTAGCTCTAGCTTAGTAGATTAAATCTATTTATAATTATACTACTTAAGAAATTTAGAGCTTTACTAATAAACTTCTAAAAATAGCTATAACTTTTAAAAAGATTATTAAGAAGTAAGTAGCTATTCTAGACTATTATAGACTATTTTAACTTATAATAAGTAATATTAACTTTATATAGAGAAGCTCTTTCTTTATAATAGTAAAACTTATTATTATTAGTCTACTATATCTTTAGTTTACCTCTCTACTTCTAGTTACTCTAAAAAGTTAGTTTTAGCCTTTAATTAAGTTTGCGTAGCTAAGTAAAAGCGTACTTTTAATAATATAATAGAAGATAGTTTAAAGAAGATAAGTTTTTCTTATACTAGACTATTATAGGCTATTCTAATCTATAATAGTATATAGTTATTAACTCTAAAAAGGTTTAACTTAAGAAGATTATATTAGATAAAACTACTAAAATCTATACTTTTAAGAATAGTAGAGTTAATACTATCTAAAGTTAAAAGAGCGTTTTTACTAAGAAGATTAAGGTAGCTAATATAATCTATAATAATACTAAGAATAGGTAGAATACTCTATAATAGGCTATTCTAGGTTATTCTAGTAGTATATAGCTTAATTTTAGAGTATTAGATACTAGTTTAAATATTTAGTAGTAAATCTAGTAAAAAAGTAGTCTTTAAGTATAATATTTAGAACTCTTAGCTTATTTTAGATTATTTTAACCTATAATAGGCTTTAATAGCTTATTTTTTAGTATATACTTAGCTTAGTAAGAATTACTAAAGTCTTATAAAATATATCTTTTAAGTAACTTATAGAAATATAATATTTTATCTTAGAATCTAAGATCTATAAAAAACTAGTAGAAGTAAAGCCTTATAACATAGATTAGGTTATAATAATTTATAATAAGTAGTATATAATTATTATAAAAATAGCTAAGATAAGCTATTAGGCTATAGTACTATTAAACACTATATTAAAAAATCTAAATTAGAAAAAAACTAGTAAAGGTATACTTAGTTTTATTCTCTAAGTATTATTTTAACTTATTTCTTTTTATTTTAGAAAACTATCTATAGCTCTACTTAAGCTTTTTTTTTTAAACTAATATTAAGGCTATATACTTTTATTATTTTAAAACTTACGTAGCGTCTTTATACTAATCTCTAGTTCTAGTTTCTAAGAGTTTTTTTTATTAGAGTAGCTTTACTATTTAATAAGATACTTCTACTAATTATTCTTATTACGCTTTTAATCTAAGATTTAGTTAATATTATATATATTATTACTAAATCTATATATAGTATTAATACTCTATATTAGTAGATATAATAATTATCTAGTTAGCTTATATAGTTCTAGAAGTAATATATAAAAAACTAGATAAACTATCTTTAATTTAGATATATTAATTTTAAACGTAGATAGGCTAATCTAGGCTATTATACGCCTAGAGCCTATATACTTCTAATTTAGTTTCTTCTTTAGCTTAGTAGAATATATATACTAATTAAAGATTAAGACTTAATCTTTTACTTTAAATAGAAGAGGTATTCTCTTTTTATTAGTATATACTTTCTAATAGATATTAGCTATAATAATTTTTTTCTTATACTTAGTTTATAAGCTAAGTACTTTTATAGTAGTAAAGAGCTCTATAAAGCTTTCTTTCTTACTCTAGACTATACTAGGCTAGTCTACCTCTCTTAGATTAGTACTATAATAGGCTTAGAAAAAAGTTATACTAGTAGTTACGTAAATACTATTATTATATATAAACTCTTTAATAAATATTTATAAAGTTTAGTTATTCTATTTTAGTATATAGTAATACTAAAAGTACTATTTTAGTATTTAGTTCTACTACTTAGTTTAACTATCTATCTAGAAGTAGAATATAAATATAAGAACTTTTCTAAAGTTTAAATAGTATTAAAAAGTATTCTAATACTTTATATTTATTAGTAGGCCTTTATTTAAGATAACCTACTTTAGAATACTATATAGGTAGATAATCTTACGTATTTATACTTAGGTAAGATCTAAACTATTTTAATTATCTCTTACTAAAATATAATAGGCTATTTTAGTAAGTTTATATATAATAACTAGTATTATATTATAGACTTAGCCTTATATAGTACTAAAGAAAAGCTCTATAATAAAATCTATAGTAGCTTTTTTCTAAAGTTAATCTAGAGAAAGTAAAAGTTCTAGTAGACTATATAGTTTATAGTAAGCTAGCGTTATTTTATAGTAAGCTAAGTAATTATAGTAATACTTAGTAATATTCTTTTTTATACTCTTCTAGGTATATTAATATTAGAGCTTTTCTAATATATATCTTACTTTAAAATATTCTACTAGTAAGTTATTATAGCACTTTATAAGTGTCTTTAACTTACTTTCTATATTAGTAAGCTCTTAGTAGTAACTATAACTTATAATAAGTTTTAATAAGTTTATTTATTCTATATCTAAGTCTAATTTATCTAAGAAAAGGTTGCTAGTCTTATTAGAGGTATTTTAATCTTCTATAGGCTTTTACTTTTTTAGTTTAGTTTAATTAACTTACTTAAACTTATTAAGCGCTTTACTTAATTTATTTAGTAGTTCTAATCTAGAACTAGACTTTATTAGCGTAGCTATAGCTAAAAAGGCCTTTTTACTTTTATTAAGAATAATATCTTTTATAGGCTATATAAAGGCTTTATTATACTTCTAGGCTAGCTTCTATAACTTAGCTATATAATTAAAGTAGTATAATAGACTATCTACTAGATTAGTACTTCTAGAATAATAAATTAAGTTAAAATTATATTATATAAGTACTAAGTAAGACTAAACTTAATAATAGTTAAAGGCTTTAGTTTCTATAAACTACTTAAGGTTTATATAATTAGTAAAGATCTTAAAATAGATACTCTTAAAGTAATATTACTAATATTTTAAACTTTTAATAATAGCTAATAGTTCTTAGTTATATATATTATAATTATACTTTACTATAATAAGCTTACGTAAGTAGAAGTTAACTAGGTACTAGTTATCTAGCTTAGGTAATTCTATAATATATTAGCTTAGAATACCTAATATTATATCTCTAGATATATTAACTTTAACTTTTATCTTATAATTTCTTTTAAAGTAAGCTAAGATTAGTTTCTTTAAGAAAAAAATCTTAAGCTTATAAAAAGCTTTTCTAGTAGCTTTACTAATATCTAGAAACTAGCTCTTCTCTCTTTATATAGCGTAGCTACTTTTAGCTATACCTAGACTTTTTTAGATTAAAATAGTTAATAGTAGAGCTAATTTAGAAAATTTAGTAATAAATTAGTAATAGTAGTTTATAAAGCTAATAAATACCTAAAAATTATAAATAGTGCGTAGTTTAGGCTAATTCTAGATAGTTTTAATATAGTTTTAGTTAATCTTAATTCTATAAAGTGTAATAATATAACTAAGGTACTTAGTGTATTAGATATACTACTTATACTTACTAAGCTTTAAGTAAAGCTTAGCCTTACGTAGTCTTTATAAGACTTTCTTAATATATACTTTATATTCTTTAAGAGTATTTAAAAAGATAAGAATATTATCTAAGTAGATAATATATAATATATTAATTAGACTAATAAGAGTCTAGTTAATATATATTTAGAACTAGGTAGATATATTTATAAAGCTAAAAGATATTATAGTATACTTAAAATAACTATACTAAGTATAAAATATAGTTTTCTACTTATTTTCTTTCTAGATATAAATTCTATAGTAAGTCTTTTATATATTTAGCTTAGTATAGTACTTAGCTTACGCTAAGTAATCTAAAGACTCTATAATTAGAGATAATAGGTATTTATTTTTAATTATAATCTTATTTAAGCTATAATAGTTAATATATAGCTTTATAGAGCTATTCTTTCTTTTAATAAAAAGAATAAGTACGCTAGCTAGTAACTTTAAGTATTTTATTTACTTTTATACTATATACTCTTTTAGGTACTTTTTAAAAAGCTCTAACTTAGTTTAAGAGAAATTATATAATAGTATATATAGTAGATTAGTTCTAGGCTCTAGGTGTAGAGCTAGGTTTTATAGACTATACTTAGTAATAATTATAAAGTTCTTCTTAGAGTAAATATTAATAAACTCTATATATAGTAGAGGTATATTACTTATTTAAGCTAAGAATAGGTTATTCTAACCTACTATATCTACTAGATATATATATACGTTTATACTAGAATTATATATACTTTTTTTAAATAATTAGATATCTTCTACTATAATTTTTTAAAAAGAGCTAACTTTCTTAGTTTTATTATTTTTAAAAAGTATACGCTATAAAGCGTAGTTTAATCTAGAGTTATAGTTATTAATCTATAGTAATTCTAAATATATAGTATACTTATTTAAGTTAGATACTATAAATAGAATATGCTACGTCTTTACGTAGTACTATAAATTAGTAATAGTAATATCTACTTTAGTTATTTTATAAATAGTAAGCTTTTTACTATTAACCTCTTTTATAAGAAAGTTAGGTAAAGAATTAATAACTAATTCTTACTTCTTTACTAATATAGTAGAAATAAGGTTTAGTTATAAACTACTATTAATTATTACCTTTTTAGGCTTAGATATTTTAAGAGTAAACTTTACTATTAAAAGTTAAAATAGAGTAGGCTATAAGGCCTTACGTAGCGTTTCTATATTTTTATTTTTCTTATTTAGAAAGATATAAATAGTAAAGTAGAAGATTAATTCTTTTATCTCTAGTTTTTTTCTAACTTAGACTTATTAGTAAACTTACTTATAGTATTAGACTTATTAGCTTTTAAATATTTATTTTTATAATAACTAACTTTACTATATCTATAGTATATAATTTACTTTTTTAATATATTATTATTACTTAAACTACTTTTTTTTAATTTATTTTAAACTAATCTAGCGCGCTTAGCGTTTTTTAGAAGTCTACTAGTACTCTAAATATTAGATTAATCTTAGGTAAGTTAAGGCTTATTCTTTTTAAGTAGTTATAGCTTATTTTCTATAATATAAAACTTTTATTAGAAAATAAAGTTAGTGTATTTTTCTACTTATAGAAGTATAGAGCGTTAGTTATAAAAAGTAAAAGTAAGCTCTTTCTAATATTATTCTATAAGGCTATAGTATACTTTAGTACTTATATATCTAGTATTTAGTCTAATCTAAGTTTCTTTTATAATAGCTTTATATAATTTAAAAAGTTTAGAGAATTTTAATTACTACGTTATATAGTGCGCTTAAAGTAATTATAAGTATATTACTTATACTTTTATAAAGAACTAAGTAAGTTTAATATAATATACTTAAAGTCTACCTATAATAGTGTCTAGGTAGAGTTTTAGTACTTCTCTAATATCTAATAAGTATACTATAGCATTTTTAATAGCTCTAAGATATATATAGTACTAAAATCTACTCTTTATATTTTTATTATAAAGCTTTATAGTATATAAAAAAAGTATAACTTATAATTCTACTTTTAGTAATTATATTACGCTTAGTTAGTCTTTAAGAACAACTATAAAGGTTTAGATTTTAGAAAACCTTTAGTTAAGAAAGTATTTTTTAAGTAAGTTATAAATAGCGCTTTTATATTCTTCTTAAGAGTAGTTAGATTACTTATAGTAACTTTAGCATAAAAGTTCTATAACTTAGCTAGCTTAATACGCTTTAGCTAGAGTATTCTCTAAGTATAAAAACATTATAGCTTCTAGTCTAAAATAGCTTTTTTTAGAATATTCTAAGTCTTACTAAAAGTAAAAATATAATTTTATAGTAATAGTAGCAGAATTAAGCTATTACTAATATTATTATTTATCTTAGATATAGAAGGTATTAGCTTATATACTTTTTTTTTAATAGAAGTTAGTACTAATAGATCTATAGCTA